>NC_043004.1:20377977-20487977 GCF_006345805.1 Octopus sinensis
TATTCAAATCCAAATAGTAGCTTTCTCTGCAGCTTTGGTGATGGAATTATTGACTCTCCTCTTTACTGTACTAGTAACTCCATCCCAGACATAGCTTTGCCAGGTGAACAATTATTAAAACCCTGGTAACCTACTTCATCTGTCTTGCATCATCCTCCCCAGCCTTGGCTTCTGGGCTATTGAGCTTCCTCTATGTGTTCTTTCCACATATTTGGTGGAAATTGAGAAAATAACTATGTGTGGATGGAATGTTGTTAGCATAATGTACTTAGTGAGATTTGATGGGACCCACTGTCAGCAGCCAGTCTGGGGTTATGGAAAGTTTCGATAAACAGCACTTTTTTCCAGCTTTGAGAAAAATGATGGCTTACTTCCTGAGCTGGTGCTTACTGGACTCAATGGTTGTTGTTAACATCAATGCAGCTACATCAGTAGCAGCTGTTGGCTAAGGCTCTGGAACAACAGCTGAGTCACTCTCACATTAATTCTTTTTACTCTCATTGTCAACATAGTGGTCAAATCAGCTGAAGTAGGGTGCCCCAAAGGAAGATTGCATGCAATAGCCACCAATAAGTTTTCATGGATAACCTAACTGTTATGATATCTACTTGAATACATGCATATCTAGCTATCTATCTATCTATCTGTCTATCTATCTACTTACATACACACACACACACACACACACACACACACACACACACACACACACACACACACAAACACACACACACACACATATATATGTATATATATTATACATATATATATATGAAATATAATATGTAATAATTAGTCGATTGCCAAAATAAAACTTAGTTTCAGATATCGGGGCAGGTGTCTGCTCCGGCAGCTCATCAGTTATTAAGACAACCAAAAATGCTATGAAAATGAGTGTTAAATAAAAGGATATTACTATGAAGATGACCAGTATTAAGACAAACAAAGGAGCTATGAGAATATCTGTTAAATAAAGGCAAATTACCCGAATAGGGTGTGTATGCATGCATTTATATGTATGTACATGCATGAATATGCAAATTCTATGAGCGAGGGTTTACCTTATTCAAGTATTTTTACTTTCTCCCTATTCAGGTAATTTTCCTTTATTTAACAGCCATTTTCATAGCATTTTTCTTTGTCTTAATAACTGATGAGATGCTGGAGCAGACACCTGCCCCGACATCCAAAACTCTGAGTTTTATTATGGCAATCGACTAATTGTCACGTATTATATTATAGATAAATTCCTCTATTTACATAACATTGAGATCTCATTAATTCTTTTCCTGTCATATTATCATTATTAATATATTATGTATATATATGCACAAGTACATATATGTGTGTTTGCATGTGTATATATATGTATTTCTAGAATTATTCATGTACATATATATAAGTGCATGTGTGTGTGTGCCTGTGCGTATGTAAGAGTCTTCTTAAAATTTGAAACAACAAAAACATGACTGTCTACAACAATATACGAATTCAATGCTGATGTGTTACTGAATTGTTCAACTCCAGAATATGTGGAATGATCTATAGCTTCTATGTGGAATAATGAAGATAATGTATACAATAGCATAAAAATATCTGCCAAGCTAACAAGAAAGACTCTAGATATATGAAGATTAAATGAGACAGTGACATCACTAACAAAACAAATTTATGCTGATAGGGAAACAAACAAATAAAGTGGGTCTGCTGATGGTTGGGAGAGAGGAACTAGTAGAGGTAAACATAGTTTTGCTTAACATTTTGATAAATACATAGAAACATGTACACACTGACATTGATACAAATGAGCACATGTCAGCTAGTATATAAAGATATATTCAAACACACATGCACACACACATATATATTATATGTGTATGAACATGCATACTCTGCGTTAATGTGTATGTGTGTACGTATATATATGTATATGTATATATATATATATATATATATATATATATATATATATATATGTATATATATAATTCATAGATAAGGGCAAACTGTCCGCCTTTTTTTGAGTAGCATGCGTATCATGATAAAATTATATGGTTAATGGACAATATGTCCAATTTTTCGGCATATTTGGCATTAGAAATTTTATCATTTGCCCTTATCTATGAATTGTATATATATATTATATATATATATATATATATATATATATATATATATATATATATGTATATATATATGTATGTATATATGTATATATGTATGTATATATATATATATATTATATATATATACATATATATATATATATCTGTGTCGGTGGCACATAAAACCACCCACTACACTCTCGGAGTGGTTGGCGTTAGGAAGGGCATCCAGCTGTAGAAACACTGCCAGATCTGACTGGACTGGTGCAGCTTTCGGGCTCCCCAGACCCCAGTTGAACCGTCCAACCCATGCTAGCATGGAAAGCGGACGTTAAATGATGATGATGATGATGATGATGATGTATATATGTATGTATATATATATATGTATATATATATATATATACATATATACATATATTATATATATATATATATATATATATATATATATATATATATGTATATATATATATTATATATATATATGTATGTATATTTATGTATGTATTGACGAGTTTCGTTTTTTCACTTTCCCGAAGAGAAGATTGCATTGTTTATACCATTTATTCTTTTGAATAGTATCAGTGGAATTTTCGAAATATGTGTAGAAAGTAAAAATACTTGTTTAAACCTGCGTTAACTCCATTTTTTATTCATATATATATATATATATATATATATATATCATTATCATCATCATCATTTAACGTCTGTTTTCCATGCAGGCATGAGTTGGACAGTTCGACTAGTGTCTGGGAAGCCAGGAGGCTGCACCAGGCTCCAGTCTGATCAGGCAGTTTTCGCCAGCCGGATGCCTTCCCTATCACTAACCACTCTGAGAGTGTGGAGGGTGCATTTTATGTGCCACCAGCACAGGGGCCAGAAGGGGCTGGCTTCAACTATAATTGGATGGTACTTTTTACGTGCCACCGGCACAGGAGCCGGTCAAGGCAGGGTTGGCATATATATATATATAAATGTATGTGTGTGTGTATGAATGTATGAATGTATGTACAAATGCAAATATCGAACACTGAGAATAAGCACTCAACATTGCATTGATGTATAACCTTGTTATACATATATATAGGTAAATAAGTATATAAGTGTGTGTGTGTATATAAATGGTGATTGCTTCATCTTCATAGATGACTGCTGTTTGCTTGTGCTTCTTCATTGTCACTGGCAAATCTGTCTTTCCCTCAATGACTTCTCAGTTTTCTATTCACTCCCAGTGCAGGTTTGCTTGGTTTGTAGCATAGTTGACTGACGAAATTTGTGACTTACTGTGTACTTCAAGCTGGTTACATCTGAACAAGTTGCCACCCTTCCATCACCATATTACTTGCAGTACATGGAATGACAAATCATATCACGATAAAGAGACATTTGTATGTTATTTGAACTATAGTGATAAATTCTTGTACAACACTAATGCCACTCTCTGTGACTGTGGTTTGTGGTTAGGACCTAGTAAAAGGCTGAAATGAAATGAGCAGTAATTATGAGAAACAACAAGTTTTACATCTGCATGTTCCTCTCCTAGAAGGATACTATAACAACAGCTAAGGGTCCTATCCTTCTGGCATTATTGTTACCCCTCGACACAAACCAGTGGTATTTCTGCATCACTCAATGCTGAGATAGTTGTCATTACATAGTTAAACTCATAGCTAAGGACCTTGAGAAGTGCTACTACTCTCTGCCAAAATAGTACCTGGTGGGGTTTCCACACTCTTCAAAATCCTCAAATGCCCAAACCAGAGCCCCACTATCAGATGGAATTTAAAATCATACCTGGGACACATGCACACTCATTGTACACAGCTGTTACTTCTCTCTGTCTCTACTGAGAATTTTTTGTACATTGAACTCATTTAGGCAACAAATAGTTGTTAAAACAGGTATGAATAAAAATCAACAGCAGGAAATACCATCTGTGTTCTATATATATACTCACCAGTTTGCATTGAGGAGTTTTCCTATTGTAATATACATCCATCTCAAGGCAGCAAGCTGGCAGAAACATTAGCATGCTGGATGAAATGCTTAGTGGTATTTCATCTGTCTGAATATATGATTGAATATATGGATAATTGTAGGTTGTTTTCTACACTGCTTTATGGGAGAAAAAGGGTTTTCTCAACAGAGGGACCAGACATTAAAGTAGGCAGCAGCTTGATAGATAAACCAATTAAGGATATGCAGAAAGGAAAGTTCCTAGTCCATCAGAAATTATCACTGAGAAACAGTTTCGACATATGATAGCCTTTCACTATAGCACCTACATGCTTCTTTTTTGTCTGGAGTCAGTAATTACAAGTGTGTCATTAGCCATCCTTTCACACTTTTTGCTCACAATGTCTTGATTTTTTTCTAATGTACCACCTGCATCTTACCTTCTAGCTATTTGGTATAGTTCTCTACTACCCCCAATCATCCAGTCCTTCCAAGCCTATCATTTCGTTTTTTTATGGCTCTGTCTATTTCATTGTTTCCCTACCATTTCATCTTTTCTCTGGCTGTCAGTGTGTGTCTTTGTGTCTGTGTTTGTTTCCCACACTATATGATAACTAGTGTTGGTTTGCTTATATTTCTTTAAACATAGAGGGTTAGCAAAAGAGACAGATACAATAAATACCCAATTTAAAGAAAAATACTGGAGTTTTCTATGATTAAAATCCTTCAAGACAGTTTCCCTGTATGACCGCAGTCCAATGATTAGAACCAGTAAAATTTTATTTTCTACTCTAGGCACAAGGCCTGAAGGACCAGTAAAATATTACTCTGCCAATAAACCATCTACAGCACCCATACCGTAAATATGCATGTGTATAATATATGTTGGTGCACACATATACACAAATGTTGAGAAGTATTTTCCCTTCTTGCATTCTATAGAAATGTAGTTGTGATGCTTAGTTCAATTATCCTGTTGGAATTAATTTGGAGACATGAGTTTTTGTTTAGTAAATCAAGATAGAATAGATTCGTATGTCATCTCATTTATCGCTTTTCTGAGATCACCTGTGGATTTCAAATCAACACTTGAGTCTAGCGACATATTTGTCAGTTATACAACTGCTTACAACAGTAATTGCTTCATGCTGACCTACCAAGCTCATCTATTAAGAGTTTGATTACTTTGTTACAACTCCACATAATAATCAATGACCACTTTGCCCGTTGCCCAGTATCCCACCAACTCAGCAATGTATTAACGTTTTCCTGTAGCATAAATCTTATGAATACAATATAAATGTAAATAATTTCTAGGAAATACTTTCTGAAACGATTATCTAGGCAACAGAAAACACAAAATCATTTGAAATGTGGTGAAATTACAGTACAGCTGTGAAGAAAATTGTGCTTACAAATATTCATTAAAATGGGTGTGATTTTCCTTCTCAAAAATCTATTTATTGGACTTGTAAAGCATGTTTCCTCTTTTACACGGCCAGAATTATATGTGTGAGTGTGTATGTCTACACATTATGTTATGTTTGTATGTATATGTGTATTGCAAACAAGACAGGGTTTTTCTTTTAATCTATCGACATTTAAAAAAAGATTTTTTGCATGTGTACCTTGCAGTTTGAAGCAGAATCATTGCTAAATCAGTCAGCAGTGTCTTTAGATTTGTGTATGCCTAACAATATTATGACAAAGGAAAGAAGATCCAGAACAGTGACTTGAGGCGAACTGGCAGAAACGTTAGCACGCCGGGCGATATGCTTGGCAGTATTTCGTTTGCCACTACATTCTGAGTTCAAATTCCTCCAAGGTCGACTTTGCCTTTCATCCTTTCGGGGCCGATTAAATAAGTACCAGTTACGCACTGGGGTCGATATAATTGACTTAATCCGTTTGTCTGTCCTTGTTTGTCCTCTCTGTGTTTAGCCCCTTGTGGGTAGTAAAGAAATAGGTATTTCATCTGCCACTACGTTCTGAGCTCAAATTCCTCCAAGGTCGACTTTGCCTTTCATCCTTTCGGAGTCGATTAAATAAGTACCAGTTATGCCCTGGAGTCGATATAATCGACTTAATCCATTTGTCTGTCCTTGCTTGTCCCCGCTATGTTCAGCTCCTTGAGGGCAGTAAAGAAATAAGAACAGTGCCTTGAGGTTTTTTGGATAAAGTTCCATTAATCTTTTAAGAAATTAGAAATTCAAGCCCTCTAACTTCTGTTTTTTTAAATCTAACATTTTCAGTTTTCTGACACCCTCACCCCACCAACATCCATGATTTTGTTCTTATAACTAAATGAAAATATGAGCTCTCAGACATATGACATGCAATTTTACAGATATGATATCAGGGTTGTGCAAAAATTTGTATGGATTGGGTAAGGAAAAAAGCAAGAAAATATAAAAATAAATAATGTTCACTGGTGTTATCATCTTGAGTGGTTCTTTCACTATGTTTCAGCTGCTGTACTCTCTGGAGACAAAGTGAATTTTTAAGACATATAAAATGGAGACAACCAACCACTGTGGGATGAGGTCAAAATAATAGATAGAGAGCATCACTGGAAAATTAAAAAACTTAAGGAAGCAGCACATACGCTAGGACATAATAGCCTCCTAAGTAGGCCAAGTGCAGAGACGAATATAATTATGGGAACCAATAATTAAGAAAGAAGAGGACAGACTGTCACAATGGATTACATAGGCATTAGATTCACTTTGTCACTGCCTATGGACATAGTGCTGTAGATAAAGATGTTGGTTTATGTAACGCAGTCATCTAGAGATTTCTGAGTTCAATCCCAGGCAAGGAATAAAGGTACTTCACAAAAAAAAAAAAAAGATCAAGCAAAGCAAAAAATGTCACAAAAGGCTGAGAGCAGAATGAGAACAGTGTATCCCTATAGATCAAATAAAGGGCTAAGTTTGAAATACTAATACAACAACCGAATTCAACACAAAACAACTGAAGAAGGCTGGTGTGTGTAACAGCTGAAACACTATGATGGTGTGACCAGAGCTGATTTGGCATGGTTTCTATTGCTGGGAGCCTTTCCTAAAGACTATATAAGTTTATAGTCTTTTATCATTTATTTGTTTAAGTCACTGGACACTGGTTTTAGTCAAGTGGATTCACACTGGTACTTGTTTTGTAAAGCAACAATCAAGGTGATAACACCAGTCTGACTAATACAAACAGCATACATACAATAAATTCATCTCAGAAATATAGATTTATAAAAATAAATTAGGTTGCTAATGACATGTACAGAAAACATATGACTTTTATAATTAATTAAACACGGTAATGTTTTGCTTTTTCATTGTTTTTAATCACTGCTAATGTAATAAACCTTTAATTGGTAATTGTCAACATATGATAAATGCATCAATACTTGTCGCTGTCAGTGCTGCCTCAGTACACATGAATGTAAATATTCATCTAATTTAGTATATCTCTGCAAATTATTATTTGAAATAAATTAGTTTAGTATTAAAGGTTAGTCACACATTTGATACCCTCATGGTTGATGAACAAAATTAGAGTGGGCAACGTCTGTAAAAATAATATAGATATATTTGATGGCAAAGATTAGAAATCAACATGTATTACTTCAGTAACATTTCTAAACTGAACAAACAAAATTTCATTTCATGTGAAAAAAAATTATTCAGATTTTTATACACAGCTTATGATATATTGCAAATGGTTTAAGTGATATCATATCAGAATTGAAGTTTTTAATCTCCAATGAAAGTATCTTTGCTTAATTTCTTCAATAAATAAATATAAAAAAAAAGATTATTGTCAAATTTTTTACATCTTTTAAATTATTTTGTTGATGATGAAATCTGAACCTTTTGTCATACATCCTGTGAACTCTTCAGCAATTCTCCATCCCATGTGAAGGGTTGCTTTGGTCTAATGGTAAAATGCCTGTCATGTTTACAGGAGATGTAGATTCAAATCACATGGGCAGCCTTTGACTTTCTGAAGAAATTTGAACCCTTACTTTCAATCTTATTTTGATATATATATATATATAAATATATATATATCGTGATCACATGATCACGTGACCGACCAGTCCATCAGATGTAGTTACACATCGCTGGTCACAATGCGTTCGCATTGTTTTAGCCTTCGAATGACGCCACCCCGCTGGCTAAGCGAGCAGGCTAATATATATATATATATATATAAACTTTTATTTGCGGAACAAACAGCTTGAAAATATAAAATTGATTATTGACCTCTGTATTACAATGGTAGTTACACAAAAGAATGGATTGCCTTTTCTTTTATACAAAATATCCTCCTCCTCATCATCATCATCATTTAACATCCATTGTTCATGCTGGCACGAATTGGATGGTGTGACCAACCAGAGCTGATTTGGCATGGTTTCTATTGCTGGGAGCCTTTCCTAAAGACAATATAAGTTTATAGTCTTTTATCATTTATTTGTTTAAGTCACTGGACAGTGGTTTTAGTCAAGTGGATTCACACTAGTACTTATTTTTTAAAGCCTAGTACTTAATCTATTTGTCTATTTTGCCAAACCACTAAGTTACAGTGATCTAAACAACCCATCATTGGTTGTTATGCATTTCTTGGAGACACACATGCATGCGTGCATACACACACACATGTACAGGCTTCTTTCAGTATCCATCTATAAAATCCACACACAAGACTTTGGTTGGCCCTGGGTTAGAGTAAAATTCACTTGCTGAAAGTGAGATTGAACTCTGAACCATGTGGTCAGGAAGCATACTTCTTACCACACAGCCATGCCTGTACTTATGAATGTGAAGCTGTTAAAAAAAATGTCCAGAATTTTACTTAATCATCATCATCATCCAATGTTTTAAATCTGGGTTTTGTTCATGTTAACAGGGAAGGGCTGAATCTACCTCAGTGCCATAGCAACCAAGGTAGGCTGGTGCAGCCCACCCAAACCTTTGGGATGGCTGGTACCCATTCTCTTTTGCTATCATGAGGCTTTTTTGAAGCAGGAGTTTCAATGTTGAAGTGAAACTAATGGCATTTGTGTGTTCTTGGGTAGTTTACAAACATCTTCCACGCTGCAATTATTTTTGTTTCAGCATACAATCTCAGATCAAGTCAAAGGCTATGCAAATGCATCTCCATAAATTTTTAAATCACTGTGGATAAATGCCAGCAATGACTTTCTCAGGTTCTCCAATATTTTAATTCCTAAACAGAAACGATCAAGTACACAAAGTGGGGTTACAAAATATTCATAATTTCTCAAGTTTTCTTTTTTATAGCATATAAATATATTTATGGGGAAAAATATTGAAAAACATTAATACATGTGGGAGTGATAAAAAAACAAGTGTTGTCTTTGGATGGGCTAGAAACAACAGCCAAATTGTCCTTAAATCACTTTTCCCTCTGAAAATATTAACAATCTTTTTGAAGTGCAAAAACAAAAATGGCCAAAATAGGCCCGGAGTGGGATGATGAGGGAGGGGGTGTGAAAAAAAAAGACTTTTCAAAATTATCTTGGGGAAAATCTCCAAAACAATTTTCGCTATAAATTTCTTTATAATCGTAATCTATGCAGTTTGAAAGGGATTTGTAAAATTTTTCATTAAAAGACACCCATCTTTCTGAAAGTTATGAGGGGAAAAATGTCAGACCGTGTGAATTTTCAGAAACACCTCTCTCCACCTAATCACAAATATTATTTTCCATACATCTCTATATACTCTGAAGCCACAACATCTAAAAACATTTGTTAAAAAGGACCTGCTTTTCTGGATGTTATGAGGCAACAAAGTCGGAGGCGTGTACATCTGTAGTAATGCCCTTTCATTTATATGATTTTTTTCATTTCATGTTTATTACATTCATTGTTTGCAATGTTTTCTCTCTTTCTCACACACATTCTGCAGTCTTTCTGCTGGCATGTATATATATATGTATATATATATATATATATATATATATATATATAATATATAATGGATCAAAACAGTTTAATTCAAATTTCACAGCATGTGGTTAATTCTCAGCTATTGGAAATAAATGTGTTGAGTGCTCTTGTTTCGTTTGTCCACTCATGTGTGTGTGTGTGTGTGTGTGTGTGTGTGTGTATGTGGGTATGTATTTGTATGTCTGTGTTTGTCTCCACTCACCCACTATCGCTGGACAATCAATGTTGGTGTGTTTGCATACCGGTGACTTAGCAGTTCAGCAAAATAGACAATTTGTTCGACTAGAGACTGTGCTCCAGCATAGCCATACTAAAAATGACTGAAACAAGTAAAAGAATATGTACATATTTATCTGTCTACCTATCTATCTATCTATATATATATATACACGTTATTATAAAAGCTGCAAAATATTCATTTATACTCTAGGCACAAGGCCCAAAATTTTGGGGGAAGGAGCCAGTCAATTAGATGGCCCCAGTACACAACTGGTACTTAATTTATCGACCCCCAAAGGACGTAATGCAAAGTTAACCTTGCCAGAATTTGAACTCAGAATGTAAAGACAGATGAAATACTGCTAAGCATCTAATGTTTCTTATTTCTTTACTGCCCACAAGGGGCTACACACAGAGTGGACAAACAAGGACAGACAAAGGGATAAAGTCGATTACATCGAACCCAGTACGTAACTGGTACTTAATTTATCGACCCCGAAAGGATGAAAGGCAAAGTCAGCCCCAGCGGAATTTGAACTCAGAACGTAACAGCAGATGAAATACCACCAAGCATTTCGCCTGGCATGCTAATGTTTCAGCCAGCTCGCTGCCTTAAGCTGCAAAATATTGACAGTAATGTTTGTGTGCATTTTGTGAATATCAGTTCTGTGAATATTTTGCAGCACTTGCAATAAAGCATGTTAGTCTACCATTGGTATTTGAGTAATATTCTTTCTACATTGTTTCACAATTATGTGGCTACCTCTGTGTGTTTGTAAGTGTGCGTGTGTGTGCGTGTGTGTGCGTGTGTGTGCGTGTGTGTTTGTGTGTGTGTGTATCATCATCATCTTTTAAAGTTCGCTTTCCATGCTGGCATAAGTTGGACAGTTTGACAGGAGCTGACCAGGCAGAAGACTGCACCAGGGTTTTTTTTTATGGCTGGACCTCCTTCCTAACTCCAACCACCCCACAGAGTGGACTCTGTGCTTTTTACGTGGCATGAGCACAGGTGCGGTCAGTTTCAACATGTTTTTTACAGTTGGATGCCCTTCTAAATGCCAACCATTTACAGTTTGGACTGGATGCTTTTTATGTAGCACCAGCACTGGCATGGTCCCCAAGTAACTTGCAAGACAAAGAACCTTTGAGAGAGGCGGGGCTATTGAAGGGGGTGATACTGTACCAGTTGATGAAAGGTTAGTCATACACATGATTGTTTTTTTTAAGGACTGTGAAATGAATAGCAATTAAAATTTTTTTAAACATTATGTTTAATTTTGCATAAAAGTAAATGAACCCATTACACTGTAATATTCAAAATAGTTTGAAAATTGTCTTTCATTTTAAACTACTACTTTTAGAATAAAGTTTGTGTATGACAGTGAGAAACAAATTTATAATTTATACCCTCCATTCTCCAATAAGCTTCGTCTGGAATATTATAATCTCTACTCCTCTATACGGCATCCAGATATCATCAATATAGAAATAGATTCAGCCAGTGTAGACTATCATTCAATATCTTAAGTTCTTATCTTTCCATTTGGTTTATTTCAGAACAGATGTTTTGTAAAATTTTTCAGTTTTATATTCCAAATTGTAAACAATAACCTCATAGGTTACAAGATTTTAATAGCAATCGCTCATAGCAACAATGACAATAGTGTGTCTGTGTGTGTTTAAATAGGTGATGGTTTTGCTTCATTCAAAGTAGACTGTTGTGTATATGTATATACACAATGGCCCAAAAGTAGGCTTACAGTTATCATGTAGGCACTTAAAATTTTTTTTTAAACATTTTATTTCATTTAAATTTCTATCTTACAATTAACTAAATTAGCATAGAATAATGGTTTTATATTTTTTTATAATTAAGATCTAAACTGTTAATATATGAATGTGAAAGAGATAGTTGAGTAACGGTAAATCTACTTTGCGGTCACCCTATATGTATATACGTATCATCATCATCGTTTTAATGTCCACTTATCTATGCTCTCATGGGTCTGATAGAATTTGTTGAGGTGGATTTTCTTTGACTGGATGTGCTTCCTGCTATCAATGCTTTACAAGTTTCCAAGTAAGCTAATATTTCCCCATAACAGATATATTTACATTGAAGCTTAGAAACAAAGGACACCACTTGCATGACAGTGACACTCATTTAAAACTATCACATGATGTCAAGTCAAAAAGACAGTAACACATACACACATACATACATCTATTATATAAAATCCGTTCTGTCTGTGTGTGTGTGTCTTCTAGAATCTCGGGCATCCTCCATCTGATTGCGCTCAAATTTGATATGTAGATACCGACGGTATCAGGGCATGTATAAGTCTTGAAAAAATTACAAAAATCTATTCCAGTTGAGAATGTGATCGATAAAACCGTGGGAACGTGCATGTGTATGCCCAAGTACTTAGTTCCCTAGGTTGTAGCGTTTCATCAAAAATCGCCCCAAGTTGATTTCTTACATGTTTTATCAGATAAACATTATTGTCCCAGGTACGTTCTCATAAATTCATCATGCTTTTCCATCAAGATTTACCTCTAGCTAACCCATTTGCATGCATCGTTTTTATCCTGCTTTTCTTCTGTCAACCTGCACATAACTGCACCTTCCATTTTTTTTGTTTTTGTACTGCTTCAAGGCACGTTTCTTTCCTGCCAAGCTTACTGTTTAAAGCATGTTTCTGTTCTCCCAGTCAACAGCCTTATCATTACTGGTACTTTAAACTCTTCAGTTGCATATTTGTGTGAATAAAATCGTTTTTCTTTGGAATTGAAAAAAGTCTATCTTTATGTCTTCTTTTGCTGGTGTCTCAAATTTAGGTTAAATCAGTGTTTCTCAAAGGGGAGGCCTATGGGACAGTCGGACAAGTTGTTTTGAGAAAATTTGGTTGAAATTTTTGACAACTCAGCACCGTCCATTGGACTGGGGGCGTTTTGCTCATATATATATATATATATATATATATATATATATAGGTAAAGATCGTGATCCCCTTCAATCATGAATCACTATGGGATTGCACTAGAAAGTTGCTCTCCAAAGCACAAGTCTAGACAAGGTCGTTTATGAAAGACCAGAAGTCAGCCATGTATACCAGCCTCACCTCTCCATGCCATCAATATTATCCAAAGGAAAGGAAAAGGAAAAGGGGCCAATACAACTTGGAACCAGTGACATCACAACTCATTTCTACAGCTGAGTGAACAGCAGCAACATGAAATAAAGTCTTTTGCTAAAGAACACAACACACAGCCAGGTCTGAGAATTGAACTCACTATCTCATGATTGTGAGCCCAATGCTCTAACCTTGAGCCATGCACCTTCACACACACATAAACACATACACAAACGAACATATATATATATATAATATATATATATATATATATATGTGTGTGTATATATATATAATAGAAATATTAAAATTACTAAGTCTCTATAAAAGAGATTATGGCAGCGTTTACTGGAAATTAACTGTTATCGCCATATTAATATGGCATTCTTATAGATATAAGAATAATCGCTGCCATGGTCAGCTCCATGAGGCCACCGCCATCAAGATAGCTATTGATACACGATCTGTATCCATTATAACCTTCGAACAAGGGAGGTCAGCCGCTTCACACTGCCAGTCCGACAGCTACAGATGCGTTTCGGGGTATTGCCCCTTGTTAATGTAGCGCAGTCAGACCCGCAGGTGTCGCCACTGACGTTTCTGTTCGAAGGCTTATATTTACCTAGTTTCAGTGGAATACATCCACTTGTTTTCAATAATAGAAATATTAAAATTACTAAGTCTCTATAAAAGGTTATAATGGATACAGATCGTGTATCAATAGCTATCTTGATGGCGGTGGCCTCATGGAGCTGACCATGGCAGCGATTATTCTTATATCTATAAGAATGCCATATTAATATGGCGATAACAGTTAATTTACATATATATATATATATATATATATATATATATATATATATATATACATAGACATGTATATATATATATATAAGGTGATCACCTTATTTTGAAATTGTATGGATAATACTGTACTAAATTCTGGTGCCTCAACTTAAGTACCATATTCATCTGAATCAAAATTTTTGCTGAAGTCACACACACACACATATATATGACTGTTTTATTTTCAGTTTAGGCTACTCAATACACTTTGGTAGGCCCGAGGCTATAGTACAGTACATAATATTACCTCCCCCCCCCACACACACACACCGTGTTACCTCATGTGTCTCCTTATAGGATGTTGCTTCTGGTAGACACATATATTAAATGAAAGCTAGCAGTAAACCATCCACACACATACATTGTAATGAATATCACTTCTGCAAGAAGTGAAACCAATATGAAATTATGTACATTGGCATATTTTTGTAATTTTAGATTTTGAATGATTTAATAAGGTATTCACAGCAATATAAAGCTAAAATACATTTTCTTATTTCTCCATATCTCCCAATTTGTGCTGGTTATTTTCCAAATTTCATATATATATATATATATATATAAAATATTATAGAGACAAAACCACTATTTTGCAAAACAAACAAGGAAAGACTTAATCAATACATAAAATTTTAATAAATAGTCAAAAAAACCGCGGTTTTTTTGACTATTTATTAAAATTTTATGTATTGATTAAGTCTTTCCTTGTTTGTTTTGCAAAATAGTGGTTTTGTCTCTAATAATATTTTATAATATTTTACTATAAAATTGGATTTAATCCTAAATCTGATTTTTTCCCTGTAAATTTGGATTTATTCCCTAATATTTATTATTATATATATATATATTATATATATATATATATATATTTGTATAGGTCTGTATTTAGGTGAATGAATGTGTATAAGTGCAGGGTTCATGTGTACGCATGCATGCATGTATGTGTGCACACATGCGCATGTGTTAATATGTGTATGTGTATGCATATATTACTGAATGCAAACGTTTATGTCTATAAATAAGTCTATGTACTATATATGTGTTTGCGTGCATGCACGTGCACTTATGTGGGTGTGAATGACATTTATGCTAACGTTTGCACTTTTGTGCAAGTTGTGTGTATGTGTGTGTGTGCATGTGTGTGTTTGCTTGCTTGTGTGTGTATGTGATAGGATTATTTTATGAGTACTCACTTTGCTTATAATGAGAGTTAAGAAGTTAATTGTATCTGAAGTTTGGTAAAGTAATTTTATCAATCAAGTCGTCCATTGATTTATCAAAGATCTTTGAGAAAGATATTTCTTCTCCCAATGACTTTGGAGTTCAGTCGGCTCCTCAAAATTTATTGTGCCTAGGATTACGATGTCACTGCAGCATTCTATCTCCTTTATCATTCTTAATGATAAGCATTCTGATGATCCACCAATTGAATTACTTTTTGTGTAATAATCATTTAAGTGGTGGAGTATTCTGCAAACGTTCTTCATATGATTCTGAGATTGAGTCAGCATGACACTCTGTGACAACGCTGGAGTTTTAAACAACTAGTAAATCAATGATAGAAAGTGGAAGAGATAGTAGAATTGATCCCAAATACTCTATCAACCTCTAAAGGGTTACAGGGAAGTTTAACCCTTTCAATACCAACCCAGCTGAAACCGGCTCTGGCACTGAGTACAAATGACTTGTTTCCATAAGTTTTGAATTAAGATCTTCCACCAAACCTTAGTCACAATTTATGTTCCTAATACTAGGTGAATGATAACTCAGTTATGTTACTAAATTCTTTGTTATATTTAAAGTAATTGAAAGAAACACAGAGCATCTCAAAATAAATACTGTAACGAAAGGGTTAACTTCCTGCCAACAAAGGATCTGCCTTGTTCAGAAAGCATAGTAAAAATAGCAGCTAAATCTCCTTCAGATTATTCTGTATCATCATAAATAAGAATATATATATATATCTTAGGTAGTAGCCTTTAAAAAGACAGAATGGTCATGATCTGCTTGATCAAACTATACCTTCAATAGCAGCCAGCAACCAATTCCTTTGAGGCTATACTGCTGTGACCAAAAGTTTGGAGCATTAAAAAAAAATTAAACTTGTTATGCCTGAGTACAATTCGATTCAAATATATACAACATAGAGATATACTTGCCTAAAAACTTTCAGACCTATGTTTCTAAAATTTTGGCCAAGTAATAATATATTGCAAATTAAATATAACTTTAATATAAAAATCATGATTTTTCTGGCCCATGTTTCAAACATTTGGCCACGGTTGTATATTTTCTTTCTTTCACAGTGCTTTTTTTTTATATCAATTTAAAGCTTTAATATCTGTAGCATATTGCAACTTTGACATAAAAATCAAAAGTTACTCCTTAGAAAGCTTGCTTAGTATAAAACCAAAAGTAAGATAAAATAATTTTTGTTTTAAATTTTGGTACAAAACTGACGATTTTAAGGGGAAGGGTTGGTCAATTACATTGATTTCAGTACTAAATTGGTACTTATTTTTCTAACCCTGTAAGGATGAAAAGAAAAGTTGAGCTCAGTGGAATTTGAACTTGGAATGTAAAGACCTGGAATAAATACGGCAGCATATTTTTATCCAGCATGCTGGCAATTCTACCAGTTTACCATCATTAATGACAAAATAATATCAGGATTTCTTGCAGAGTTTCTTGGTCATATGATTTATCATTTGGTCTTTCCCTCAACTCACCTGATGCAGTATACTATCTTACATTACATTATGCTTCTCTCTCTTCTTCTTCTTCTTCCCCCTCCTCCTCTTCCTTCTTCTTCTTCTTCTTCTTCTTCTCTCACTTACAGTGTCTTACCATTCTTTGTATTTCTCCGTTTAGCATCATATGTCTAGCTGTCCTCTTTACTTTCTTTTGCTGTATCTCTCTCCTTTCCCAACTGCTGCTGACCTTTCACTCTTCCTGCTTTTCAATTTCCGAACACATATGCATGTGCATACATAAACACATATACACACTCATAAATATGTTCATATGTACACACACAGGCATATATACACATACCACATAATACAGAAGTTCCAATTTTATAATATATGATATTTTACTGTAAACGTCAACAAATGTAGTTTACAAATATCCATAGCTTCTGGCATAAATATGAATTTAAATTCAACTATTGAAATTACTGTTGTTCCCTTAAGCAGATTTCTTTTACTCTGATGAGCCAAGTGAATTTTGAATGATGTACATTTCCTACAATATTACTGAATATCTAAAGTGTGAAATGGCACTTATAAAACATTTGCTCAATGAAATAAAATAATAATTTACTAGATATTTAAATTTCCCTCAATTACTAACTACCTCAACTTTTAAAAAAATCAAAAGGATGAAAGAAAAAAACTTAAAATCTTTAAAAGGTAAAACAAAAAATTGAAAAAATTAAGAAATCAATGTTAAAACAAGACTCTACTCCGAAATACATGTTAATAAAATGCAATTTTAGCATTCCTCCAGAGAATTGAACTTTCATCCCTTGAATATTTATAAAAATACATTATTCTATACAAGACCTCAAAAATCTCAATAGATTTGAAACTAAGTGAAATGGGTAAAGAAATATTTATAGAAAAATAATAATTAACAAAGAAGATATTTTTCCCTGTTTACATGACTGAAGTTAAAAATGTTACTTTCAAACCTAAATGAATTCAATAATTTCACTTCAGTAATGCTGTAATTGGTACAGGGGAAGATAATGGATTGGAAGAAGAGAAGGCGGAAGAAGTACACCTCAGGGAAATTTTAAAGAAATACAAACAAATTAGATTGAATCCAAGCTAGAAAGACTTTTTGGAAGCAATACAACTTTGAGTGCTTTCCCTGACATAAATTTTCAGTCAGGTACTGAGGTTGATGTAATTGATTAACCCTGCTCCTTGTGCTTAAATTGGAAATTATTATTATTATTATCATCATTATTATTATTATTATTATTATTATTATTATTATTATTATTATTATGGCATTGAACTGGGACAGTTATTAGCACATGGGACAAAATGCTTAGTGGTATTTCCTTTGGCTTTACATTCTGAGTTCAAATTCTGCCTTTGCTTTTCATCCTTTCAGGGTCAATAAAATAAGTACCAGCTGAGTATTGGCATTAATGTAACTACCCCTTCTTCCCCAAAATTTCAAACCTTTTGCTTATATCTGAAAGGATTATTATTAAGGTGGTGAGCTAGCAGAATTATCAGCATTCTGGACAAAATGCTTAGTGGCATTTTTTCTGGCTTTACCATCTCAGTTCAGATTCCATTGAGGTTGACTTTGCCTTTCATCCTGTAGATAATGGATTAGCAAAGTCATTAGACCATCAGATAAAATGTCTTACAGTAATTGCTTTAGCTCTCTTTTACTTGTTTCAGTCATTTGACTGCGATCATGCTGGAGCACCACCTTTAGTCAAGCAAATCGACCCGGGACTTATTCTTTGTAAGCCTAGTATTCATTCTATTGGTCTCTTTTGCCGAACCACTAAGTAACGGGGACATAAACACACCGGCATCAGTTGTCAAGCAATGCTAGGGGGACAAACACAGACACACAAACATACATACACACACGCATATATATATATATATATATATATATATATATACATAAATACAACGGGCTTCTTTCAGTTTCCGTCTACCAAATCCACTCACAAGCCTTTGGTCGGCCCGAGGCTATAGTAGAAGACACTTGCCCAAGATGCCATGCAGTGGGACTGAACCCGGAACCATGTGGTTGGTAAGCAAGCTACTTACCACACAGCCACTCCTGTGCCTGTTTACCTTTAAAGTTCATATACTGCTGAGATTAATATTTGTTTTTTATCACTCTAAAGTCAAGAAAATTAAGTATTAGTCCAGTATAATCAACACCTTCTCTCCCAGTACTGGTGGACCTATACCTAAATTAGAAGCCATATATTTTAATGTAAAGCTCAGTTCATAAACTTTATGAAAAGTAAGAATGAAAAGAACAAAAATGAATAATAATCTTTCATTCTAATCAGTGTTTATATTAGAGATAAAGAAATGACTAATTATATCAACCTATCATACTTAAATTAATACCGTTGTGTATTTAGATATATTGGTATAACTCACACTAAATGAGATAACTCTACTTTTATTGAAATATTGGTTACTTTATCTATTTATCTATTTATCTGTCTATCTAACTATCTACTGCTCTCTCTCTCTCTATGTATATATATATGTATATATATACATATGTATGTCTGTATGTATATGGATACACACACAAAAGCTAAATATACATATATATTTATTTCTGTGTATAGAGAGAGAGAGAGAGAGAGAGACAGACAGACAGACAGACAGACAGTGAGAAGGAAAGTAAGATAAACAACCAATAGATAAAAGAGGAGAGAGATTATTCTTGTAATGGTTTTGCAAGATTTTTCGTGTAACATTGTGTGTTGGCCATTTCATTTCAGTAAAAGGAGTCATATACTCTGTTGGTATTTTAACTTTGTTGACTATTATCAGATATTTAGATAATAATAAACAAATTAATGAATCTTATTGCCTGACCACTCATTTGACTAACCAATCAGTTGACGAAACACCTGACTTATCAAACCATTGATTCGTTAAATGATAATAATAAATGAATTGGAATACAACCACTGTGTATTTTCTTACTGAAAATTGACCCTCCACCACCAAGAACAACATGCACTTGTACACCCACAAATAAAAAAAAGCACCCATGCTGAAATCCCATAAAAAGCACCCAGTAAACTCTGCAAAGTGGTTGGCATTAGGAATGGCATCTGGCCATAGAAACTATGCTAAAACAGACAATTGGAGCTTGGGGCAGTTCTCTAGTTTACCAGATCCTGTCAAACCATCCAACCCATGCTGGCATGGAAAGTGGATGTTAAATGATGATGATGATATATGTATCATCATCATAATTGTTTAATGTCCGCTTTCCATGCAGGCATGGGTTGGATGATTTGACTGAGGTCTGGCCAACCAGATGGCTGCACCAGACTCCAATCTGAACTGGCAGAGTTTCTGCAGCTGGATTCTCTTCCTAATGCCAACCAGTCCGAGAGTGTAGTGGGTGCTTTTATGTGCCATCAGCATGAGGGCCAGTCAGGCAACAGCCACACTCAAATAGTGCTTTTTATGTGCCACGTGCACAAGTAGTACACATATATGTGTTTGTGTGTGCCAGTGTAGCAGTGTCATAATAAGTTTGCCTCCCAACCACATGGTTCAGGTCCAGTCCTGGTGAAAGAAGTTTGTTGTGTGAATTTGCATGATAGTAATAAAACGAATGTTTGCCTTGACTTTGCATGATAGTAATGAAATGAATGCTACCATCTTGAAAGAGGCATCCTTCATCTCTAATCTTCCATGGA
Source organism: Octopus sinensis (assembly GCF_006345805.1). NCBI lineage: Eukaryota > Metazoa > Mollusca > Cephalopoda > Octopoda > Octopodidae > Octopus > Octopus sinensis. The sequence continues at coordinate 20,398,660 of NC_043004.1, forward strand.
AACATGTCTTGACATACGGAATATTACTTCACTTGGAAACAGCTGTGGGTTGGGGATAGGAATGGCATCCAGCCATAAAAAATTCATCACAACATATTCCATCTGACCATGTGGATGTGGAAAAGTGAATGCTAAAATGATGATGATGACATATCATACTTATATATATTGTACAATTCTGATAATGCAGAAGGATTTGAATGTAAGAGTGTCAAATTATCAAATATGTTAATGCATTAGAACTCAGTCTTAAAATTTGTTTTTCTTTACTAGATCATTAAATATGTTGCTATTTCTCAGCAGCAACATTATCTGAACTTATTTTCTCTAAATAAATTTTAAACCTTTCTAAACACACACACACATACATACATATATATATATATATATATATATTAGAAAAAATAAGGTATTCAGAAATCTGGATGATTGTGCATATACAAATATTTATTAACATGACATGTTTTTACAAATCACATATTTTCATCTACTCTAATAGATTTTTCAGATTTAAATTGTGTGAAGGGATTTGTCTCTTTTTATAGTATTAGTGAATGGGTTGGGGTGGAGAGAGAGAGGGGGAATGGAAGTGTAATGTGGAGTGTAAGGGGTAGGAAAAGAGGGAGAGGAATGGGAGATGGCGATTTTGATTTCCTTTCACTAAGTCTGAGGCCAGTGTTTGTAACAGGACTACAGTGATTGTTGTCAAATTTTCTTAATCATTTCTAAATGAAGTCAGTAACAGTATATTACTGGTACCTTCAATGACTTTAGTGAAAACGGAAAGTAAATCATAGCTTGAATATATTTGACCGTAAGTCTGCTTGTTTTGGCTTGACCTATAGCAAACAAGCGACTACAACAATAACCAATTCAGTTTCAACAATGGTGTTGATTATTTTGATTTGGCAAACGTTTTTGAAATGACAAGAAAATAGTTGAATGATTTTACTCAAACATATTTCTAACACATCTTTTTTTTATGGACACTGGATGATCTTCACCTCAAATTCCTTTACAACTTGTTTCATTTCTTTGAAAGTTTCAGTTCCAAAGTGTCTATTTACTTCTCATAGTTTACAAAATGTCATTAGTAGATTGGTATATCAACAAGTGTGAGTGACACTAGAGACTCATCCAGAGCACAGCAAAATATGGCTCATCTCCAAATCTGAAATGCAGATCACTTATACACTGTCATCAACAGAATAAGGCATTTTATATATGCTGTCATAGCAGAACAGATTGTTCTTGAGATCCGTAATTTAAATTCCTTCTAGTTTGGCTTTATTGAAAGTAGGTATTAAATGAATCATTACATCATACCATCACACATATATACATGCTTTATGCACATACCCATTTGAAAACCCACTTGCAAGTCAACAAGTTCATCATGTATACACATACACTCTCATGCATGTATGTACATGCACACACTTGCATGTACTTGCATGTACACATGCACACATATGCATGCAGGCATGCACATGCATACACACACACGCATACACACACGCACACACACATACACACTCACAAGCTATCAACACTCCTTGTAGCATACTGTGTTTATTTATGTTCCCTATTCTTTCCCAGTATTTTAGCCAACATTTCTTAATTCCGAAATTGAACTAATTTTGTATCTACAATTTCGGTTTTGCTATTTGTTACTGCTAAAATAACCAGCCAGCAGCAAGCACAGATTATATATTCCCAGTCGGTGTTTATTCTAAAAGAAAACACTGTATTAATTTATTCTGTGTTTTATTTTTGGTTGAATCTATATTTTCTGCATTCAAATCATCTCTGCTAACTCCTCTAATTTCAGACTTTGAGTGTAATGTTAAGAATCAATGAGATGAAGAAATCATCCATGCAATCCATTATCATCCAAATTATACACTAAACACTTTGCCATTTCCTTATTCTCAGAACAACACAATTCTGGAAATTGTCTATTTAGGAAAGCTCCTTTCAAACTATTACACTGAAGAACTCTAAACTGAATTCCAGCTGTATTGGCTTTAACAAAATGTTCATGTTCTCTAGTTTATATGGGTTTCAAAACAGCATGGTCATTCAATAAATTAGACATGCAGTTAAATTAGCAGGAAATAATTTAATTCATCTATGAATAAGCAAATGAAAAACAGTGTATAGAACTCCTCCAAACCATCTAACATTAGATATCAAAAATCAACAAAACTAGAGGTGTAATGAATCAGATTTATTAAAATATCTAGCCTGTCATTTTCTACAAACTGTATTACATCATTACTCTAGTGTAAGGAGGAATACCTCGGATGAACACTAAGAATGAAAACAGAAGTAAAAATATAATCCTATTCAAAATATATAATAACAAAAGTGTAAGGAGAAAACACATCAGGGTTTAACAATATTCTCACATAATATTCAATGATAATGAATTGAAGAATTCAGTTCAATACCAAATTATATTTTATTTCGATCAAAATCTTTTAAAGCATTTTAATTATCCATTATGCCGGATTTTTGTTTTTTAACTAATGATAAAATAAATCAATCAACAAATTAGATATTCAATCACATTAGCAGTAAATAATTGAATTTGTTTCTTTGTTTTAATTATATTTGATTGTCTCGGTACTTCTACATAGCTATTTCAACTATATGTTACATTCAGCAAGGTTTCACATGCCAGATAACATAATTAATTGAATAATTTAGCTTGTAGTCGAGAGACACAAGATTGAGAGGAAAATTGTGCCACTCTGTGTGTGTGTGTGTGTGTGTGTGTGTGTGTGTGTTGTGTGTGTGTGTGCATGTGTGTGTGAATGCATATCATCATCATCAGTCTACCATTCATTTTCTATGTGCATATTGTATAATTTAGTCCTGAAATATACAAAAGCAAATAACATGGTGACAAAATGATAATGTGTGTGAATGTGTGTCTATGTGTGTGTGTGTGTGTATGTGAGTGTGTTCATTCCTTCATTTTACTTCCATTCATCTGTGTTTGCATGGGATGGATGGAGACTTATCAAAGTAGTGTTTGGTAGCCAGAAGCCCGTTTGTCATTGATCTGATCCTTGCCTGTTTATGAATTAAGAAAGTTTTTTTTGTTTTTTTTTATCCAACTCATCATTGAAAGCAAAGAGCTACAAAATGTATTGTTTAAAGGACATATAAACATGACGTCACTGTTTTGTTCAGACAGTGTCATGCAAAGACACAGAACATTTTGCATGACTTTACATACCATGTCTTTACATGACACTGTATGAGCAAAAGAGTGATGTGATGTTTACATTACCTGTAAACAAAACAGTTTGTAGCTTTCTGCTTTTAAAGATGAGTGAAATAAAAATAATCTCAAAACTTGAGAAACTGGTTAAGGTTGGTGAGAGAAGGGCTCCTGGCCACAAAGCAATGTCTCAATATGTTTCCATGCAACCCATGCCAGCATGGAAATATGAATGTAAAACAAATATATAGAGTGACTAACACACATATATACACACAGGCAGGCATAGCTGTGTAGTAAAAAGCTTGCTTCCCAACCACATGGTTCCCGGTTCAGTCCTACTGTGTGACACCTTGGGCTGACCAAAGCCTTGTGAGTGGATTTGGTAGATGGAAACTGAAGCTATAGCTACAGTAGAAGACACTTGCCCAAGGTGTCACACAGTAGAATATTGAAAAGTCTATCTGATGTTGCCTGACAAAAAAACATTTAGATTTTAGCAAGTTACATGAGTTTGAATCATAGTAATTCTACATGAAATTATTATTTTGAAGATATTGTGTATTGCATGTAACAGATATACATTTTGGTTCTTAAAATTTTACTTTTGTTTCTATTACTTATTAAAGAAAAGATTGTGGCTATGTGGTAAGAAGTTTGCTTCCCAACCATATGGTTCTGGGTTAGTCCCACTGTGAGGCACCTTGTGCAAGTATCTTCTACTATAGTCTCTGGCTGACCAAAGCATTGTGAGTTGATCTGGTAGACAGAAATTAAAAGAAGCCCATCAAACACATATATATACTTGACAAACTGTGTTGGTGTACTTACATTCCTGTAACTTAGTGGCCTAGCAAAAGAAATCAATAGAATTAAGTACTAGGCTTAAAAAAATACTTGCTCTGATTCATTCAGCTAAAAATTCTTCTAGGCCGTGCCCCAATATGACTATAGTCTAATGACTGAAACAAGAAAATGATAGATAGGTGTGTGTGAATGTGTGTGTGCACATATGCATGTGCATATGTGCGTATGTATATGTGTGCATATATGTGTATATCATCTATCTATCTATCTATAGCTATCTATCTATCTATCTATCTATCTATCTCTATCTATCTATCTCTATCTATCTATCTATCTTTGTCTATCTATCTATCTCTGTCTATCTCTATCTATCTATCTATCTATCTATCTCTATCTAAATCTATCTATCTATCTCTATCTAAATCTATCTATCTATCTCTATCTATCTATCTCTATCTATCTATCTATCTATCTATCTCTATCTATCTATCTATCTATCTATCTATCTATCTATCTCTATCTATCTATCTATCTATCTATCTCTATCTACCTATATCTAGCTATCTAGCTCTATCTATCTATATCTAGCTATCTATCTCTATCTATCTATCTCTATCTATATCTATCTATATCTATCTATCTATATCTATCTATCTATATCTATCTATCTATATCTATCTGTCTATCTCTATCTATCTATATGTAATTTCTATATGTATCTATATGTAAATATCTATATGTAAATTCTCTCATTTTATTTTTTGCATGTAATGATTTCATTATTCTGGTGACAGCTTTGTAGGAACACTGCCATCCATTTTGATATATTCCTTTGATGGATGTGTGTATTTGATAAGATAGAGCTGTTTGAAGTTGTTGTCCACAACTGCATTTTCTGAGATGTTGTTAGTTCAGCTTTGATCTTACATAATTTCCGAAAAAACTATTCAACATTGACCTAATGTTTGCACTTAATGAAAGAATGCCGAAAATATAAGGTCTCATGGGTCTAGTGTTGTTGAATTTAATCTTTATCTGGAAATATAATTATAACAGTTTTGCTAGCGTGCAATGTCTGCTGGTGTGAAGGATTGTGTTGTTTTCAACCTGTAAATATATCAACAGATATTTAAGATTTTTCACATGCAGGTTTCTATATATCTTTCCTTAATACATAATTGAGAGAGGAGTTATGACCCATTTCAACCTATCCTCTAAGTTCAGCTGATTTATAAATGTAATCTTCTTAGTGAATTATTATGGGATCTATTTTAGTTATTTGTAGATGTGGTTGCAGATGGGAAGAGTTTGAAGCAATAATCCAGGGAAATAAAACCAACTGTTTTCTTCAGAGATAGCATTATTTAAAAACAATTTTTTCTTGTTCTGAATATTTTGTGTTATTGTCACTTTAACAATACTGTCTTGAAAGATTGTGTAGTTAACATTTTCATAACCTATATAGATAGATTCTGATAATGCATTCAAGTTTCGGTGCATACAAGTTGCATTATGCTTAAGAGACAATGCAAGGATGATTGAATGTTTGAAGCACTGACATTCAAACAACAAAAAGACAGTCACAGCCTAAAAAAATTATTGCCCATTACCCACCTTTCCCATTCAAAACATAGTACAGCACCTAACAAGACACCTTAGTACTGTTTTAAATGCTCTGCCTCAACATCACTGAGGATCTCTCCTGGTGAACGTTACAAAGCTTAACCTTACTCTACACACTACACAGACAGAAAATACTTTAACATATAACAACTTCTAACTCTCAACAAGATTCAGATTTGAACTGACTGTAGAATACTGTTCCCATACCCGAAATACTACTTCTTCTACATACACTGTGTCTCATCTTAAGGGAGGCCAACCAACTAACTGGCAAAAAATTGTTACCAGCACATTTCAAATTTGGCTCAGATACACTGTTTGCTCTCTGTCTGTTTTTACTGCTACTATAAGGGGTCTGATCTTTGAAACAGACTGATCTTCAGCCAATTTTACTTATTCAATGGCAGCTCTCTCATTTTCCACCTCTCGTTATTGCTATAGTGTTACACTCCAGGACCCTCACTAAAGACTTCACATAGTTCTTCCTCCCCAGAGGGACACACCACAAATTGTTTCCCTACATACTTAGCTGTCTACTGTTAACTTTCCAAGAGGAACGTTAACAACATCAATTTTGCCTGTCTGAAGAAAAATGTGATGGTCATAAATACAACCCTTTCCTTCAGCAAAAAAAAAAAAAATGATAAATTGTGTTAACCATAACTGGAATACTTTTGATTGCAGGTTTACCTGATTATAGTTGACCTAGAGCTAAACAGCAATCTGGCATCCAGAGCAATATATGATCACATGTAGTTTATTCCTCAGTTATCCCACACTTTAATTAATTACTTGCTGCACTCAATTAACTGTGTAAATATTCTTACTGACTATTCATTAGAAATTAAAAGGAAAATTATCAATGTTTTTTGTATTTTTCATTTTCTTTCTCCATTTTGTGTGTTATAATGTTCTGTTATATTTTGTAAAAAGACATTTCTTTATATTCATCATGTCATAAAAATCTCAATACTTTTATCTTATTTTAATTATAAAAATGGTTTCATCCATGATTTATTGCATCAAAGAAAAGAAAATGTGTCATTGAAAGCTTTCAAAGTTGATGGAAACATTTTAGATGCACATAGGTATATAGATATATGTATCCTATATATTCCTGTGTGTGTATATATGTACATGCTTTGGTCATAAATTATATTTTAGAAAGTAGTTATTTCCAGTAACTATTATATATGATTGTATCTTTTTTTTCTTTGGGGGTTTTATCTCCTATTATATCACATGATATTTTCCAGTCTATTTTAATAAATATTTTTTTTAAATTGATGAAATAAACTTAGTATGTTAAACTTAATGACTAGTTTGAAAACTGTTGTCTTTGAGATATCTACCAACTTTAAATATTTTTCTCAATATTATAAATGTAAGGAATGAAGTCGTCAGAAAAGGGGTTAAATGAGGTAAAATACAAATTTAGGCTATTGATAGTGGAAAGGTAAGTGTTGGAGAAAAATCTATGAGAAGATGGCTCAAGTATGATTGTGTTGTTTGAAAGATCACTTCACCACCATGTGTCACATACCATACATTATGGCATGTGGTATAGGTGACAAGAGTCTCCTATTGTTGTTCAGAGTTGACCAATAACTTGTGAATGGAATTTAGTAAATAAAAACTGTTAAAAATAATCTTATATATGTATAATCCAAAATGGCTGACTAATAAATCAGATGGTTATGGAAACTTTTAGTTTTAGCCAGTTGGTTTCAGCTGTTGTAATTGAATTATCTATAGTCTATCTCTGGTATTGAGTACCTTTTCTCATGCTTGTTATCAATAATGTACATGCATGTAACTGCATCAAGTTTGAGTTAAACATGCACCCCTCATTAAAAGAAATGCAGTAAAACAGAGATTGGTCGGTTGTAAACCTATAACCAACACCACCACTTTTCACTAAATGTAATATAAAATAAAATTTTAAAACTTAGAACAGACAGCTTGGGAACTGATGCCTATGGAAATGTTTGTCATAAAGTATTAAAAAAATTATGCAAATATATGCATGCAATTACAACAGAATAAAAATAAGATAAAAGAAAACTTATGCAGAAACATAGCCATACATGCATGACTGTATGTCTGCATAAGTTTTATTTTATTTTATTTTCATTCTGCTGTAAGTGCATGCATATATTTGCATACTTCTTTCTTACTCTGGGACAGACCAGTCAGTGCTTTTTACATAACACCAGCACCAGAACCAATTCTGCTGTGACTGATAGGTCTTCTTGAGTACAGCAAGTTGCCAGAAATATTGGTCCATTGTCATCTTTGTAATGTCCAGTGTCTTCAGTTTGGCCTTCAGTACTACGTTTCATGTCTTCCTGAATCTCCTTCTTCGATGAGTTCCACTTCTGTATACAATTGTCAACATTCATACACAAATGTCTACATTCATACACATCACATGACCAAACCAGTGCAGTTTTCTCTTTTGCACACTGAATCTAATTCCTCTTATGCTTAACTTCTCTCTCAATACACTAGCACTCTGTCATACATGTACACTGACATTGCACATCTAGTGGAGCATACTAGCTTCATTCCTCTCTAGCATATGCATACCCTCTGCATTCAGGGTCTATGTCTCACTACCATGTAACATTGCAGTTTGTATACGTACATCATACAATCTTCCTTTCACTCAGAGAGGGAAAGAGAGAGTCCTTTGGTTGCCATCACAGGTAAAAGCTCTCTAAATTTTCTCCATCCTATTCTTGCAATTACACTTTCTGTACACCCTCCTCCACTCCTAATTAGGTCCCCTAGATAGCAGAAATTATCTGCTATCTCTAAAGAGCCTCCAAGACATTCGAGAAAATTAATTTCCCAAGAATCTGTAGTTTTTATGACTCCTATACATCTTCCACATACAAACACTACTTTCTCTGATAATTTTCCTATTATTCCACTGCTTCTCTTGAGTGTCCATTGCTTGCACTGAGTACAAAATATGGAAATCCTGCCTACACCTTTCTCACATACCAAGATAATGTCAGAAGTACTTCTTCCTAGCACAAACCCAAACTTCATTTCATCTCATCTGATTCTTTTCCGAATTAAATAAGACATAACTCTTTCCATAACTTTCATTTTATCTCTCTCACTCTCTCCTTCCCTCTCTCTCTCTCTCTCTCTCTCTCTCTCTACATATATATATATATATATATATATATATAACCTTAGCATTTGATTTTTCAAATAACCTTAGCATTTGATTTTTCGATGTCCTTACCCCCAAACTTTTGTGAGTTGAATTAAGCAAACACTATATATGAGAGAGATTTTCTTTAAGTATTAGAAATAGCTTTAAAAAAGTTTTTTAGCTGCTATTTCTAATGAGTTCAGTATGCGGCAAAGTAATTTATTTTACTAAGCCCTTTTATATAATATATATATATATATATATATATATATAGAGAGAGAGAGAGAGAGAGAGAGAGAAATCCAGAGATGCTCAATATAGAAAAATGCGTAGTAGTGCTCAAATGATTTGAACTTACATTCTGAAATCTTTATCAAGGACTAAATCCATGGAATAAAGTGGAATCCAAGTAAACTGGTATGAAGATAATGATGCAACCAAACACACTTGGGCTTGATATATACACATATATATATATATAATCAAAATAAGCAACAAGGATATCCAAAGGTAGTGTAGTACAATCGTTTCATGCTACTTCATTTAATTAAACAAAGTAAGTATTACATCAGTTTTAAAATGTAGAGCACTCTTCAGCCAGATATGGAATTTAAAAAATTTTTATACCTATTCCATTTTCCAACATTACAAAGAGGGTAGGTATATAGACAGAGAGGTGACTTTCATCGATAAAAACATGGTAATAGGAGATCTTAACTCATGGGCAGATTTTTCATCAATGAGTTCACTTTGTTATTTAGATTTACCAATGGGGCAGGGCTTTTCTATTAAGTTCAGTGGAGACAATCAAGAATTTTTCTATTTGTAGATAGCGGAAGGGGCCGTTTAAATCCATCCCTTTTATGAGGAATTTAACTCTGGTACATTTGACTATATTTCAGCTATAGTAGGCTGAAGGTAGTGTGGTAGGGAGAATAGAGACTTCTAATGTCCTTACTATTTAACAGCCATAATCTTACTTGTGATTTTAAATAAATATCTTTTAGATTGTTTCTTCCAAAGGATTCTAATAAATTTTAGTATCTTATATAGAGATGGGGAGTATAGAAGTCATTTCATATTTATAAAAATATATATATTTGTAAGTGCATGGTGCCAAAGATTCCAACATCACCATCAAAATACAGGTCCAGATACTGCAACAGCTTGGGTTTCAGAGGACCACAGCTCTTTAACATCCTCCCTAAATGCCTGAGAGACTTACATGGTGTGGATGTGGTTTTCTTTAAAACTAAACTGGATCTCTTCTTGTCAGGAGTCCCAGATGAACCTACCTCACGACAGGAGACGCAGATGCGGGCAGCAGCATCGAACTCCCTTGTTGATCAAGTGCCATGTATCAGAGGTGGATTCACATATTAGTGTAGCTCATTCAGCCGTGGTGCCCCAGCATGGCCGTGGCCTTCGGATTAAAACATTTTTAAGATTTAAGGATTTATATCAGATTATTATTAATATAGATTTATAGTTAGTTAGTAAATAGTAATTTATTTGTATTAATGAGTTAAATTAAAGGAATATGCTAGACATATTTTTTATTTCCTGCATAACTTAGCAATTATCACATATATCAAGAGCCTCTAAAATGATTTAAAGTGTAATGGAAGGGAGGTAATCAAGATGAACTTAATAATTTCACTAGATATATGGAATTTATGCAATCCTATATATAAAAGTTTAAAAAGATTTTATTTCACCTTATTCAATTTATTTATATTATTAAATTTCTTAATAATCTACGCAGGTTAAATAAAAACTAGAATAGTATATTATTTCCTTATTTTGTTACAAAACATTAAGATTTGAAAATTTAGGAATAGTCAGAATGCTATTATTTAGAATACTTAAAAGTACAGGTGACACAATGTGCGCAGGATATGCCTAGATCAAAACAGTTATTCAAGAAGTTTATATTATTCCGATGTTTCAAAATTTCATATACTCCATAGAACAAAGTTCACATCCATCTCTACTATTTTTATAAGGCTGTGCCTTCCTTATTATATCCAATTTTATGTTAAACTTGATATTTTTTCCTTTCAATTCCCAAATTTTACTAGACATCATTGTGCAACCCGCCTTATGTTTAAGTCTAAAACTACATAAATGATTGTTTAAGCGTTTTTCAGATCTATCGAACATCCAAAATAAAAATAGCTATTATTTGAAGTCATTACTGCACATTTATAAATTAGGTTTTGGACTAGACACCAACCAGATACTGGACACCTTGATCTAATTCTACAATTACAACTGGGGGGATGATTTCTTGTTGCAAGGATGAATATCCTTGTTGCTTATTTTGTTTATAATCACCCCATTTGATTTATATGGATAATACCATACCAAATTCTGGTGCCTTTAACCTAAGTACCATACTCATCTGAATCTAAGTTTTTGCTAAACTTATATATATATATATATATAAATCCAGCCTCTGCCTTCACGGTGGAGGTTAGGTTTATGGTAATATTTATATACCGTGCCCTCACCTCATAATTTTTTTGTATCTTTTGTACGCTATGTAATACTTTCTTGAAAATATATAAATATCTACATAATTGTATACAAATGTTCATTTGGATATTTTCAGTTTCTCTCTCTCTCTCTCTCTCTCTCTCTCTCTTTCTCTCTCTCAATATGTATATTTTATATATCAAGCCTGAGTGTGTTTATTTCTTTATTTGCATCATTAACTCTCTCCCTCCTTCTCTCTCTGTGCATATATACATACATGCATACATACATGCATACAAACACACACAGACATACACACATACATACACACATACATACATACATATCCACACACATACCTGCACACAGTAAGATTAACTAAGATGTAAGCAACTTCACAAATATGAGATAAAGCAGAATAAAGTGGATAGACTTGCCTACAGGATTTAAACCACATATCTGTCAAATACCATTTGACTGCAATGAACTTGCATCAAAGTAACCCATTACTTTCTGTCATCAAACTATGGATATATATATGTATGTATATATATGTATGTATATATTATCACTATCATCATTTTATATTTGCTTACCATGCTGACATGGGTAGGGCATCACAATCCATTTAATATCCTATTAGGAGCCACTGCTCTCATAGACTGATGCTTGTACCTGTCATCTGCCTTGACTTCTACGGTATGACACTTTGTAGAAGTTACTTGATTAATCCTATATACTTTTCTTTAATGATGAGAATCATCATCATCATTTAGCGTCCGTTCTCCATGCTAGCATGGGTTGGACGGTTCTACTGGGGTCTGTGAAGCCAGAAGGCACAGACCCCCATATCATTAAGTGTTGAATTTATATGCTAAACACTAACTATAAGCCTCTACCTTACAAAGTGTACTGGGTGTATTTTTCATAGTACCAGCTCTAGGGAGGTAGTTTTACTCATCATTCACCTGAAGTGGGAGCATAGCAGGGGAGGTGTTTACTTCAATTGATATGTCTTTTCCTCAGTAAATGTCGTATATATTCAGTTATCTTAGGTGTGTAGACTGAACAGGGAAATAGGAAAGGGAGCAGTGACAACAGAAGGGCCAAAATCAGTGGGAAAGTGGAAGGAGCAAAAGTATTAAGAGAAAGGCAGGGATATTTCAGGGTAGAGTCAAAAGAGGCATAATTGGTAATAGTTCTAGCACTAGTGTCATGCAATTGACCTTTCTCTCTGGGGGAAAAGATTTTGTTACTAGTAGAGCTAATAGCTTCCTGAACTTTTTCCAACCTGTTCTTAATCTGATTACTGTAATTTCTGAATAACTACTGCTAATTATTTCACCTAGTGTGTGTGTGTATGTGTGTGGTGTGTGTGTGTGTGTGTGTGTGTGTGTGTGTGTGTGTGTGTGTGGTGTGTGTGTGTGTGTGTGTGTATGGATATATGATTGCATAGTCTATATCTATGTATTTTTAAATAAATGTGTTTATATGTGTAAGGCTTGGTTAACCTTCTTGGTTTTCTGCTCTTGCTTGATGGGGATGGGGCCATTCCAAATTAGTAGTTTCAGAAGCATCATCCTGTATAGAGCTGACCAGGTCCACCAGTGCTCTCCATCACTGGCAGTCCTGTGTCAGCCCTCTGCATCCTCCAAGGTGACATCAAGCCTGTGGAGATCTGTAATTATCTTCTGGTTTATCTAGAATCCAGAGGTGAGGATGCCATATAAACCACACTGTTTCTCAATTGAAACTGACTTTCTGCATTATAAGTGTATTGAGTTCTACCAACTGGTTATTGGTCCTGCTATGGCTCAGCAGAATTATAAACTATAGTTTCATCTCTGTTATTCTTCTGATAGGCTAGGTTGATCATACAACTTTCACCTGTGCATTTTCATATACAACAGTGGTTCCCAAGCTTTTTCAGATTGCTGCCCCCTTGACACCCAGGCCACATGCCTAGTGCCCCCACCCCAAATAATCGTCACAAACATAGACTCCTTTCTGAAGCAAAATCAAAGCAACTGTATTTCACAGATAAAACTTAACCTAATGAACCCATTATTTTGTTGTTTTCACATGAATCACTACCCCTCTATCACCCCACTTTTTACATCAATCACTACTCCATTATCGCCCCACTTTTCTTCAACGTCCCCTTGGAACTTTCCACTGCCCCCAGAGGTTGCAATACTGCCCTCTTTGGTAACCACTGATATACAATAACAAGCACCAATCTAACTTATGTATATGTTGACGCATTGCACAAAAAAGCTTCTAATGAGCACCAACTCCTGAAACAGATGTAAAGAACTACCATCATTTTCCTGTCCATTACTTGCAAGATTACCAGTAGTGATCCTATGGATTCTACTTCCCCATCTAGGCTGAACCAACATGAAGGCCCACTCAAATTCTCCTTTATTTCATCAACAACATTGCTGAATGAATTTTGTGGATTTGAATCTGTCTTTGAAAATAACATACAGCTTTCATTCTCTGGATGGATTCTCCTGGTTGTTTGCTATATTTATAAGTCTATGTACTCTTCTCCTGGTTGTTTGCTATATTTATAAGTCTATGTACTCTTTTCTGTATTCTGTTATAAATAATCTGATGCTTTGCAACTGCTTACTCATATTATATTCTTTCTTTCTGTCTGTCTGTCTGTCTGTCTGTCTGTGTCTATTGGCCTGCCTGCCTGCCTGCTTGCATGTCCATCTGGCTATCTATTTGCGCAGAGTGTGTGTGCATGTGTGTGTATATGTATGAAAGTGCTCACATATAGATGATTTTTCTGATTTTACTTTCTTTCCTTACATTTTGTTCCTTTTCTTTTTCTCTTTCTATGTCTTTGACTCTTGCTATCATCTCCTCAACCACCATCTGTTTCTGGGTCTTTTTCCCATATATGTTTATTTATCTCTCCAATATACTTAAACATTAAGCATATCAGGTTATAAACAATTATAATGATGGTCATGTGAAATAATTGATTTCTGCAATTAATTATTTATATTTCTTTATTACACATGATAGTTATAGTAGATTACTTTGTGAAAATTAATAGAATATTTCCAGCAAAGCAAGCTAATTAACCTCTTCCCTAGCACATACACACATGCACACACATATACATACATACATACAAACACATACACAAAGTACACTAATTAACTCACCTCCCACTGTACTAAAGATTAGCAATTTTCACATACTGATATAATTAAACTATATGAGATAATGAGGGAACCTCTACATGGTCATTTAGACTGCTGGGCATTGCAGCCAAACCGTTTCAAAATCACCTCTTGCTTGCTTAGAAGAGAGAAAAAGACCCAGTGGACAATGTATTCCTAAATATACAAAAGATAGGAAGAAAATGGTTGTAATGCCTTTGAGCCTAAGTCAGTGCTACCAAGATTGGCAAAGGATTAAATAAGACCAGCAACCACTATTAAGACCTGTAATCAAGATCTGTTTTAGCAGTTGTAACATGTGTGAATGATATTATATCTAAGACTGCATAAGCACTCAGCTATATATTGTATTCTAAGTAATGTCAGGCCAAATGGTTAAGGTCCTGCATAGCATCTTCAGTAAGTGTTATTTCTATTGCCTTGGGTAGACCTATACTTTGAATGAAATTAGTTAGATGTGGATTCTGTCAGAATCCATCAAATAGATACACCAGCAATCCAAAAGTCAAGCCTTATTATGTTGATTCCTGGGAATTACACAAAAGGTAATGTTTCTATGGAATACTCAGTCACTTACAGATTAATTCAATAAACTGAAAACTCATGGTTGGAAATTCTGACCAAGATCCATTTTATGTCGGAAAAATATAGGTTGGTCATGGCTAGAATTCCTTTGATATAGGTTGGTTGTGGCATAGATTAGTACCATATTTCTGTATATTTTTTTCTACTCGTCCATTAATTCAGCTTCTCTGCCTGCTATTTGTGGGAATGTCATGGGGACAGAGTTTTCAGGCACCTCTTCTATAGGGTCCCATCAGAATCGTCCACCATTAGTATTTCTGGCTGGAGTCCTTAGCCTGACCAGATGAGATTATGGACATTTCTTGATCTACTCTTAGGGTGCCTGCTTGTTTGCTTGGCTTGAAGAATCTATCTTGCAATTTTTTCTTGTTGGCATTCTTATCACATGTCACTAGTACTAGAGCTGTGAGCTCTAAATTCAGAGAAGTATCAGTGTGACCTGGAGAGACTCCTTGATCTCTGAGCTTCACATCCTGTCCAGTAAATCCTTTGAAGGAGCTCCATTTTATCTGCTTGTATTCATAATTGTACTCTTTGTCAGCACCAAACAGTCATGACCACAGGTGAGGATAAGCATCAAAACCGAATTGATAGTTCCTAATAGCACCAAAGACCTTTGTCTTTGGTAAGTTTAGTCTATAATGTTAGTAGTTCAGCTAATTCATCAAACTTCTACAGAGACAATGTAAGTAAACTATCAAGCTGTGAATTATACCACAGCAAGCTTGGTCTGTAGCTAAATCATTTATCAACTCACAAAGGTCAATTTCTAATGAATGAAGCTGAGAAGTAAATGAATTGCTAAGAAATAAATCACTTATTGATTCAATAAATCAATCTGTCAAGAAATAAATCAGTTCAACATCAGTCAACGGCAATATAGGTATCATGTGTAAGCAGTAGGAGTATTGTATGATTAACATGTGCTTTGCTAACTTGCAGAATTGAATATATGTATTGTTTACTCTCACTGTATTCATCATTGGTACAATACACAATAATAACTTCAAAAGAGATTCTGAAATTGGTTTGAAGTAGTTTGTCCTTTTAACACAAACTTGCCTTAAACCATTTCTGATTTTCCAATAAAAGCCTGTCTGAAAATATTCTTATTTAAATTAAGCCTTCCAGTACAATATATTTAGAAGCACATCATTCAATGTGAGCTTCATTTTATAAGAAGATTGGGTGTAACTTGAAGGAGATTTACTATTTTCTGTTACTATTTCCTGGAAAGTCAATTGACAACTATATTGAAGTTCCCTTGTTTTGCCTGCAGTTGTAGTGATTCTGCTAATCCAGCATCTGTCAATTTTTAATATTCCTTTAATCATTTCCCTATGAGCTCATGGTCTGAAATTTTGGGGGAAAGGGCTAGTCAATCACATTGATCTCAGTACTTAATTTATCTATCACAAAAGGATAAAAGGCAAAGTCAAATCTCAGTGAAATTTAAATACTAAACATAAAGCCAGAAAAAATGCTGCTAAGCATTGTTTGGAATGCTAACAATTTTGCTAGTTTGTTGCAATTTGTAATATTGGTTTCAAACTTTGGTACAAGGCTAGCAGTTTCAGTGGTTGGGGTAAGTCGATTACATTGACCCCCACTGTTCAGCTGGTACTTATTTTATCAATCTGGAAAGGATGAAAGGCAAAGCGGAGACCTCAACAGAATTTGAACTCAAAATGTAAAGACAGATGAAATGCCACTAAACATCTTGTCCAGCATGCTAACAGTTCCACCAGCTTACCATCTTATTTCTGATTTCAAATTTTGGCACAAGGCCAGCAATTTCAGGGAGGGAGATAAGTCTATTACATCAATCCTAATGCTCAACTGATACTTATTTTATCAACCCCAAAAGGAGGAAAGGTAAGCTGATTCCGGTGACATTTGAACTCAGAACATAAAAATGGAGAAAATGCAGCTAAGAATTTTTCCCAGGGCATCAATAATTCTACCAACTGACCACCTTACTTATTTATAATATTGATTTCAAATTTTGGCACAAGACCAGCAATTACAGAGGAAAGGGTGAGTCAATTATATCAACCCCAGGATTCAACTGGTACTTATTTTATCGACCCTGGAAAGATAAAAGGCAAAGACGACCTTAGCAGAATTTGAACTCAGAACATAAGACAGACAAAATGCTGCTAAGCATTTTGCTTGGCATACCAATAAATCTGCCTGTTCACCACCATTATTTACTTATTTGTGATATTAAAATCAAAACGTTTTCAGCTATGAGAGCAAATTAGGAAGCCATAATGAATTAAATTTTTGTCAAAATTAGCATTTTAATCCTACTTCGGCCTAAGCATATTACTCTTTACTCTTTTACTTGTTTCAGTCATTTGACTGCGGCCATGCTGGAGCACCGCCTTTAGTCGAGCAAATCGACCCCGGGACTTATTCTTTGTAAGCCCAGTACTTATTCTATCGGTCTCTTTGCCAAACCGCTAAGTGACGAGGACGTAAACACACCAGCATCGGTTGTCAAGCAATGCTAGGGGGAGAAACACAAACACGCACACACACATATATATATATATACATACATACGACAGGCTTCTTTCAGTTTCCATCTACCAAATCCACTCACAAGGCATTGGTCGGCCCGGGGCTATAGCAGAAGACACTTGCCCAAGATGCCACGCAGTGGGACTGAACCCGGAACCATGTGGTTGGTTAGCTAGCTACTTACCACACAGCCACTCCTGCGCCTATATAGTTATGATCATTGATTGTTTTCTTAGATGTATTATCTAAAAGAGAATTGAGTTAATGCAAATAAAATTCTTCTTTATATAACTGATTTTGTTTTGTTTTGTTTTTTTTTTCACTGAAAATATAATATTGCTTTAGTAAAATGAGTATCACCCACCAACGAAGCAACATTTCTGGTGAAAATATTTTCAGTTCCAATGATATATCATGTCTTCTCAGAACATTAATAATAGATATGTATTAACAGGTGTTGATGTTTGTCTGTCTTTGAAACAACATTAAATTATCTCAATAAATCTTTTCTAAAATTTGCTCACAACTCCCCAAAATCATCCTAGAATAACATCATCATCATCATCATCATCGTTTAACGTCCGTTCTCCATGCCAGCATGGGTTGGACGGTTCGACCGGGGATCTGGGAAGCCAGAAGGCTGCACCAGGCTCCGGTCTTAACACATGAAGAAAAACCCCTAGATTCAAAACCCCTTGGTGGTAAAATATTGAGGATTTAAGAAAAGATATCAAAAGACTAGTTGTTGCAATTGAGTGGTATTAGAATAAAAGTATTTGTGTGAAGTACAGAAACATTGTCAGTTCATGACATCAAACCCTCTGCTTTTCCTTCTTCATTTTCTCATTAATTTCTTTTAATCTCTCTCCTTTTTTAACTCTCCTTGTCTCTCTTTATTTTATGCTTTCATTTTTTGTTATTCACTCATTCTCATTTAATTGTATATATTTTAATTGTTTGTTTATTCATATGTTTCGTCTCATTTGATACCCTGACCCCAACGTTTGTTTTGTCCCCTCTTTTTCTCAACCTTATGGTGAATAAAGAAATACTCTTTCGCTCATCTCTTTTACATAACAGTTTTGGAATTTATATACTATAAATTCCTCACATATAAATCACATTCAAAAAGTTAGCACACAGTTTCAAATATCTTGGAAGCTAGAAAACAATTTACTCTTTAATTGCTGTACATTTAACACCATTCATTTACAGTGTATTAGTTACACTTTATCGTGGCACCAGTTGTAAAGAAGATAAAGTGAGTGAGTGCTTTCTAGCAAAATGTGAATAATTTTGAGAATGAATGAAGAATGTTGACACTAAATGGTTATTGGGGAGTATAGGCAGAGTGTATAGGGTATATGTAAATCTGAAGAGGTCCCTTATATATCTCAAGTTGTTCAAGAGAACTTAGGTAGTAAAAGTGAGAAAGGGAGAGGGTGGTATGTTAGTATGTGGATCAGATATTACTTGATGTAAAAGTGGGCATAATTTATTTTATTGTATGATATAAGTTATTCAAATTACACAAATTGATACGTTAAGTCTTT
Organism: Octopus sinensis; assembly: GCF_006345805.1. NCBI lineage: Eukaryota > Metazoa > Mollusca > Cephalopoda > Octopoda > Octopodidae > Octopus > Octopus sinensis. Next base: position 20,417,836 of record NC_043004.1, read on the forward strand.
CTCTATAAAAAACAATACTATTTGACATAGTCTCCTTCTCAGATAATGAATTTGTGTCATCACTGAACCAATTCACAAATCTCCATTGAAAAACATACAGGTGTGCAGTTATATCCATTTCACAGCCACTCTCATCTTGTCTGTGTCATCAAATCCTTGAGTCCAAAGACTGAAGTCACAGGCTGCTGAATCTGAGCTATTCAGTGTATGGGAGACCAGCCCAATTTGCCAATTGCTTGGTATTTTTTTAAAGATGTGTGTGGTCATACATTGTCATGAACGTAGATCGTTTTCAAATTTTTCTTTAATCTCTTCCTCCTAATGGCTTTTCTAAGGTTTTTGAATGCCTCAATGCACTATTAATTGCCATGGTATGGGCTCAAATTTTAACATATTTCAGTGTATTACTACTCTCCATTGTCCCTTGTCATCTCCCCTATGAACTACAACAACTCCAGATTCCTTTCCACAATTTCATCCTAAGTCTTTCTTGATCTCTCTTACCACAGGTCCCAGGTGTATAGCTATTCTTTATGCAAATATTCTAAAGTCTTGTATTAATAGTCATAACCAGAGAAAGTCACCCCTTCACACACACATACATGTACATATATATATATCATATATATATATATATATATATCATGTATATATATGGAGGGAGAGAGAGAGACGGACGAATGGATGGAAGGACAGAATGAGAGACAGACAGACGGACAAACAAACAGACTGACAGAGAGAGCATGTATTCTCTGAAATACAGCTTCAAGAATAAAAGAGTATAAGCAGTCTCTTAGCACAGCTTTCTTTGATTGCAAAATGTCTTTGATACTGTCAAGGTAAATGCAGTGTTGAAGTCTCTGGATATGCAAGGAATTGAGGCACGATACATCAAATTCTCATGGACAAAAACTCATGATATACCACACAATATAACTCAGTAAGGGAATCAAACTAGAAGATACCATCTGTCCAAAGCCCCTTACTACATGTCACAAAAAGGTCACCAGAACCATCGATTGGAAAGGTGGCACCAGCATCAACAATGAGTTAGTAACACACCTATAATTTTCAGCTGATATTGTGCACATTGCAGAAACTTCAGAATCAGCTGCAGTCCATATGGACAGAGCTGGACACCCAGAGGTCAGTAGCAGACCTTAAAATAAACCAGTTGGAAGACCTCCAAAAGGATTGGTAGATGACATAGTCAAAACATTTAGACCCAAATGAAAGAATTGTACAATCAAAGGAAGAATGGAACCATATTTGACCATCAATGTTAAGAATGTCTGATAGTTTGGCTGATAGAGAGTAGAGCGATCTATACATATGTGTGAGTGTATGTGTGTTTGTGTAAATATAATTTGACTTACAAAAGAAATTACATAAAACTAACTATAAGTTTTGGTTTCATGTAATTAGAATTGTTTCAGCATATTTGGCACCACACGTGCAACTCTAGATACCTTAGCTTAGTTGTAATTTTGAAATTTTGATATCACATTTGAAGTGTTAGAGCATTAGAAAAAAATATATTATGGAGTTTAGTCAGGGCACTCTATGTCCTGAATCCAAAGCCAGCTGATGTCATTTTTGCTTGTCAAGCATTCTGGTGGTGAAAGAACAAAGTACCAGACTAGTAAATCTTCCAAATGTGCTTATCTTATTGTACATAGATGTTAACAGAAAATTCTCATTGGACTTAGCTATTTATTGGAATTATATTATGTTTATAAATAAGAAGGGATTGCTTTATCTGAAAGTTGTAGTGACAACTGAGCAAATTCTAATGTTCTAGACTGCCATTTATTAAGTTTATTGTATAGTATTATTCTATGTAAAATAGTAGATGTCTTTCCTATCTCTAACTGTTGAGTAAGAAACAAAAGTTTCAAGACTGAACAGTTTATTGATTTACCAGTAAACGAAAGACATTTCCTTCCTGACATTCATTTAGTTATATTCTTATTGAATTGAAGTAAACTTATTTCTTGTCGAATTAAAAAGAAAACACATTAGTGTCTAGTTTAGATAACTAATAGTTTGTCTACTTGATCAATAATATGGATACAGGTATAGTCAGGTGGTTAAAAAAAATTTCACTTTGTAACCAAGTAGTTTGAGAGTTCACTCTACTGTTGAGTACTTTGGTGAGCTTTTAATTTTAAGACTGAAATTTTGAGGACAGAAACTGAGGGAAACTTTGCTTTTATTGTTTCATGGAAGGAAAATTTAATCCATAACTCATGGATTTTATTTATCATCACTACCTGACATCTGCATAATTTTAATGGAGTCCACTTAATTGGAAGTATTAAAACCAAGTTACTTGTCTGCAGATCACTATGTTCCTCCTACCCAACGTCATGACTGTTGCTCTTCCTCCCTAGAGAAAGTCATTAAAAAAACATTAAAAAAAGGCTAACAAAAAAAGAAAGGAAGAAAAAGTCTGAAACAAAGATTTTCTGAAAGTAAATTAAAAGCTGGTGATGCTTTATCTATTGACCCCCGATTCTCAATATTTGATCCACATGAATGCAATTCCAAATAATGGAATTATTTGGTATTATTCATCAAATGCTGTTCAGGATGCTATCTCCCTCAATGTCCCGGTCAAGGTATATAACTTCAGTCTTAGTCCTTTGTTTAGAAATTTTGATACAGAGCCAAAAACAGGAAATCTACATGGTCACTTGTCATGTTTGATATAGCAGCTAAATCTCCCTCAAATCGTGCCACTGAGACGGTAAAAAAAAGACACATTGGATAATGTATTCTTAGATACACTGTGTATAAAAAGAAAAAGGATGAATTTTGTGACCCACTTTTTGCATACACTGTGTCAAAAAAGAAAAAACATAAATGTTTGTGATAACGTTTTCTCAATCTCTTGGAGCTCAACTGCCACCACCACCACCACCACCTTACTACTGTTGCCTCCATATTATACTTTTATATATGTCTCATTAGCAAATGATTTAGATTTTTCTAATGAAGTGTTTATTGGTAGAAACCAATATTTTCCAAAATAATAATTTTCATTTATTGATTGTTGGTCAGTTGAGACTTCTTTGTAAATTCTGTTTACAAGAAATATTTAATTTGTCAGACACTCTAACCAAACTGTGGATTTTCTTTGTTCATTTTGGATGACAGAAAATTGAAATTGAAATTGTACATTTCAACGTACAAGTGATTCTTAAATGTATGGTTATAGAGTTTGTTTCATAACCCTGTGGCTTTAGGTTCCATCCCTCTGTATGACATGATGAGCAAAAGTCTTCTACTTAAGCTAGTGCTAACCAATACCTTACGAATGAAATCGATAGTTAGAGACTATACATAAGCTTATTAAATGTGTGTGTGTATATATATATATATATATGTATATATATAAAAGTAATTTTAGAGACAGAACCACCTTCAACTCAATCAACACTGGAAGGTTTTATACCCAACCACTCCATAAAATGTTAAAAATTTAAATCTTATATCTATTCTGAATCCTGTATTTTCCTTTCTGTTTCTAAAATTACTTTTATATATACGAATTAAACATTGAGGGATGTTCATTTTAGTACATCTAATTTGAATGTCTTTTCCCTGTGTACTCGGAAGTAATATTCCCTAATAATTATAATATATATAATATATATATATATTATATATATATATATATAATCCAAATAATAGGACAAAGAAATTTTTTAACACGTCTTTAATGATCAGTTACAATTGTTTCTGTACCAACTCTGTTTGTGATACCAGTTTATGTAAAAAATTTAAGTGAAAATTCACGTAATACTTGCAGTTTTAGACATTAGAGTGGCACTTCATCAAACATGCAATGAAAGTGCACTCTCACATTGTGTGTCTTCCAGATGTCATTCTTTGCTTATTTCTTTGTTTTATTTTTGGTTTGCACCTGAAGAATTTCGGTATTAGTCTAAAATCCAACAGTGCTGATAGCCAAGAACTCAGGTTGAGTGGTTTATATCTACATTTACATCTGGTCAGTACCTTATATATATATATATATATATATATATATATATATATACGAGGGACGTTCAATAGTAATGCCTCTGACCCACTTGCAGTTATTTGATCTAGCTGCAATTTTGCATGTGCAATTATTGATATCTCTACAGATTAAGTGGCAAATTACAGCTCTGAGCTCATTGTGGTTTCTGATTTACAGGTGTTTGAACCGAGTCAAGTGTGAAATGGAGCCTGTTGAGTGTCGAGCAGTGATCCGGTTTTTGTATTTGAAAGGACGCACACCACAGGAGACTTTTGATGAAATGAAAGTAACTTATGGTGATGATGCCCCATCATATGACCTTGTAAAACGCTGGCATCGTGAATTCAAACATTGTCGGAACTCTGTGGAAACAGCTCCCAGATCTGGTCACCCCCCTTCTGCCATTGATGAGGCATCTGTCCGTCAAGTTGAGGCTGCCATTTTGGAAGATCGATGCATAATTATTCGCCAAATAGCCCATGAGGTCAAGATTAGTACCGGGTCTGTGGAAACTATCATTCATGACCATTTGCATATGCAAAAGGTGTCTGCCAGATGGATTCCCAGGTTGCTCACGCCTTTCCAGAAGCAAGAACGCGTCGACTTGCTCGAGGGTGAATTTGGAGATGTGCCAAGAAGAGGAGTCAAAATTTTTCAAAAGACTGATTACACAGGATGAAACCTGGGTCCATCACTATGATTCAGAGACCAAAGCCCAGTCAATGCAGTGGAAGCACCGTGACTCACCTCCTCCAAAGAAGGCAAGGGTGCAGCCCTCCGCTGGCAAGGTCATGCTCACAGTCTTCTGGGACCAGGACAGAGTAGTGATGACAGATTTCCTGGCAAAGGGTACCACAATTACAGGAGCCTATTATGCTTCACTTTTGAGGAAATTAAGGGAAGCTATCAAAATCAAGAGGCGGGGCAAGATCAGCAAAGGCATCCTCCTTCTGCAGGACAACGCTCCGGTCCACAACTCGCCAGATCAGAAGCACAGGCGTGCTGCTATGAACTCCTCCCCCATCTCCCTACTCTCCTGACCTTGCACCCTCTTATTTTCACCTCTTCCCAGCTATGAAGTTGTTTTTGAAAGGAAAGCATTTCACAGATGATGCAGCCTTGATTTCTAAAGTCACGTCGTGGTTGGAGGACCAAGCTGGGGTCTTCTACAAAAACGGTCTCCAGCGCTGCATCAAACAATGGGAGAAATGCGTAACTCTGGGTGGTTCCTATGTAGAAAAAGACTAATAACTGTGCCAAGTTTCGTTGCTCTACTGCTATGGGAAGTGGGTCAGGGGCATTACTTATTGAACACCACTCGTATATATATATATATATAAAGCTTTGTGAGGAGTGGATTTGGTAGACGGAAACTGAAAGAAGCCTGTCGTGTGTGTGTGTATGCATGTAAAAGTAAGATCCAAGGATCAAAGTGTAGGATGTTAGTAAGCTTCGAGCAGTCTATAGAAGGTATAAAAAGCAACTTTCAGGAACGATATTGGTTTATTAATGTAAATGGTTGTAAATTTTTCCCAAAGCAAATTTCAATAAGCTGAAAATCTTATTTTATAACTTACAGTTAGCAACAGGGGTTGCTGTGTATGTGAATAAAAATCCAAACTTAGGAAATGGAGTTGATAAAATCCAAGCTGTCTATGTTTCATAGCTTGCAGAACCTCGGAAGTAGTAATTATCCAAATGAGGAGTAATCTGCTAGCTACCTGTCAGGCCAAAGTTACCTTAATCAAAAGAAGTTTACCTTGTAAACTTCTGAAGTTTACCTTGTAAACTTCTTCTAGAATATAAACTTCTTTTGATTAAGGTATCATTGGCCCAATGAGTAACCTGTATTTTATCTATTCCATTCCTTAATTTTGGATATAAATATATGTATGTATGTATGTGTATACATTTATAGTATACAATTCTGTTTTGTTGGTGGGATCAATAAAAAAGTGTATAGCATCCAACAAGAGATAAGTATTATTTAATATAGACAACATTTAAATGTAAGCAACTATAAGTTTCATGCTCAGATAGTACAATAGTCAAACAAGCTTAATTAGTGTGCAGTGTACTTTTATGCAATCTTTCAGAATTTGAGCCTGAAAGATTGCATGTTAGTACACAGGCATATGTTACATGTATGTGTGTGTGTATTAAATGATATATACGATGATGATCATCATTTTAATGCTCATTTTTTCCTGCATGTATCGATCGAACAGAGTTTGTGGAGGCATTTTTTCTGTGCTTAGAAACCCTTCCACTGGCCAGTCCACACTTGTTTCTAAGCAAGGTAGTTTTTCACAATGGAAATGAACAATGTTGCTTGTATTATGATGATGAGGATGATGATGATGCACATTTGCAATCATCATATGATGCCAAGAATAAGTTACACACAAACACCCACTCATATATATACATATGTGACAGGCTTCTTTTAGTTTCTCTCAACCAAATACACTCACAAGGCTTATAACATTTCTTTTTGAATGTGGTACACGTCAGCAATTTTGAGGATAGGGTGAAGTTGATTACATCGACCCCAATGTTCAACTGGAATTTATTTTATCAACCCTGAAAAGATGAAAGGCAAAGCTGACCTTGGTGGAATTTGAACTCAAAATGTAAAAAGCCAGAGAAAAGCTGCTAAGCATTTTGACTAGCATGGTAACAATTCTACCACTTTGCCTCTTTAATAATAATAATAACAATAATAGGGGGAGACCCCCTTTGGTCATGAATGACTATGGGATTGTACCTAGAAAGTTACCCTCCGAGGCACAAGTCCAGGCAAGGTTGTTTTGTGGAAGGCTAGCAGTCACCCATGCATACCAGCCTCCCCTCTCCACACCACTGATGTTATCCAAGGGAAATACAAAAGCCGATACAGTTTGGCATCAGTGATGTTGCAACTCATTTCTACAGCTGAGTTAACTGGAGCAACTTGAAATAAAGTGTCTTACTCGAGAACACAATATGCAGCCCGGTCTGGGAATCAAACTCACTGCCTCATGATTGTAAGCTCGACACTCTAACCAGTGAGCCATGCACCTTCACAATAATAATAATAATAATAATAATAATAATAATAATAATAATTCTCTCTTTATTGGCCAAAAGGGCTGCATACAAAACACAAAGGACAGTGGATGTTTACATAAAGCACATCATCATCAACGTCATCATCATTTAACAGCCGTTGCCCATGTTGGCATGGGTTAGATGGTTTAACCAGGGCTGGTAAGCTGGAAGGCCATGCCAGACTCCAATCTGATTTGGCATAGTTTCTACTGCTAGATGCCCTTCCTAATGCCAACAATAGACAATGAAACAGTAACATAAATGAAGAGAGAGAGAGAGAGAGAAAGAGAGAGAGAGAAAGAGAGAGAATAAAAGAGAGAGAGGTAGAGAGTTGTAGGCTCATGAGTGGTTACTTTCCAATATATTTTCACATTGAGAACAGTTGTACAACAGAGATATCATGTTTGCCTCTCCTGTCAGCAATTTATAATGTAGCTTGTTGGTTCCGAAATACTATGACAATTCTAGTACCTTACTAGAAAATAAGTAAAAGCTGATCACAAGAAGGGTATCTGGTTACACAATAGAATACTGCCTCGACAAGTCATGTCCAACACGCACCAATATGGAAAAAGTGGGTTGTAAAAATAATGATGATGGAGATTAAGAAGGGGAGTTCTAAAATTTAGCTTTAGCAGTTCTGGTCAAGTTTCACATCATCATCATCATCATTTAGCGTCCGCTTTCCATGCTAGCATGGGTTGGACGGTTCAACTGGCGTCTGGGAAGCCCGAAGGCTGCACCAGGCCCAGTCTGATCTGGCAATGTTTCTACATAATGTAGATATTTTAAAACTTCTAGCCTTTGCAGTCTTAACTGAGAAAAATCTATTCTGTTATTTTAAATCAAGCTCCTTATCATCTGATTTTGTTATGATTTAGACCTAAGTCAATATCGAGCAAATATATCAAAGGTAATGTATTTGATCAGAGATCTTGAGTTGAAGCTAAAATGATTGCTGCACGGAAGACACATAATAGCTACTCAGAAATGCACAAAGACTGTTAACTTCATTTAAACATTTATTATTTGTCATATGGTGTCAAAATTGTCATAGCATGAATGACATCAGAAAGGAAAATTCTAATGTTTAAGTGGAACGAACATTATATGTGTGCTCTCAAATGGCTAACACATATCTTTCACAATGCAATAATATTAAATGTTTGCTTTCTTAAAGATGACGTGGTTTGATTTGAAAGAGACTCAGTTGTTGTTCCTAGTAGTTCAGCCACCATCTAGAGGCTTCTTCATTTTGTGACAATTGAAGTTATTTATTAAAATTTATTAATACTGAACAGCCTCCAGTGGAAATATTGATTTGTTAGTTTTGGAGGTTTATTGATCATGTTCTTGATCTGACTAGGGGTGGGTCAGAATAAATGGGTGGATAAGGATAACTTTAACTGGGATAGATAGGGATATGTGGACAGTGTTAGTGTAGTTAATGCTGACATGTGAAATTACAAGTCAGGAATTGGAAAGAAATGAGTTGGCAGTGATTTACAACAGGATATAGTTCCAATTAGATAGACATTTTAGTGTAAACTGGTTGAATAAATATACAGAAGGGAGAAAATGGATAGATTATACCAAGGATTGGACACATTTAAAATATGGTAAGCATATAAGGATAACACAAAGAAGACTAAGATGGTGATCTATGGTATTGAACCTGCTGTGAGCAAATAATGCCTGGTGATTGTTAGTGGTCATCAATTGTGGTAATGATGATAGTTAAGGGGAATTCAAAGTAGCAGTAGAACTTAGAGATACAAATTATTGGAGGCTTAAGTATTTTTCTCATTCTGAAGAAGAAGGCTTTTTTTTTGTGTGTGTGCGTGTTGCAGCTTTGGCTATGTTAATGATGTTTGAATCCCTAAAAGAGATAATTTGTAATGGTAATAACTAGCATTTTTAGCACCTTGATGGATTTACTTGCATGCTGTTCTTGCTTTAGAGATATGAGATACAATATAGTTTTCTTATATTTTGTGGGTTTTACTTTTATAATATTGAAACTGCCATGGTGCGCTAAACCCCATTGAACGATGTCAAGTATCTTATCTGTTCTCTCATTGTTTTAGAATTAACAAGTAATTAAGATGAGATGGAGCATACCAAATTACCAAATATAAAGTTTAAAGTTTGGAATGGAATTTTTAACATTTGAATTGTAAAAAGAAAAATCTAACAAGGAAACATAATGATATTAGCATTTGAAATTTGTTCTTAATTGTTTTGTTTTAATTCTAAAAACTTAGCTTTAAGTTTTTATCTATTTTGTATGCTGTAAGTTTCTGTCTGAAATGTGACTTTAAAAACAACTTTAAGATGAGGAGAATCAAAAAAGGTTGACTTGTTTAAGTTTTAAAGTAGCTACTATAAACTTATAGATCATTTACTATGATGCAGTACAACAACTATTTACTGTGGTGAAATATATTTCTTATGATATTCATGGACAGACAGATGAGCTAATGCACTGAGAATAAATTGTCTTACTAAGAAATACTGCTAAGAAAATCTAAATTATTGACTTTTATAATGGTAGTTCAACACCCAATTGATTAAGCCAGTTTATACTATCCAGATATTCAATGTAAATTATTAGAAAATCTGATGTCTTAATCACTCTGTTATAGGCATGATATATGATATCAGAAGTATAAATACGATATATATTTGATTAAGGTCTATATTGATGTTTGAAGAGAAATTGGTTCTGATATGTTATTAGTTCACACTTTATCACCTTTTATAAATGGATCCAGGCATGGCCCTGTGGGTAAAAGGTCTACTTCACATCAATATAATATCTAAACGTGTATGTGTGTATGTATTCCACTGATGTATGTCATTAAAAATTCCCTTGGAAACCAGTGCTTTAGAAACAAAATCACAGATATTTATTTTGTATCAAGCTGCAGACATCCTTGTCAGTCTCACTGGTAGAAACACAGAACCAGTGATTGAGCCATTAGAAACTTGTAGGGAATCAATGATTGATCTGTTGGTAACCTTTAATTAATAACTCTATTGTTCACCAACTGTAATGAAAAGTACATAAGTTATATCATCCTTTCTATTACAGGCACAAGGCCTGAAATTTGGGGGAGGGGGATAGTCGATTACATTGACCCCAGTACTCAATTGGTTCTTAATTTATCGACCCTGAAAGGATGGAAGGTAATGTCGACCTTGTCAGAATTTGAACTCAGAATGTAGCGATGGACGAAATACAGCTAAGTATTCGTCTGGTGTGCTTATGATGCTTATTTCTTTATTGCCCACAAGGGGCTAAACATAGAGGGGACAAACAAGCACAGACAAAGGGATTAAGTCGATTACATCAACCCTAGTGCATAACTGGTACTTAATTTATTGACCCCGAAAGGATGAAAGGCAAAGTCGACCTCGGTGGAATATGATCTCAGAACGTAGCAGTAGACAAAATACCGCTAAGCATTTCACCCAGCGTGCTCGCTTTTCTGCCATAATTCTGCCAGCTCGCCACCTTCTACATAAGTTATAATAAACACGATACATGTTTTCTAAATTTTCTAAATGCAAAAGTGCAGCTATTATGTAGTAAATATCTCTGTTCACTATTTCTTCTGAAACTCCCTAGCTTCAAGGCCACATTTTTCTATAGAGGGTGAATGTGACTGAAAAGGAATTGTTTATACTGACCACAGTATTGGACCGATGCTTATCTCATTGACTTCAGGAAAGATGAAAGGAAAAGTTGAACTCAACAGGAATGGAAGTCTGAAAGGAAAGAGTCATATCTATAATACTAAAAGGTATCTTGTTTACCTCCTTACCAAGCCAGCAACAGCCTGTAACCTGCTAAAAATAGCAAGAGCAATAGAGATGCTGACAAATGTTAGCAAAACTACTTGATTATGGTTGGGTTATCTTTACCAAATAGAAAAATGTCAATAAACACTTTCTTCTCCTCATTGAGCTAAAGAACACATTACAACAGAAGAGAAGAGGTAGCATAAACATTTTGATCGACATACAGAAAATAATTTTGGACATGGATTTAAAGACATTTCATTTCAGGCTATCTTAAAGCTAGTGACTCAAATTCATAATCGACCTTTTAACTAAGCTATTAGCTGGGATTTTTTTTTTTTGTGTGTGTGTGTGTCCGTGTAAGTAGTTTACATGATAGATAATTCCAACATGCAGATACTGAAAGCAGTATGCGACTTAGCTAAAGAATTACTTTATTCTACTAGCACTGGCTCAGCTGCTACTTGAATGGCTTCTATACATTTGAACTTGTTTATACTCTTGTTATCATTGAGATAACATTATTCTCATATATGAGACACGGCTAGTTTCATGCATTCGAACTTCTGACACTGTATTCAAAAATTTGCCCGAAGCTATTTGTCAACAAGCTACATCCTCTGATCTGTTCCCTCTGTCTATTCTACCACTACAACAGTGATTTCTCCTTTGAGCCGGTTGGTCTAGTGCCACCTCCACTCAGTTCCTTTCAACTCCATTTATGTCATCCTTTTATTACTCCTATTGCATGTCCACTAACCAGGCCCTGTTCTATCCACTGTGCTGAGCAAGACTACAGTTTAGTTACTGAAACTGGTAAAAAAAAAACATAAAATAATATATTTAAGCAAATGTAATGAAATCTGAAATAATAACATTTTGATTGTTGATAAACACAACTGTGCTGGCCTGCAATTGGCTATCATCATTTGCCCTTAAAGATTAACTGAAACCAATTGTTCAGAAATAATTAAAATAGTGAAATATTTCATTAAACAACAGTTTCATTGAAATTTTTATATTTGGAAAGCAAATGGATAATTTCCAGACAGTTCTACATGGAAATTGACTTAGGATATAATTTTCTTTTAGAATGTATAACAATCATAGCTTAAAACAATCATTAATTCATTGTTTACTTTCTATTAATATCCCAAACTGAAAGTAAATTTCCATTTAATAGCAAACAAAGTATTTCCTGAATATCTGTGGAAATAAAAGACAAAATTATGAAATATATATTTTGTTATTCTATTTATGAGAAAATAAAAGTAATTTATTATATATTTATTTTCACTCCGTTTAAATTGTTTTAAGTATTCACCTCAAATTATAAGATAATTATGCAAATCTGATTTTGTATTATCTTCTAGAAAGCTAGAAGTATAGAAATATATATTGCTTGTGGGAAGTATCTCATTGTATAAAGATATGTAACAGGTAGTATGTAGAGACATATTTAGTGGTATAAAGGTTAACCAGTGGTATATAGATATATTGAATAGTGGCAGATATATCCAGTATTATATAACATGAGTAGTGATATGTAGAGATATAACTAATTATATGTGGAAGCTCATGGCCCAGTGGTTAGAGCAGTGGACTCATGGTCAAGGGATTGTGGGTTCGAATCTTAAACCGAGCGATGTGTGTGTTTATGAGCAAAAACACCTAAGCTTCACACGGCTCCGGCAGAAGGTAATGGCAAACTTCTGCTGACTCTTTTGCCACAACTTTCTCTCACTCTTTCCTCCTGCATCTTGCAGCTCACCGGCGACGGACCGGCATCCCATCCAGGTGGGGAACCTATATGCCAAAAAACTGGGAAACTGGCCCTTATGAGCCAGGCATGGCTCAAGAAGGAACAACAACTACTGACTGAGGTATAGATATATCTAGGAATATATATATATATATATATATATATATATATAGATATATCTAGGAATATGTATATATATACATATAGATATATCTAGATATATGTATATATATATATATATATATATATATATATATATAGATATATAGATATATCTAGGAATATGTATATATATATATATAATTAGCATGTCTTAATATAGCTGTTGGTAGGTAGAGATATATCCAGATATATGTGTAGCTGATATGTCATGTTTGAAGTTTGAACCCTTGTTTTTATTATATACAGTCTACCTGCTGGACCAATTTACTTTCTTAAGTACCACTAAAATATATACCTGTAAATCATGATGTTGCTTCTGAGTAAACATTTTTTAACCCCAGGAGATAACCCAGAGAGGGGCAAAGAGAATTATAACACCTCTGCTTACAAATGGATTGAAGTGGACTGAAGCTTCCTTCATGTCAAATAGTTCGACAGACTCTTCAGGAAATATCATTAAAAGTTCTCTCAATTGTAAAAAGCAAAAAGTTATGGCACTGTCTTCTGTACACTTACAACTGATGACACTGTTGAAACACAGGCTGAAATTATCAGACAGGCTTCTGATTATTTATTTTGTGTCTCAGTACATAGCTTAAAGATGTACAGTAGTCACAATAAGTGACACTGAACATGATAGAGATAATGACAACTTTTGTGTTATAGTATGTGGGAGCAGTCAAAGCTGGCTTAGCAACAAAATGACGTCAAAATGGATTTGCATCTCCCAATGACACTCAAAAACCAGAGAACTGAGTTCAGTAAAATACACAAAGACAAAGAGCATGAGATTGATGGTACCATGAGATTGATGGTAAAGGTGGTGAGCTGGCAGAAACGTTAGCACGCAGGGCGAAATGCTTAGCAGTATTTTATATGTCGCTATGTTCTGAGTTCAAATTCCGCCGAGGTCGACTTTACGTTTCATCCTTTCGAGGTCGATTAAATAAGTACCAGTTACGCACTGGGGTCGATATAATCGACTTAATCCGTCCGTCTGTCCTTGTTTGTCCCCTCTGTGTTTAGCCCCTTGTGGGTAGTAAAGAAATAGGTACCAGGTTGAATGTCTGTCAGAGTAAAAGTTACCTTAGAGCTGAATTCTTTGAGGATGGTTTCTGGTTTTATCATCAACTATAATCAGTGTTCTTTACTTCCAACATCCGCAGGTTTGCTGCATGAATTTGCCATGTAATTCTTATTTCCATTTATTGCTCTGATGTTCTTCCTTCTGTTCTTGAATTCTCCTACTGCTTCAGTAACTTTTTCAATAATTTTAGCTGCTGATAGTATTCTTTTTTTTCATTACATACAAGATAAACTTTCAAACTCAGTATCACAATACTGATGATGTCTTTTTCGTTGGTAGAGCCTGTTGATATGACAGTTAGGATAGTATGCATTGAGAGCAGCTACCTAGTTATATTTAATCCCTGGAGCTCTGTCTTTGTGATACTAGGATAGCTGGTGTATTTATTACTTTGATGATATTCCCTCCATTTTATTTTGTTTAGAGCCACTTCTTAAATCTTCACTTGAGCTCTCTGGAAAGTTTTCTCCATCACTAGGATAATATTATCCTATCACTATTATTATTACTTCTATTATCCTATTATCATCACTTCTATTATCCTCTCACTAGGTTAAGTACCTAGTGGTACTTGTAACACTAGGTACTTATCAGCAGCAATCTAATGATATTGTCTTGTGAAAATTTTACACCATCAGAGCTTATCTTTTGGTCTCTCTTCATAATTAACATTGTATACTTATTTACCCAAACTACTTCCCAATCTCCTTGCTATATACTCTTACTGTTTGGATTAGCGAATCTGGTGTTTTTTAAACATTTTGTTTATTGTCTGAGGTCATCCATATGTCATAGGTGATACATTTTCCCCTTCCTTTTGGTAAACTTCTAAGTAGGCCTAAATTTTTACAGTATACTTGTCAGATGATTTAACTCAATGATAGAAAGTAATAGAAAAATGTTTTCTTGGACTATACTCCTGTAGATTTTCATATTGCTTAATGATTCATTTCCACTTCATGCAATTTCATTACTTTGTCTATAAAAAGCCGCTTATTTTTTCATTGATTCTAAACACTTCCAGGCACCCCAAGAGCCAGAAGTGTGGTACACCGTCATAAGCCTTCTTGTCGTCTATCCCACCAACAGCTAAGCTCCTTATTTGTATCCTATTTAATATCATACTATCAACATAGAGCAGAGGAGCTGTTTACCTTCACTTCTTTCTGCATCTCATCTGTTGCTCAGACAATAAACTCTCTTTCTTCAGCTATGAGGCTAGACTAAGTATGAAATAGATTTATAATTGCTGACTAAATCTCTCAGCACTCCATTTCTCAGTAAGTAATGGTCATATATGGCTGGCAAAAAGGGAGTGTTAGATATCTGCAGAAGTGAGGGGGGAGAGAATGCTGGGCAAAATTAAGTGAGAGGAGGGCAGAGGTAGAGGGCACAAGATTTAACACGACAATGAGATGTTATTGTTATTATTAATATTATGAAGGTGACTAGCTGGCGGAATTGTGAGCTTGCCAGGCAAAATGCTTAGCGGTATTTTGTGTCTTTATTTTCTGAGTTCAAATTCCCCCAAGGTCATCTTTGCCTTTCATCCTTTTGAGGTTGATGAAATAAGTACCAGTTGAGCACTACAGTCAATGTAATCGATTAGAATGCTGGATTTGTGCTGAAATTTGAAACCATTATCATTGTTATGATTAAGGTGGCAAGCTAATACAATCATTAGTATGTCAGGTAAAATGTTTAGTGGCCTTTCATTTAGCTTTACATTCAAAGTTCAAATGCTACCAAAGTTGACTTTATCTTTCATCCTTTTGGGTTGATGAAATAAGAGCTAACCATGAATTGGAAGGTGGGTGATGTAACTGATCAACCCTCTCTCACTAAAAAGTTTCGAGCTTTTAGTAGGAAAAAATTACTGTTATTTTTCTATAACTTAGTGATCTCTCATGCTTATTATAATTTAGTGAGCTGGCATGTTGGACAAAATGCTTAGCATTTCTTCCAGCTCTTTGTGTTCCTGGGTTCAAATCCTGTTATGGTTGACTTTGCAAATTACAGGTTTTCTGTCATTAAACACTTGTTTAACACCATTGTTAGGTTTATGAAGCATTTAGGGTCTGGTCATTAAGTGCAGGATAACTTTCTTCTTTCCTCTTACTAGTTTCAAAGATCCTGATAAAATGTCAAGGATATTGCTCTTCTGACTAATAAATAAAAAGATACCTTGTAAACATACACGCACAAATCAAAAACAATTTGTTTCGACAAATTTAATTACAGTTTCACACCTTTCCAAAAAATATCTATTAATATTTAAAAGTGATTGAAAATCACTGCTGAACAGATTTTCCCAGTTGATAGTTGGATTTTTTTGCTGAGATATGTAATCTAGCTAATATATTGCAAACCATATTCGTTGGCATTTCTAGTCGAACAATACTGACATATACAATTGTTACACTCTATAACAGGCATCTATGAAACAATTGATATTATATCAATTCACATGTAGAGCTATCATACCAATGACAGCATAAAGTGGTTACATTTGTAGTATTGAATAGATAGGATTGTTTCAGCACAGACAGCTGTTAATGTATATTTCTCCTCACCTGAAAGAAGAAAAAAACCAAAATTGAAGTTTGAGTAATTACTGAAGCTGATGAAAGATCTGAACATATGTGTATGAAATGTTTCAAGGAAATATCACTAAACTTATACTAGAGTTAGTTAAGTCAACTGAAAGTTATTTAGATAACTTTATTCAATATTCCTAACATTATTTAACAACCTTTCTGCTATGTTGCAAATGGATAAAAGAAGCTGAAAAAACATCTTTACATATGTCTAATCTTAGCTCATTGGTTGGTTAACTATATAAAATACGTTAGAAAAACAAATATACAGAAGTAAGCTAATGTAGAATATAGCATACTGTTTATTGTTATGATAGGCCACATTGAAATCTAAAATGTCTACTTTCAAATCTGTAACTTAGCTGTATATGAATGGCAAATTAACTGAAATTTCAGGGCACAAGACAAACTGTCTTGTAGTTTTTGTTTTACATCTCTGCAATCTGAGTTCAAATCCCACAGACACTGACTTTGCTTCTTGTCATTTTGGAAATTATCAAAATCGCACACTTTACCATTCCACAGTTGTGGACAGGTGACGTTGTTTGCACATTGGATGGGATACCTTAGAGTATTTGTTCTGGTGTCTTTTTTGCATTCTTAGTTTTGGGTATATAATCTAACTAGATGAATGATTCTTAGGTAATCTCTCATTTGGTTTAACACTTCTAACCTGTTCGTTGGCTACCTTTAGTAGAGGTCATGCTTTTGTTGTAAGCATTCATTCTAAGTCTCTGGTTTAACAATAACTTTCTCCTACCAGTTTTGGGGGATCTGAAAATATAAGTGGTCAGGGGCAGAAACAAGAGCAGTGCCCTTCATTCTTTGACTAAAGAGTGGAAAAAAAAAGGATATAGTATACTAACAACAACAACAAAGTCAATAGAAATAAAGCAGCAGGCAAAACACACCATCAAATATTGTAAAGAAAATCTAAATGTAGAGAATATATTTATGCATTGTTGATGCTAGTGTTAAGATTGACCAAATCAAATATACAGGAAGTGGAAACTGGTAGTATGTGACAGTTAACAGGTCAATAATATTTCACATATTTCTTAGACTACATCTAATAAACAATAGTTAAGTTAATGATGGTTTCAAATTTTGGCAGAAGGACAGCAATTTCAGTGGGGTGGGGTTGTAGTTGATTAGATCGACCATAGTACTCAACTGATACTTATTTTATCAACCCTGAAAGGGTGAAAAGCAATGTCGACCTCAGCAGAATCTGAACTCAGAACATCATGCCAGAAGGAATGCTGTGAAGTATTTTTCCTCATGTACTAACAATTTTGCCCACTTGCCACTCTTAGCTAAAATATTTTATAAGGCAGCGAGCAGGCAGAAACATTATCCTGCTGGGCAAAGTGCTAAGCGGTATTTCATGTCTTTACGTTCTGAGTTCAAATTCTGCCAAGGTCGACTTTGCTTTTCATTCTTTTGGGGTTGATAAATTAGGTACCAGTTGTAACTGAGGTTGATCTAATCAACTGGCTCTCTCCTCCAAAATTTCGGGCCTTGTGCCTAGAATAGAAAAGAATATTAACATATTAAATTAAATATTAATTAGGAATATTTATATGGTGAGGAAAAGATCATATTAGCTGAATCAGAAATATCATTTGAATCAAAATATGCATGTTTTGGTTTTATTAAAGTTCCTCCATGAAATATAGAGTGCACTGTACTTCACTGAAGTAATAATGAGAGAATCAGTGAAGTAAAGTAATGAATGGAAGTAGGCATAAATTATAAAGTGAAATTAAGAGAATAAATTATTCAAAGATGTCATCTGAATGAGAAACAATATTTAAGCTGGAGTTTAACCATGATTAATGCAGTGAACATTAAAGTTAATCAGAAATAATGACAAAAATAAATATATTCTAATTATTGTGGCAAATATTTAAAATAGATATTAGTCTGAGTCTAGTGAGAAAACACAGATATTGTCAACTTTTATTGAAGTCAAAATAGTTACTTACAGACAGTACTTTGATTGATCTGGTAGACATAGCAACAAGATGTCCCTTAAATCACACACTAGAGTACTGAATAAAGAAGGATGCATTGAATAATGTTGATCCTGGTTTGTAAAAAGACATGGGTGGTCATCACAGTTCACAAGATTGGAACTGACCTAGCACTAAGCAACAACAAATGATGGAATACTCTCTCTTTTCTCTTTTACTCTTTTACTTATTTCAGTCATGTGACTGTGGCCATGCTGGAGCACTGCATCTAGTCGAGCAAATCGACCCCAGGACTTATTCTTTGTAAGCCTATTACTTATTCTATCGGTCTCTTTTGCTGAACAGCTAAGTTACGGGGACGTAAACACACCAGCATCAGTTGTCAAACACAGACACACATACATATATATATACATATATACGACGGGCTTCTTTCAGTTTCTGTCTACTAAATCCACTCACAAGAATTTAGTCGGCCTGACGCTATAGTAGAAGACACTTGCCCAAAGTGCCATGCAGTGGGACTGAACCCGGAACCATGTGGTTCTGAAGCAAGCTACTTACCACACAGCCACTCCTACACCTGTGTTGCAAGACTAACTTTAATGAATGTATTTTTAGTTTTAATGTCTTTAATCATTGCATTACAAGATTTCTAATAAAATATTCAGTCAATGAGTTTCAGTTAACTTTGGAAAAAGTCAAGAGGGGAAGAGATTTTTGCTAAGATAACTAATTCCTTCAGAATTAATTTAGCATTTAGTGCATATCTAAACAAAAAAAGATGATTTCACATAATAATAAAGTTTGAATTTAGTCAGTTAATTAGAATTGTTTGAGCATAGGACAAAAATTTATGGTATTTGTCCGGCTTCCTTGCACTCTGAGTCCAAATGACTCCATTGCCAGCATCAATTTTCTTCTTCTTCATCATCATCATTGTCATTGTTATCATGGTCTTTTAACATCCATTTTACCTACTAGCATGGGTGGGATGGTTTGACAGAAGCTGGTCAGCCAGAGAGCTCTCCAGACATCAATTGTCTGATTTGGCATAATTTCTATGGCTGGATGCCCTTCCTAACACCAACCACTTTACATAGTGTGCTAGGTGCTTCTAATGTGCCACCAGCACATTCATGTAGCAATGGCATCAATGCATTTTACATGGCACTGGCACAAATGCATCTTACATGTATATATATATATACATGCATGTATGTATATATATATATAAATTAGAGAATCTATATATACATGCATATATATACATATATAAATACGTACATTTATGTATGTGTATATATATATACATATGTAGATATATACCTATACATATATCTCTGCATGTGTGTGTAAATATACATACACACACATATTTAAGTCGCACTATATAGCTTCAACTAATCCAGTAGTACTCATAAAAAAAAACTCCTTAATGTATCATTCTACAAAATGTATAGAATATATAGTATGATAGAAGAGAAAACAACAAGGAATGTATAAAGTTATGAATGATGAGAAAAATATACTACGATAAGATTTATTTAACCATTTGAAATTCTTATATCACAACAATTGTTTCACAACTTAAAACATGCATGCATAGATAATTTATTTTATTATATTTTATAATGAGTGAATTATTTACTTGTCCACATTAATATAAATAACGTTTTAAATCAATACAGATATTAAGCTAGCTCAACGGGTGAGAGAAAAATCCATGATAAATAATAGTCTCTTGATGTAACAATTGTTGCAATATAAAGATTTCCAATGGTTATATATATTTTATCATACAACTTCTCTCATGATTTATAACTTTATATAAATATTATATTCAATTTTTCTCTTCCATTTTAGTCTATTCTCCAAGCTTGCCTTTCCTGATATTGTTTATTTTTCCAATTAAAAGATAACACATTCACACACACACACATCGATGTACATATATATATATATATTATATATATATATAATATATATATATATATATATATATATATATACATATATATATACACATATATATATACATACATATATATATACATATATATATATACATATATATACATATATATATATATATATATATATATATTATATATATATATACTATATATATATATATATATAACGTGTGTGTGTGTTTGTATGAGTGTATGTGTGTATGTATACATGTGTATCTGTGTGTAACTGTGTAGTAGAAAGTTTGCTGCTGTTCCTGACCCTCACCATAACCCTGGGCTGACCAAAGCTGGAAACTGAAAGGCGTTTGTCATGTACGTACCCATGTGTATGTGTCTCTGTGCCTGTGTTTGTCCTCACCACCACTTGGTTTGTTTATGTCTCTGTGACTAAGTGGTTCAACAAAAGCAATCGATAGAGTAAGTACCATGCTTAAAATATAAATACTGGAATAGTTAATCATTCTGGAATTATACTGGAATATATAATTATCCACCAAGAATAGGATGCTCTGACCTCAGTTAATGGAAGATTGTTGCTGAAACATGAAGAAAAACATGTAATTGTCGCATCCCAGACTCATGCCCACTTGCTGGATCCTAGAGATACCTGCCATGCATAGGGTAGGGGTTTACATAGGAAGTAATATTGATTTTAAGCATCATTGTAGGGCTTATTTGAATTCTTTTACTAACTTAAAATATAAATTCGCAACAACGCTAGCCACATATATACATGAACTAAAGCTAAAGAATATACAATATTCATTATCTTGGTCTATAATAGCAGAAGCCCCTCCATATAATACAATTACGTGTTATGTAAACCATGTATTAAAGAACCTAAATACATTCTCAGTCAATATAACTCTACATTATTGAATAAGTTTTCTGATGCTATGTACTCTTGTTACCATGGATACCATTCAACATTTGAGCATTTTGATCAATCTGGATAAATTGATCATTAACATCTATAATTAGATTAATATTTATATTTGCATCCCTCTCACCTTGTTCTTCATTAATAATTACTTGCTAATAATCTACCATATTTTCTAAATTTACTTCCCACAATTCTTGCTGTAATATTTCCACTTCCTGCTATATGTATTAACATATAGCTCTTTATAAAACCAAAGACCCATTTATTTTTTATGGCAATATATGAAATGTGAATTCTTAACCAACACATTCTCCCCGATGAAGGAGGCAGTGTCTAAAATTTGGATAGGAATATCCTTTATTTGCATCGATTACTGTACCCTTGAAACAGCCACTGCAGTATCAACACTTAATTCTTGAAATTGGTGTACCACCATCTAATCATTGGAAACTTTACTTTCCATCTGTATGCTAAAACATTTCTTTATTCACCTTATCATGAGGATTTACTCTTCTACTTTGTAATATTGTTTGGAGTGGCTGTGTGGTAAGTAGCTTGCTTACCAACCACATGGTCCCAGGTTCAGTCCCACTGCGTGGCATCTTGGGCAAGTGTCTTCTACTATAGCCTTGAGCCAACCAAAGCCTTGTGAGTGGATTAGGTAGACAGAAACCGAAAGAAGCCCGTCGTATATATGTATATATGTATGTGTGTGTGTGTGTGTTTATGTGTTTGTGTTTGTCCCCCCAACTTCGCTTGACAACCAGTGGCAGTCTGTTTATGTCCATGTAACTAAGCAGTTCAGCAAAAGAGTCCGATAGAATAAGTACTAGACTTACAAAGAATAAGTCCAGGGGTCGATTTGCTCGACTAAAGGTGGTGCTCCAGCATGGCCCCAGTCAAATGACTGAAACAAGTAAAAGAGTAAATATCTTTTTAACAGTGGTCTTAATCTGTTGTAAGTAGGATGATTGTCTTCAGTGTATACCTTTTAAGATGTTAATATATTTTTATACATCAATAGAGTTTTTCTACCCATATATGTCTATTATAATTTTATATATTTATGTATCAGTAAATTTTTAATATTTTTCAAATATTTTAGATATATTTTAATAATTTGCATACATTGGTTTTATGGCTGAGTATATGTCATATCATTATTCTAAATTGTTGAACATACCTGAATTCTCCTTTTGAATGTAATATATATGTCTATCCTCTCAGGTTGTCTACCTGAGCACTTCACAGCACTGTCTATATAATAAACAAAAATACAAATATTCATATATATATCGTGAAGTATATTTGCCACCTAAATGTGGCTAACCCTTAAGGCTTGATGATACTGTAGCTTGTGCCCCCACAAAAACCTCTCCTCCAGCTGGCTATTGACACACTATTTGTGCCCTATCAGTATTTGCAAAGGGAAGTCATCATGCCCATCTCCAGCCTGATATGATGCACACGGACCCGAGTTTCTGGGTATTGACTCATCATCAGCACGTGACAACCACCAGTTGGCAATAGGAAATGATTCTCAATGCTAGTATATATATACTTTTTCCAGTGACATATATATATATATATATATATATATATATATACATATGTCACTGGAAAAGTATATATATATATATATATATTTGCATTGAGAATTATATGTGTATATATATATATATATATATGAATGTACAAAGGTAAGATCTGGAGATCAAGCTGTAGGAGGTTAGCAAGCTTCAAGCAGTCCACGCAGATATAGAAAACAAAGTAGGCAGTGTATAGTCAGGAACAAAAACAATTTATTGGTGTTGAAAGTCACACGCTTTCTCCCAAATCGAAGTTAGAAAGAAATTCCATAAGGTGAAAGTTTCTGTATAGCCCATAGTTAGCAACTAGAGTTGCTAAAAATGCAATAAAAACACAAATTGGGGGAATGGAGCAGGTTAAATAGCAGATACATATGCTTTTTAGCTAGCTGATCCTCTGATGTAATAATTACTCAATGAGAGGTAGTCAACTTAGCTAATCGTCGGGCCTAAAACAGTCTAATTAAATAAAGGTTAAATTGTCGCTTGGAATTCCCAAAGGACAATGTAATCTTCATATGATTAAGGCATTTTCAGCATGATGTGTAGCTAGCTGAGTAATTCTCATTGAGTAATTATGTAATAATTACATCAGAGGATCAGCTAGCTAGGAAACATATATAGCCTGCATTTTACCATTATACTCCCTATATATATATATATATATATATATGTGTGTGTGTGTGTGTGTGTGTGTGTGTGTGTGTATATGTGTGTGCGTGAGTGTGGATATATATGTGTGTGTATATATATATATATATATATATTATATATATATATATCTTTCGTGCCGGTGGCACATAAAATACACCAATCTGACCGTGGCCGTTGCCAGCCCCGCCTGGCACCTGTGCAGGTGGCACGTAAAAAGCACCCACTACACTCACGGAGTGGTTGGCGTTAGGAAGGGCATCCAGCTGTAGAAACATTGCCAGATAAGACTGGAGCCTGGTGCAGCCTTCTGGCTTCCCAGATCCCCGGTCAAACCGTCCAACCCATGCTAGCATGGAGAACGGGCGTTAAACGATGATGATGATGATGATGATATATATATATAGATAGATAGATAGATAGATAGAAAGATAGATATGTTGGTGAGTATGTGTCCGTATTAATGTAAATATAGGTGTATATGTATGTATATACATGTGTGTGTGTGTGCATAAATATATATATACACAGAGACAGAGTGTCAGAGAGAGAGAAACATGTATGCACTCATACACATGTGCACACACACATATACACATTCCCACTCCATCTACACACATGCACACGCACACAACCACACCTATCCATTCACATAGCCACACTCACCTATTCTCACACTCTATTTAGAATGCCTTGTACAAAACCTTCTTTAACATGGACTGGTCAGGAAACAGTCTTGTTATATAATTTCTGGTGTATGTATTGTAATGTGATGACTTAGTAAGGAGAAACTTTAGTTACTGGACAAAATGCCAGCATATAACCTTGTCCTACTGCTGCACCTTCTCCACTGCACAGAGTAGTTTATTTAAATGTCTCTGCTTACATTAATCAGTATAGCAGAAGAACAACATTCTAGTAGGAGGAGGCTACACAATGGAAATGACATGTTTGAAATGGCATCTAAGAGACTGTAACAATGAAATATATTCCTTGTGTCTCTGTCTGTCCTTGGCTAATCCATGCTTTATCATACTTCTGATCATTATAAATTCTCTCTGAGAAAAATCTAGCATGGACAAGATGTGCAAATATATCTCTTGATCTGCTTTCAGCCAATTAGTTTTGCATTAGATGGAAATGGCTACTTTGATAGCTAGATTATATATCACGTCAAGAGAATATTTTGTTGCTAGCCATAAGTTTTGCCTTCATCCAAAGACAATGAAGAAATTAATAAAGTAACTGACCTTACTCCGTATGATGCCATTGCTGTTTATATAAAATATCAGCCACAACTTCCTGTCATTTGGAAAGGTCCTTGAATCACCCTTTAATGCACCTAGCTAGGAATGTCAATTCTTAATATTTATTTTAATAGATAAAAGTACAGATGCGAAGATATAGCAAAACTTTGAATAATGTTGACAAGCACCAGTTATATTATTTTCATTTATCCATTTACTGAAACTTTCCTACTATTTATTTAATAAATATTATTTTGCCGGTGGCACGTAAAAAGCACCCACTACACTCATGGAGTAGTTGGTGTTAGGAAGGACATCTATCTGTAGAAACACTGCCAGATCAGACTGGGCCTGGTGCAACCTTCTGGTTTCTCAGACCCCAGTTGAACCGTCCAACCCATGCTAGCATGGAAAGCGGACGTTAAACGATGATGATGATTTTCATTGTGTAATGTTTTATTTTAAATGATGTAAGATTTAGTAAATAAATATCAAACAGGAGACAATATTTGACTATGTAGAAGTTAAACAAATGGAGAAATATATACAATGTGTAAAGCAGATGACTTTATGTGAAATAACATGTTACTAAGTTAATATTTAGTTGTTTAATTATAGGTGAACATATTATCACCACCACCATTTAACAGCTGTTTTCCATGCAAGCATGGGTTGGATCGATTGACAAGAGGTGGTGAGTTAGAAGACTACACCAAGCTCCAATGTCTGTCTTGGCTTGGTTCTTACAGCTCAGCGTTCATGCTAATGCCAAACTCTTTGTAAAGTGTACTGCTTGTCTTGTTCATGGTACTAGCACCTGTGAGGTCACCAATATTATCACTGATTCAAACCAGAGTAATTTAAAGTTTTGCAGACTGTGTCATCTACACTAGTTAGAGTCCTAGAGACACTACAGAGATAGTCATTTAGTATTATAATCATCATCACCATCATCATTTAACATTCGTTTCTCATGCTGGCATGGGTTGGGTGGTTTGGCTGTAAACTGGTAAGCTGCACCAGGTTCCAATCTGATTTGGCATGGTTTCTACTGCAGGATACCCTTCCTAATGCCAGTCATTCCATGAGTATAGTAGGTGATTTTTATGTGCCAGTTATGAACCGACAGCTTCAGCCACGACTACGATCTAACTTGGCTTCACAGGTCTTCTCAAGCCAAAGGTCTTGGTCACTTGTCACTGTCTCTGTGAAGCCTAAAGTTTGAAGAGTGCTCTTTGACTCTTTTACTTGTTTCAGTTATTTGACTGTGACCATGCTGGAGCACCATCTTTAGTCAAGCAAATCGACCCCAGGACTTATACTTTGTAAGCCTAGTACTTATTCTATTGGTCTCTTTTGCCAAACCACTAAGTTACAGGGATGTAAACACACTGCCATCGGTTGTCAAGCGATGTTGGAGGACAAACACAGACACACAAACACACACACACACACACACATATATACATATATAGGATGGGCTTCTTTTCAGTTTCCGTCTACCAAATCCACTCACAAGGCTTTGATCGACACGAAGCTATAGTAGAAGACACTTGCCGAAGGTACCACGCAGTGGGACTGAACCCAGAACCATGTGTTCATAAGCAAGCTACTTACCACACAGCCACTCCAATCGGTTTCCTATCAATTCTCATAGCATGTACTTAATCAAGAAATTATAGCTACAAGTGATAAAAGGTTGTGTTAAGTTTAGCACATGGTAACATCTACATAGGTTATAATATCCATGCCAGCATTCATGTGTATGCATGTGCACATAGATATCACAACAATGATGTTACAGTATACATATATATGTATGTATGTATGTATGTATGTATGTATGTATGTATGTATGTATGTATGTATGTATGTATGTATGCATGTATGTATATATATGTATGTATATATATGTATGTATATATATATATATATGTATGTATATATGTATATATATATGTATGTATATATGTATATATATATGAGACCTTTGGAAGTATGCTGTGTGTGAGAAGACCCAGCAGGACAAGTGAGACCATAACCCATGGCCTCTACCTGGGATGTAGCCGGTCCACTTATGCATACCTTTCCTTCTTGGGACACAAAACTCTACTTGTGAAGACCTGTTGAGGTAAGTGAAAATCAAAATCGAAATCGATCAACATCAATAGAGATTGCAGCTGTGATACCAGTGCCGGTGGTACGTAAGAGAACCATCTGAATGTGGCCATTGCCAGCGCCACCCCGACTGGCCTCATGCCGGTGGCACGTAAAAAGCACCATCTGATCGTGGCTGTTGCCAGCCTTGCCATGCCCCCGTGCCGGTGGCATGCTAAAAGCACCATCCGATCATGGCCGTTTGCCAGCCTCATCTGGCACCTGTGCCGGTGGCACGTAAAAGCACCCACTACACTCACGGAGTGGTTGGCGTTAGGAAGGGCATCCAGCTGTAGAAACATTGCAAGATTAGACTGGGCCTGGTGCAGCCTTCTGGCCTCCCAGACCCCAGTTGAACTATCCAACCCATGCTGGCATTGAAAGCGGACGCTAAACGATGATGATGATGATTATACAACTTGGTTAAAGAAGAGACAAAAATTTAGATTATCATTCTATAGCTATGATTTACATCAACATAATAAATATATATAACATAAATTTACATCAAGACAAGGAACATATTTATATATTTTTTAGAATAGAAATAAGAGTTATATGAAGTAAAAATATACATGTAAAGGATAAATAAATTAAGGTTGATATATCAATTAAAAATCATATTAGATTTAAGCTTAAAAACGTTGAATTGAGGATTAAAAGTTGTAAGATACATTGGTAGTTGTGAGAAATCCTAGTGATGGATTTAAAACTTTAGAAGAGTTCCGAAGAAATGTTTATAGAGGGTTATAACATCATATATGAAGCAATTCGACAGCTATTTCTGGAGTCCATTAGTCAACAAGGTATGAATTCTTTAGTTTCACAATGATAATGTCCCCTTCATCAGGAACAAGTAAATAGATAATTAATTAAGTTTGAAGACATGTAAGAGAAAAGAAAATTTTAGGTTACGTTATGTTATTCATTGGCTACTCTTTCAGATACTGACCACTTTTACAATGATTCACGCTTATATACAAAAGGAAATTTCTAGTGCAGGATGAGGGGAGAATTTTTTTAAAAAAATGATTTTTCAATAAATTCAGGAAATAATTAATTACTTATAGAGGAAGAATCAAGGCTGCAAAATTCTTCATTCTTATAGAGTTCCTTGAAAGATGAGTGAAATTTATGAGTACATGAATGATTCAGAGAATTTATTCAATGTGTCCGAATTTTATGATTTGAGAATAATGTATGATTCTCTAATACATAAATTACATTTGTTACTTATAGCATTATAATTAATGATCTTATTCCTTAAATTACGTATATATGAGGCCAGAGTGGTAGGATTTTTATATCTAATGTTAGTAAATGAATTTAAATGTATTCTATATCTTTTTTTCTTAATTCAGCAGTACTACCCAAGTAAGTTCTCGCCTGATACTTAACTGATACTACTGTACATTTATATACTACATTTTTACGGGGGCATAATCCTTCAAGCAGGCATAAATTGATTTTTCTATACCTACATGTTTTTCCCAATTTATTGTTGCTATTATCTATATATTTGTGGGTGGATTTCCATCATTGAAGGCTACTGACAAATTAGAGTTACTATTTGATGCTGAATTATATAAATTAGGTGTTTTGGATATACTTATATTATTTATACTTGATTTCCTATCAGTGTTAAAGGTTTTGAAAGTTTGATAATTGATTTTGTTCTTATTTATAGATGCTATAATTTTTTTTAATTCTCCCATCATCCTACACTAGAAATTTCCTTTCGTATATAAGTGTGAATCATTGTAAAAGTAGTCAGTATCAGACAGAGTAGCCAATGAATAACATAATGTAACCTACAATTTTCTTTTCTCTTACATTTCTTCAAACTTAATTAATTATCTATTTACTTGTTCCTGATGAAGGGGACATTGTCAGTGTGAAACTAAAGGATTCATACCTTGTTGACTAATGAATTCCAGAAACAGCCGTCGAATTGCTTCATATATGATGTTATAACTCTCTACAAACATTTCTTCGGAACTCTTCTAAACTTTTAAATCCATCATTTTGATTTCTCACAACTGCCAATGTATCTTACAAATTTTAATCCTTAATTCAACATTTTTTAAGCTTAAATCTAATATGATTTTTAATCGATATATCAACATTTATTTATCCTTTTCATGTATATTTTTACCTCATATAGCTCTTGTTTCTATTCTAAATAATATATAGATATGTTCCTTGTCTTGATGTAATTTTATGTCATATGTATTTTTTATGTTGATGTAAATCATAACTATGGAATGATTATCTAAATTTTTGTCTCTTCTTAATCCAAGATATATAATATCTAACGTCTTGGTTTCAACCTGAGCACTTCCAAACAATAGAGTAAAAAAAATCATTTTCGAAAGAAAAAAAATAATATTTATGTATGTATATATATATATATGTATATATATATATATATATATATATATATATGTATATATGTATATATGTATATATGTATATATGTATATATGTATATATATGTATGTATGTATGTATGTATGTATGTATGTATGTATGTATGTATGTATGTATGTATATGATCAGTTATGATCACCACACAGTGATGAGTGGGAACTACAGTTTGTGAAGATTTTGCAGCTTTAATAAAAGTATATTACTCTACTTTCAGTATTGGAGTACTATTTTTCCCACTTTGTTTTGCCTTTATGTGCTCACCTGTTTGAGTATACATATATGTATATATGTGTACACACACGCACACACACACACACACACACACACACACACACACACACACATGCACACACACACACACACACACACACACACACACACACACATCAGTCAATGTCTAGTTTCTATGCTCACCTATGTTGAATGAAATTTGTTGAGGTGGATTTTTTTATAACCAAATGTTTTTCTTATCACCATGTTACAACTTTTTCCAAGTAAGATTATATATATATATGTTTTCAAGTAAGGTTATATATACCCAACTACCAACCTCCATACACATCACATGTTTGCGTCAATGCAAATTTTCTCCCTTGTTGAATATGCCAGGCCTTCTCTCAAATCATTTGTCCTCTGTTGTTCAAGTATGCTAACATTACACATCCAGCAGAGTAGACTTACTTCATTTCTTTCCACTTTTTGCACATTCTACACACAGACACACAAAAGAGAGTGCATGTATGTGCAGATATAGAAATGAGTGTAGGTATGTCTGAATCCCTCTAGATATATAGATAGATACATAAATAGATACACACATAAGCAAACCATTGATTTTTTTTTCCAGCAAATTGCCATGTAACACATGTATATAAGTAAACAAATAGATTAGTTTATTAAAGTTTATGCCTAGCAGACTAGTAGAAGTGCATATTAACATCAGTGTTTTTGTCTGCACATATATATATATATATATATCATTGTTTGTGAGGAAAAAAAAACCCAGGCCTGAAATAGTGTTGGACAACCGGGAAATGATAGAGAAGCTCAAGGCAAAGAAACAAATTATAGGACTCCTTCAGATAAGTGTCTATTTCTGAGTTTACTAGCAAAATAAAAGTAAGAGAAGACAATAACATTTAACTCAAATTTACTGTCATTTAACATTATTTCAAAGATCGGTATTTCTTCAAGCCCAATTTTATTTCCCCATGATTTGCAACAAATAAGTATGGTAAACATGGTTTACAGAAAATGTAAATGTCAAAAGGTCAGAATTAGTAATATAACGATGGTAAATAGTAAATATATTTATAAAGAAGAAATATTGAATAGTGAAAATAGAAGTTTTACAATTGATTAATATGTCTGAGTAGTGTGTGTATGTTTTTCCTGGTTATATTTTCTGAATTTCTCACTAATTGAGAAAGAACTGGTTACTGGCTGAGAAACACAACTCTTTCACTGTAATTTAAATAACATCCACAGTAATCATTTATGTATGCAAGCAAACATGTATGTGTGTACATATGCATGTATAAATACATAGTCTACATGGGTGCAGACCTGGGTGTCACTGAGTTTATACATCATATTATGTACTAAACCTCTTGAATGTTTTTACATATTTCGACAGGATATTTGATAGCTTGTTGCTGAAATCCTTTGATTAGGTATATTTCTTCTCTGAGTAGATCAGTTCGTTTTTTAATCCTGAAGTCTCAGGTTCAATCTCATAGTGTGGAATTTTAGATGAATGTCTTTTACTACCACCCAAAGTCAGGCCAAGCTTTGTAATTAGACAGAAACTGTGTGGAAGCCTGTTAGATAGTGTGCCTGCAAATCAAAGGTCCAGCCCTGTTT
The DNA here is from genome assembly GCF_006345805.1 of Octopus sinensis. NCBI lineage: Eukaryota > Metazoa > Mollusca > Cephalopoda > Octopoda > Octopodidae > Octopus > Octopus sinensis. Next base: position 20,449,137 of record NC_043004.1, read on the forward strand.
TACACTGCATCACATTCAAACTATAAGAGATTGCTTTAAGAGAGCAAGAGTGTGTGAAATACTCAGCTACTTCCAAATACAATCAGTAAAAAATTTGGTCAAGGAAACAACAGGAATATTCATTATAGAAGCGGTAAAAAATTTGCTTCACAACCACATGGTTCCAAGTTCAGTCCCACTGCATGGCATTTTGACAGATACCTTCTATCATAACTTTGAACTGACTAAAGTCTTGTAGGTGGATTTGGTAGGTGGAAGTAGAAAGAATCCCATCATATATGGCTGTGTGTGTGTGTGTGTGTGTGTGCATGTGTGTGTTTGTGCGTGTGTGTAAAATAATGAAATGATGTTTGTTTATATATATGTATGCATATGTATATATATATATATATTATATATATATATATATATATATATATATATGTGTGTATGTGTGTGTGTGTGTGTATGTATATATACTATCATAGTTGGGTAGGCGTATCTTAAGACCCTAAACACTGCTAGCCTGAGACCTCTTTAAAATGTTTTAAAGAGGATTCAGGCCAGCATTGCTTGGGATCATAAGATATGCCGTAAGACTAAACCCCTTATGAGCAAGAAACTCAGAGTAACCCTATAAACTGGCCTACCCTATTATAATATTAACTGCTCTACATCTTAGAGTGTACCTCTCCTCTGGATTTATGTATTTTTACAAATGATCTATATATATATATATTCATATATAGTTGGAATTTACAGAAAACAAAAGATGAAGACAGGTGTGTAAACAACAAACAGGTATATTAGTTTAACACTTGTGAATGTGAGAAAGTCTTTTATGTTTCAAGCCTATGTTCTTCAACAGAAAGGAACATGAGAAAATAAACAGAGAGAGAATAGAAAAAGAAAGCTTTAGTAGCTAGTGGTCAATCATGGCAATATATATATATATATATATATATATATATATATAATCATCATCAACCTACTAACAGGAATTATTGAGGCTGATTTCCTATGGCTAGATGTTAATCATGCCAGTAACTCCTACCTGTTTCCAAGTACTGCAACAGATTTGTAAGAGCATGCGTGACCATGTGGTAAGAAGTTTGCTTTTTAACCACGTATTTCTGTATTGAATTCTATGGCATGACACCTTGAGCAGGAACCTTCATAGTATCAGGTTCAAAGCCTCTGTGTGAGACCATTGGCGAATGTCTTTTAACCTTTCAAGCAACCATATGCATCTTCTGCCATTAGCTTATCTGCCATGTTGTCTGAAATAAGTTGTTATGAAATAACCACATAAGAAAACATCCTAGGAATGTGTTGAGCATGAATACTAGATAGCTAAGTGGAGAGTAACATACATAATATATATTTCTTTATTGCCTACAGGGGGTTAAACGTAGAGGGGACAAACAAGGACAGACAAACAGATTAAGTCAATTATATCGACCCCAGTAATTGACTGGTACTTATTTAATCGGAATTTGAACTCAGAACGTAACTGCAGATGAAATACCGCTAGGCATTTTGCCCGGCGTGCTAACGTTTCTGCCAGCTCGCCACCTAAGCATACATAATATAGTGAACCTTACCCACACGAAAAATGTTTAAATTAATATTACACTGAATATTTTGACTAATTTTCTTTTATAAAATGTTGGTGGAGGGGGAGATGATTACAGTGTAAACACTCATATTCTATTTAATAAAATTGATAGAAATGTAAAAAGGATTTTCCAGTTGATTTTCTTTACGACTGTGTGCCAGGTGTATTTGATAGAATGCCCACTGTCGTAAAGATTACAGTCAGGAAATGTTTATAGATTTCCACTGAAATCATTTTATTTGAACCCAGAAAGATAAGCGTGAATCAAATAGAACAAACTGAGCATCAATAATTGTTTGGAAATAATCTCTGAGGTACTTTAGAATAAGTCAAAGTTTTAGCCAACAGTGTGTACAATTAAACTTAATTAAACACACAGGAATACTGTAAATAGCTGTCTCATACACACACTGTCTTTGTGGAGAGAGAAGTGCAATGTATCTAACTGGTTTAAATCCTTTGGGGGATCTTTTCAGGAACCAGATAACTGTCTGTAAATATTCACAGAAACATATTTATTACCCATTAGAACTGAGAACAGCTCTTAATTGAAGAATCTTATTTTCATAAAAAAATGGTTTGTTGACAGCTTGTCCAATAAATAAAATATTAACAGCCTAAGCAATGTGTGTTTCAATGAATAGTAATTATCTCGTCATACACTATCAGTTTTTATCTGAACATAAAATTTGGAAATTTAATAAAAAATGTGGATTTGATTATTTTATAATGTTGTGAAATAAACTTCGTAATCACACTGTCATGTCTGTACTCAGATGTATAATAAATAATAATGAATATTTGCTTCTAAGATAGGCCTGGGCAATCTTCTAGACATTATCATTGACTGTCTCACCTCCAAGGATATATAAGGCTGGTTACTGTTTCCAGAACATACAACAAAGTGCGGAGAAGTTCCTGGCTTTAGGTGAAAGAAAATACAGGAGGATCACTTAATTTGATTTTATTCACCATATTCCCCTCTCAGATTCATACACTTATTGCAATATTCCTCCAGTTTTTCTAAGCTCTGTAAAAGAACTCAGAAGGTTGGATCTCCAACAAGGCTTTTCACAATACCCTTAAAACCAGGAACTTTTCAGCACCCGCTCATTGTTACGATCAGGTTCCAGCCCAGCCTGTGGCAACAAAGTCTACCTTCCACACTTCTCAGTCCATCGCCACTGCCTCAATGTCCTAGAAACATTGAAAGTCAGTGTCTGCAATCACATTGTCAGTCTAAGAGTGATGACACTTTTCTCTTCTTACATCACCATGAAGGAGGTTCCACAAGACTAATTTGGATGCTTTCAGTTCAGGGTAGCACTCACTGTGACCAAATAGCCACAGCTGCCTTTGCCTTCATAAATGACTGAGATCATAAGATTTCCCTGAATGGGATGACAGTCCATCAAAAAGTTACTCAGTTACACCTGTGCAGACTGGAACAATGTAAAATGAAGTATTTTGCTCAGGAACACAATACACTGTTCAGTCAGGAAATTGAAACCACTATCTTACCATCATGAATGCAACATCTTAACTGCTAGGCCATATGTCTTTGCATCTAATATAAGCACTAGGCCTCAAACTTGGAAAGGGTTAGCCAGCTAAATCAACCTTAGTACTTGATTGGAGTTTTATTTTATTGACCCTGGAAAATGTGATGCAAAGTTAAGATTTCATTCAGGAAGTATCGAGCTGGCAGAAATGCTGAAATGTATTTTGTCCGACTCACTAAAGATTCTGTCAATCATCTTCTGAGTATAACAGCGAATTTATGCACAAGGTCAACAATTTTGAGGGTAGAGGGTTTCTGCAGCGGAAGCATTAAGGTCCCACATTCCCTGATGAAGAGTATCAGCCTGCAAGATCCTGTATTGGTGCCATGTTAAAAGCACTTGTGCCAGTTCCATGTAAAAGCATTCGTGCCAGTTCCATGTAAAGGCACTTGTGTTGGTGCCACTTTAAAAGCATGCAGTACACACTCTGTAAAGTAGTTGGTGTTAGGGGCATTAGGAAGGGTAACCAGTCATATAAACCAAGCCAAATCAGACTGGAACCTGGTGCAGGTCACCAGTTTGCTATCTCTGGTCAATCTGTCCAACACATGCCTGCATGGAAAATGGACATTATAGGATGATGATGATGATGATAATAATAATGATGATCAGAATGATTATGATGATGATCATGATCATGATGATCATGATTGACCTCAGAACTTGATTTACTTGATCCCAAAGGGATGAAAGGCAGAATTGACCAGAAAGGGAACTGAATTCAGAATATAATGAACCAGAAGAAATACTGCAAGGTATTTTGTCCTAAGTTCTTGTGATTCTGCCAGTTCAATACTCCCATTTAGATAACTAATAAAAATGAGTTGAATCAATTACAAAATTAAAACTACTCAATCTTAAATTTATACATTGATTAACATACTGAGTTCATCACTTCTGTTATTGTTTAGCCACACGACAACTCTGATCCAGCACATTTATCATTAATGGTGTTCCATCCATGACTGTCATGTTCTATTCTCAGGTGTTGTGTATTTAGGGCCAACTTATTCAATGTGTCTTCAATTTTCAAGTGGGTAGGTTGCCATTATAAGTTCCTTTGCCTGGTTTTTCTAACAGACAGAATGTCTACATAGAGATTTCGCTATTATTTCAGTTTAATAATTATGTATTTTAAATAAAGAATTTAAATGAATAAGTCGCTAATGTTGGTAAAATTCTCTCTGAAATATTACTGGTATCGATTATAGTGTTCAAATGGGAAAAGCAGTGATTACTTTAGTATGATTTGAACACTTGTTTATAAATTTTATTCCAGTTTTGTTGAGCATCCATCACATTACCTTCATGCCTTCCAGTACAGACTTACATGCAACCAGGTACAGACATACATATATATTTCTAAAAGAGTGATGGATAAATAAATATTTCTGCATGAACACACACTCACACATGCATATATTGTATGTGTGAGAGTGTGTTTGTGTGTATGTATACATATCCATCATCATCATCTAACATCCATTTCCCATGATGGTATGGGTTAGACATGTGTGTGTGTGTGTGTATGTGTATGTGTATGTGTGCATGTCAGTATGTATTAACAGTATAAATGTGTGATGAGAAAATTAATGTAATTGTGTAAAAACTTTCCAGCAAACAAAAATATATATTATTGACAGACAGCATAAAACAATATATATACATATGCATGTATATCTATGTATAAGCATGTAAGTATGTATATATATATGTATGCATATATGTATATTCTTTGAAATCTATCTACAATAAGAAGGATTCATCATCATCTCTACAAAAAAATTATCTGCCTAGATTCTAATCTACAGCTTCCCCAAAGATGAGCTAATTGAATTGCTGATATGTATAAGTAAGTTAATAATTACATCATGTTGGCATTATAATGAAATAATGGAAATATAAAGTTGTATTTCTTACCTCAATATGTGTAGGATTATTTTATTTGATTGAGTTATTTCTTGCTCAAAAGTTGTCAGTTTTTATAGAATACATTTATAGAATATGATGTCTGTCTATTTTTAATCCACTTCTATATGAATTACCTAAAAGACGTAGTCCAGATATGTGCATATTTTATATTTTATATTTTGATATTTACATACCGCTGTTTACATTTACTATAAACAAGACACTTTCTTATATAAAACTGCATCCAGACTACATGTAAATACACACATGTATGTGTGTTTGGGTGTGTATGTTTGTGTGTATCATCATCACTAACCTGCACCCACTGTCAATGCTGAAATGGGTTAGATGGGTCACCTGGTTCCAACCAGTTCTTATTTAGAGTTACTGCCCTCTTAGCTGGGTCAAGGACTAAGTCACACTTGTAATGATCTAGTTACAGCATTGTTTCTACCGTTGAAGGCCATTTCATAGTCTAGTATAAACATATCAGTAACATGAAACTCGAATCACACAATTGAATCTAGTTTCAATGAATAATATATATATATATATATATATTAGGGGGTGTAACTCGAAACTTACAGGGGAAAATTCAATTTAGTATTAAATCAAATTTCACAATATAAATTTATAAAATATAAATTAGAGATATAACCACTATTATGCACCTCAAACAGTGATAGACATAAACCAAAACATAAATAACAAATAGAATATATTTTTATAAAACATATAACTAGATCTCAAAAAGCATAAAAATGAATAATCAATATATAATAAGTAATAAGTAATATATTGATTAATCATTTTTATACCTTTTGAGATCTAGTTATATGTTTTATAAAAATATATTATATTTATTATTTATGTTTTGGTCTATGTTATCACTGTTTGAGTTGCATAATAGTGGTTATATCTCTAATTCATATTTTATATATATATATATAAAATCAAAATAAGCAACAAGGATATCCAGAGATAATGCAGTACGATCTTTTCCTGCAACTCCATTTAATTGAACAATGCAATCCTTACATCAATTTAAAATGCAGACCGATCTTCAGCAGCAGAAAGACATAGAATTTAATTAAATTAGAACAGATGGACACATTAGTATAATTATATCTAAAATCTCCAAGCAGTTAAGGAGATAGACAAAGAACATGCTGTCTCCACTCCAGAATAGAATTTACTAAGTTATCAAGAAGATATACATGGTTACAGATTCTGCCTGTCACTGATTTTTTTGTTTTTATGGGGTCAGTTTTAATTTATAGACTAGTTTATCAAATCCTTGTATATCTAAGGCTGAGAGAACAAAAGGCAGTATCTGAAGACAGGGGAAGCTTGTTTGCATGGGTGACTGCTGGTCTCCCATAAACAACTTTGCCAAGACTTGTGGCTTGGAGGGTAATTTTCTAGGTGCAATCCCATGATCATTCATGACCAAAAGGGATCTTTATCCTTTCAATATCTACTATAAAAACTTGAGAATAAGTGGTTACATATGAGTGTTTAACTGTGAAAGCTCTGAAATTGGGCATCCTCAAGAAAAGGGAATTTTGGGATCTTTTCATTTTGAAGGCCAGATTTTCCTAGTTAACTAAACAATTTGAAACTTCGTATACTGGTAGAATGTGTCAAAAGAAAACATTATTGTAAGCAAAATTGTAATTCATAACTTAAACGTAGTTTAATTTTAAGAATTTTAACCAATGAAATCGCAGCATTCGAGCTCAATTATTTACCTCTTCTTCTGTCTTCTACATGTGCTAGAAATAACAGCTATATCTCTTAAATCGATTAATTTCGTCGCCCAATAAAAATATTAATGATATTTTTTTTATATTTTCTTTATTTTTTTTTACCGAAAAGGCTTCTCCCATGGTTTTGAAGGGCCAGAAACAACAAAAACAAAACAATAATATGCCTAAATAGGTCTCGAGTTTGCGCGTGGAGTGTGAGTAGTATTGTAAAAATTTGCGAAATATTTTTTCATAAAAGTATGCCCCCAGCTTGTCGGAAGCTGTGATATAAATTGGGAAAAAAATCCTCGACACCAGTGCGTAACTGGTACTTAATTTATCGACCCCGAAACGATGAAACATTGCCCCCCCCTTCTGGTTTATTTACCTTTTGTGCAAATTTGTTGCGGCAAGTGGCAAAACACGAACGTGTAATGTATGCTTGTGTGCATATGTGTGTGTATGTATATGTCCGTTTGTATGTGTGTGTACGCTTATATATTAATTACTATGTGCCTGTGCAAATGTGCGTGTGTGTGTGTGTGTGTGGTGCGTCTGCTATATTCCTTTTTCAATATCGATAACGTAGCAATGCTGGGATTTCATTGGTTAAAATTTGAAGATGTTGGGATTTCATTGGTTAAAATTCGTAAAAATTAAACTACGTTTAAGTTACGAATAACAATTTTGTTTTCAATTTTGTTTACAAAAATGTTTTCTTTTGACACATTCTACCAATATACGAAGTTTCAAATTTTTAGTTAACTAGGAAAATCTGGCCTTCAAAATGAAAAGATCCGAATTTTGTTTTAAAAACCTACATCCCAAAGAGAAGGTCATGTGAAAACGATAATTAAAAAATATAATTTGTTATGACTCATAACAAATGAGAAACAGCTCAACCCTTAGATCAACAACTGTCCCACTCTCTATCAATCACCACCAGTCTATCTCTCTATATATATTTACCACACTCTTTTTTATTCTCTTTCTTTCTCTCTGTGTATATGCTATAACACATGCATTACTTACATTTTGTTTAAAACCTCATCTTCTAATGTTGCTTTCAATTTATGGCAGCTATTACACTCAAATCATGTTTAATGAGCAGGTAAAAACGATCAAATTTTAAACTTCTGTAACATTTTTCTAAACTTTTTCTGGAATAAGTGAATCATAAACTTGGATTCATCATGAGAAAGTACAAAACTTCTTTTTTTTTTACCATAATGGTATCTCCCATTGATTTTAAGTGTAAAAATAATTAAAAAAACATCAGACAAAATCAGCCCAGAAGAAGGATTCATAAATTTTCCAAAACTTTTTTTTTTTGTAAAAAGTGTCCCTGCATCATTTGGAAGGGTGTGGGGATCAGAATTTTTGAATAATTCCTGTCAAAATGGAAAAAATCCAACTTGTGTTGGTGTGCTATTTCAATAGTCCACCAATTTAAAAATAGTTCAGGCATTAAATGGGTATAATAGACTGGAATGTTATCCATCAATGGATAAAAGTATTTTTACAAATAATAGAATGACTGACTATGGTCAAATTATGAGACCAAATTATGGTTAATCATAATTATTATTGGGAATTATTAATTTGTATTGATCTTAGTTATAAAGTTTATCAGTGTAGGTTTAACAATTAAGTGTAAAGTAAGGCATTTCATTTCATTTCCATTTCATTTGAGTCCATTCTCAGGCCAAGTCGAAGACTCCACCCTCAGAGTCTGGTGTGGTTGCCAGGTTGTATTCTCTGTTTAATTTTGACATGTGTAGGAGCAAGTTTGAGTCAGTTTGTGCTCGTTGTGTATATCCTGGGAGATGGAGTTCATCTCTAATGGTGCTTAAGTATCTATCCAGCTGCAATTTGAATGATTCCACACTGCATCCTGATAGATTTCTGACATGTACCGGAATGGAGTTGAATAGTTGTGCTCCTCGAACCAACAGACTTGACTCTCGCAGGGTTTTTGCTGCCTGGCCAGCCTTTTTGTTGTTTGGTGGTAGCTGGCAGCATCTTTCGTGGTGCAGTGAGTGGTAGGTTTTGATACCAAAGTTTGGCACCTTTTGCTCTATCATTTTCCAAATGTATATAATTCGATATCACTCAAATCTTCTTTCTATTGAGTACATCTTCAAGGTTTTGAGTCTTTGCCAATAGTCCAGGTCCCTCGTTTCTGAGAAGTATGAGGTAAAATTTCTTTGGAGCGATTCCATCTTAGATAGTTGGCCCTTTGTTGTTGGTGACCACAACTGAGAACAGTAGTCATTCCTCGGAAGTATCATACTGTTCCAGAGGGTTTTCATTGTTGAGGTATCTCTTGATTTGAAGGTGCGCAAGATCCACCCGCTGTACTTTCTTGCAGTAAGACAGACTGAGTCAAGGTGTTCTCTGAATTTTAGGCTGGTTCCCATGTGGATGCCTAAATCTTTCACATACTGTTTTTCCATTATTTGTTGTCCTGATGGGTTTCTGTAGTTTGTTGTATTTTTCAGATCTTGATCTGTTCCGTAGCGAATTAGTTCAAACTTCTTATCATTGAACATGTTGTTTGTTTCCTGCCATTTATATATGCTGGTCAGGTCCTTTTGTAAGGCCTCTGTATCCACCTCGTCTTTGATTTGTCTCATGACCCTGGTGTCATCAGCAAAGGATGAGACGTTGCTGGTTGTATCTTCATCTATGTCAGAGATGAGGATGAGAAACAGGATTGGGCCGAGTACTGTACCCTGAGGAACACTGCTGGTCACAGGTGATGGTGTTGAATGGGTTCCATTCACAGTGACTGTTTGAGTTCTATTTGTAAGGAACTCATGTATCCATGTACCAACTTTTCCTCCTACACCTAGCTTTCCTATATGCATAATTACCATATAGGAATGATTTGTATTTAAGGTGTTAGCATCAATGAATAATATGCTTTTTCACAAATAGCAGAATAACTGAATATGGTCTAATACATTATCTATCATGAAGGTGAGAATTTATGGCTATCAATGTAGGGAATTATTCAAATATATTGATCAAGGATGTAGAATGTCTTGATATGGTCTACTATATTATCTATTACTAATGTAAGACCAAATTATAATTAATTTACTGAATTGTATAATAGTATTGATAGAATAGTTGTAATAATTAAGAGAAAGGTTTGGTATTGTTAGCATGCAGGAATAATTTATATCTAAGGTGTTGACATCTTACAATCAATTCATCACGCTAATTAAAAATATTTGATTTAATTTTTTTAGTATGGAACACCTCAGATACACAGAGCCTACACCAGCCACTGCCACCTTTCTATACTCTTTACTCTCTCTTTTACTTGTTTCAGTCATTTGACTGCAGCCATGCTGGAGCACTGTCTTTAGTCGAGCAAATCAACCCCGGGACTTATTCTTTGTAAGCCTAGTACTTATTCTATCGGTCTCTTTTGCCGAATCACTAAGTTACAGGGGACATAAATACACCAGCATCAGTTGTCAAGCAATGCTAGGGGGACAAACACAGACACAAACACACACATACATACATATATATATATATATATACATATATACGATGGGCTTCTTTCAGTTTCCACTCACAAGGCTTCTTTCAGTTTCCACTCACAAGGCTTCTTTCAGTTTCCACTCACAAGGCTTTGGTCAGCCTGAGACTATAGCAGAAAACACTTGCCCAAGATACCACGCAGTGGGACTGAACCCAGAACCATGTGGCTGGTAAGCAATCTACTAACCACACAGCCACTCCTGCACCTAATTGTGCATTACATAAAATAGACCAAGCAGTTTTAAATTCAATACTACTATCAGTGAGAGAATGTACAAATTTAGCTTGAGATATACTATTAGCCCTTTCTTTATACCTAAATGTAGTTTTGTGACTATTCAAGTGAAGTTTGAATGAGAAAGAAGACAGACCAGTGTAAACATGCTCTTTACCAAGATGTTACATAGAGAAAGATTAGCCTGATTATTAATCAGTAAGTTGGGTTCAATTTTAATATCATTAATAGTACTATTATTGAACTGTGTCCATCAATATGTTGATTATTTTCAGTAGATGTTGTATTGCAGTTATTTAGGTGGTTAGTTGTGGTATCAGATGGACGGCCAGTTGTTGTAGTATTCTAAGTTTCACAGTTTGATTTACTATGATTAAATCTTACTATATATTCAGCAATATTAGGCATGGCAGAGAATTTGTTGAACCATGTGTCTTGAAAATTTTGTGATTTGGGCCAGATTTAAGGAAGCACTTATCTAAAGCTTGAAAATGTTTTTGAGCTACATAAAAAGCAACATTTAGACTGAAGTGGGTGGGGGTTGAACCACAAAATATTCCTCCACAAACTGTTTCTATTTTTAAGCATTTTCAGATTAGATGTAGTAGGGCCTATAGTAATTTGGTTAATATGGTTATTAATTGCAATCATATTTACAAAGTCAGAAAACAGCACAGCTCCCATGACTTCAGGAAACATTTTTTCACGCTGAGAGTTGCTGAAGCATGGAACAAACTGCCGGTATCAGTTGTTAGTTGTCGGAGCACTGCATCCTTCAAAACTTCCATGCTTTCTGAGATTCGCCAACACTACACCTGATTTTCTCCCCTCCATACACACAGGCATGTTTCTGACTCATACATTGCTTGCTTTCCAGACATTTTTACATTACTGCATGTACTTTATATGCACTTTCTGACAAGTTGTGGTGCACCTGAGCACTGTATACAATAATTTCATTATTATTATATCACCTAATTTAATCACAGGGTTACTCATTTACTTATTGCTGTTGTTGCTGTTTTTATCTGGTGATCTGATGAGCTAGCTTTTTATTATCTGTATTGTTATGTGAATATACAATTGTATTTTTGTAATGTGTAGCATGTATATTAGTGCAGACATGTAAACACAATTTGTTCTACACTGAAATCATAACATGAAGAAATGTGAAACAGCCAAAATCCTAAGGATAACAAGAGGTTAAATATATTCACCTCTCGTACCACTTGACTTTTTATGATTAGCTTATATATATGTATATATAGGTGCAGGCATGGCTATGTGGTGAGAGGTTTGTTTCCCAATCACATGGTTCCAGTTTCAGTTCCAATGTGTGGCAGCTTGAGCAAGTGTCTTCTACTATAGCCTTGGGTTGACCAAAGCTTTGTCAGTGGATTTGGTAGACAGTAAGTGAAAGAAGGCCATCACATACATATATATATATATATCATAGAATATATGTCTCTGTGTTGGTGCTTGCTTGTCCTTCACTACTGCTTGACAATTCGTGTTGGTGTGTTTACATCCCTGTAACTTAGCAGTTTGGCAAAAGAGACCAATAGAATAAGTACCAGGCTTTAAAAAATCTTAGTACTGAGATCGATACATTCAATTAAAAACTTCTACAAAATAATTTTTCAAGGTGGCACCCCAGCATGGCTGCAGTCTGATGGCTGAAACAAGATAAAAGATATATGTGTGTGTGTGTTTGTGTTTGTGGATATATGTTGATATATATATATATATATATATATAGCCATCTGTGTGTATGTGCATATATATATACATAATTGCATATAGAAATATATATTAGTGACAGAGGTAGTATTACTACTGAGACATAATATGTATTCCCACGTAAACCTGGATGTTCTATTAGATATACATATATACACACTCAGTAGATATATACATATACACATTCACATGCGGGTGTTTGTTCACATTGTCATGTGCTTGTGGCATCAGTTGTTCAGAGACAGCATACAGGAAATATAGTTTTTCCTCAGCCACTGCATAACATTGAGTCAGGCCTGTGTATATGAAAACATTGGTATTGACATAAGTAATGTAACCAATATACATGTCTCGTGCTGGTCAGACAAACTGTCTAAAGATGCACAATAACTGACTACACATGTTTTTAGGAAATTATAGATGTACATTGGACTACAAGATAGAAATGTGTGCTTTAAGCAGTTACGTTGGATATGATAACATCTGCAGATCTATTTTCAGTTGGTTTCTATAACATTGGATAATTCCATGCTCAAAGAAACAAATACCCAAAGCATATGTTTGTGTGAATGTATCTGTGCATGTATGTTTATATATCTATGCATATAGATAGTCAGAAAAATACATAGTTACCCACACATGAATATGCACACATGTGTATATTTGTGTGTGTATATATTTCACAATCTAAACTTATGTATGTGTATTCATATATATATGCAAACATGTATATATATATATATATGCAAACATATATGCACATACACACATGCATACATAAACACCAATAGACATGTGTGTGTGTGTGTGTATGCATGCTTATTATACAAAAATGACAAGACAGGCCTAAAACGACCTGATACAATTTTCTACTGGAAATAGCAGAGAACTGTATCAGACAACCAGAAGAAAAACTAGGGAACAGGTTTACACAGGAAGGGGAAAAGAGGAAGTAGGGGATTTGCCTGTGTTCTACATCTTGAGGATTAGAGATAGAAGGTATTTGGGATTGTAAGGCAGTGTATCAGAGAGAAATAAGAGAAATAAAAGGCAGTGAGCTGGCAGAAATGTTAGCATGCCAGGTGAAATGCTTGACGGTATTTCGTCTGCCATTACGTTCTGAGTTCAAATTCTGCCGAGGTCGACTTTGCCTTTCATCCTCTCGGGGTCGATAAATTAAGCACCAGTTATGCACTAGAGTCGATGTAATCGACTTAATCCTTTTTTTGTCTGTCCTTGTTTGTCCCCTCTGTGTAACCCCTTGTGGGCAGTAAAGAAATAAGATGTGTAGGTGTGTTGGTGAAAGGCGCATGCAGATAAATAATGATACAAACTTATTAAAACTTGTCCAGCCCTTGCAAAGAGGTGGGGGCTGATAACAGCAAGACAATTCAATCATAGTAAAAGTATGTTTCAAAGAATTTTGCCTGACTTATGCAAGCATAGAAAAGTGGATATTAAAATGACGAGGAGATGAAGGATACTTAGTGATACAAACAAGAGAATAAAACTAATCGAAAGCATCCATAATTCTTTACTATTTTAGCTGAGAGGTTCATGTATAGTACAGAACTCTCAGCTGCAAAACACACACACACACATACCAAATACACACACACACATAATTTGAGCAAAATTATCGATATTGAATGCAAATAAATGCTACAAGAAGTCAGCAAAAATATATGACTGGAGAAGCTTATGAATGTGAAGTACAAAAGTAGCCTTAGAAATATGCAATGAAAATGTATACAGCAATGAAAGATTGAAGAAAGTATCTCATGTTTTTGATTATACCCTTTATCAAAGAGAAGTAAAATAAGAGAGGTAAGAGGAAAAAGAAAAATACATGATGCTGAATTTATAACATCTGTTTACAAGGCATGTCCAGTGTAAAATAACAGTTAAGGTGTGGGATAGACAGACTAAAAAAAGGGGAGTGAAAGAAGAGAGAACTAGCAAGAAACTGATAATGAGAGAGGTTGGAGGGAGCTCATGATACCAGTGTGTGTGTTTGTGCATATGCATCTTTACAGTGGAGCATTGTTAAATATACAATATTTTCATTTATGTAAAGGTTAAATATCATCTATGTCATGTATATGCATGTGTGTAAATGTTTGTATGTATACATATGGGATTGAGAAGATGCTTCAGTCTTGTCAAATACATGCAAATCTTTCAGCACTCTGGAGCCCTGAAAGAATGGCTCTGGAGCCATGTAAAAATGCCTCAGTACCTTCTGTAAAAAAGTTCATATTAAGAAGGGCACCTAGCCATAGAAATGGACGATGAGATTTGCAAGTGAAATATGGTCCTCTGCTTCATCTAGTAGAACATCAGTGGACCACACCAGCATGGAATGCTTACATACAAAGAAGATGATGTTGATGATGAAAAGCAGAAACCATACAAAAGCAAGTTTAGCAGCTTAATATATTTCAACTTCTGACATTGAAACACTCTCTGAGACCACAATAGAAAATATTGATCACACTGAAGATTATACAGAACATTTCAGTTAATCCTTATATATATATATTGTTGGTTTCTAAAATTCAAAGAATATAGCAAACATCTCTGTGGTGTGAGAAAATGTCTATTGAAACTACATTGTTAATTGAATACACATATGGTAAGTATACGTGTAAGGAATTTTACGAGATTAAGTTGCATTTAATAGTATTTAAATCACCAAATTATTAATTTCAAAGTGCTAAAATACTTATTGGATAAAATATTACATATAAAGAAGCATACCCATTCTGTCAATTTACTACAAAACCTAATTTTAATGGATATTTTTCAAAAATGGCTTTGCTCAGGTAAGGCCTTATCTGGCATGGTCAAACAAATCTAAAGAACTAATAAATTCATTTATATATAAAACTATTCAAGAAATTTTACCAAGATTTATCAGATATTAGAAAAGCACTTGTCTAGAAGCTTAAGAGGCAGTTGGATGGAACTTACACTCGCCTCCTTATGAGAGCTCAAAATCTCTCATGGAAGTGTCATCCAACCAAAGTACAAATATATGGGAAACTACCACCTGTATCATCTCTTGTGAAAGGTAGAAGAGTCCAGTTTGCTGGACATTGTTGTAGAGCTGAAAACAAGGCAATTTCTACTCTTCTCCTCTGGAAGCCATCTACTCATGATACTAGAGGGCGCACACTCTCCTACCCTGATGTAATCTCCCGGGATACAAGCATCCAGCAACAGGACCTCCATAATGCTATGATGGACTGTGAAGTCTGGCATAGCATAGTAAATTCCATTGTCTCGACCACGGTCGAACAATGATGATGAGGGCCACTGCAGACCATGAAAGACTGGTGAGATTACTGCTGTTAATGTTCTGCACTAAAACACTTACAAATCAACACCTTCCTATTTATATATATATACATATGATGATGATGATGATGATATATATATATTGCTCGCCACCTTCCCATATATATATATATATATATAATATATATATATTGAAGCTGAAACAGCTTCACAAACTATGGCTTAGTTTCACAAAACTGTTTAACTATCTAGTGACTGGTTTTGTGAAAGTGAGTAACAAGTTGTCAAATCTTTTCAACTACAATAAAATGTCTTATTCTACTTTTGATATTTGAGTATTTTTTTCACCTTGCTTTGCACCTATGTGCTCATATATTTGTGTGTGCGTGTATGTACATACTTACATGCATGAACATATACATACATATACATATATACATACATAAACATAGATATATATATGGATGGAAGCACTCCGTCGGTTACGACGACGAGGGTTCCGGTTGATCCAAATCAACGGAACAGCCTGCTCGTGATATTTTCGTGTAAGTGGCTGAGCACTCCACAGACACGTGTACCCTTAACGTAGTTCTCGGGGATATTCAGCGTGACACAGAGAGTGACAAGGCCGGCCCTTTGAAATACAGGTACAACAGAAACAGAAAGTAAGAGTGAGAGAAAGTTGTGGTGAAAGAGTACAGCAGGGATCACCACCATCCCCTGCCGGAGCCTCGTGGAGCTTCAGGTGTTTTCGCTCAATAAACACTCACAACGCCCGGTCTGGGAATCGAAACCGTGATCCTATGACCACGAGTCCGCTGCCCTAACCACTGGGTCATTGTGCCTCCACAGATATATATACACACACACACACACACATACATATACTCTTACTCTTTTTACTCTCTTTTACTTGTTTCAGTCATTTGACTGTGACCATGCTGGAGCACTGCCTTTAGTCTAGCAAATCGACCCAAGGATTTATACTTTGGAAGCCTTGTACTTATTCTATCGATCTCTTTTGCTGAGCTGCTAAGTTACAGGGACATAAACACACCAGCATCGGTTGTCAAGCGATGTTGGGGGACAAACACAGTCACATAAACATATACACACGCATATATATATATATACATATATACGACGGGCTTCTTTCAGTTTCCATCTACCAAATCCACTCAAATGGCTTTGGTCAGCCCGAGGCTATAGTAGAAGACACTTACCCAAGGTGACACACCATGGGAATGAACCTGGAACCATGTGGTTTGTAAACAAGCTACTTACCACTCAGCCACTCCTGTACCTATGTATATAAACATACATGATTGTGTGCATGGAATTTTGGAAAATAGAATATGATAATTTACATAAGTAGTTTAATTTTTACTTAATGTAAATCAATTAACAAAATGTATGAACAGAAAGAAAATAATATCCATTGGTAATTGAAGTTTTATTTTGATAAAATGTAATCAATATTAAAGAAATTGCTCATATTTTCAAGTAAGTGTAATCGTTCAATCTATTTGACAATTAATTATATCTTTGTCATTTTATTTAGAGAAATTTAATGCAAAACCTATGTGCACAAAAGTGTTTGTGCATGTGCATGTGTTATATATATATATATATATATATATATATATATATATACACACATAATATATATATATATATATATATATATATATATATATATATTCTTTTATTCTTTTACTTGCTTCAGTCATTTGACTGCTGTCATGTTGGAGCATCGCGTTTAGTGAAACATATCGACCCCAGGACTTATTCTTTGTAAGCCTAATACTTGTTTTGTCAGTCTCTTTTGCCAAACCACTAAGTTACGGGGATGTAAACACACCAACATCGGTTGTCAGGCAATGGTGGGGAAACAAGCACACTCACAAAAACATACATACACACATACATACATACATACATACATACATACATACATATATATATAAATTGTTGAATATTATATATATATATATATATAATATTCAACTATTTTCTTTCAGCTTCCATCTACCAAATCCACTCACTAGGCTTTGGTTTGCCCAAGGCTATAGTAGAAGACACTTGCCCAAGGTACCATGCAGTGGGACTGAACCCGGAATCATATGGTAGGGAAAGAAGCTTTTTACCATGCAGCCACTCCTACAGTTACAAAAGAGCTGCTCATAGTTTCACGCTTTAAGATACATTTAATCAGCTGAATTATATGGCATATCATGTATCTCCAAGCAATCTTTCATATTCAGGTTATGTGTAAATTAGGCGAAATAAAATTGGCCTCAATTTTATTTGCCAGACTGAGATTAATAGTGATTACCAGACAACTTGACTTTTAGGTGGCCTACATCTGTGATAATATATAGTAGAAAAATTTCTATACATGTTGCAGCTGCTTATTTACTACATGAAACACAAACTGTCCTGCTACACTTTTTCTATAGATCAAGCAGGGTCAGCTACCTGAAGGGATTTGTGGTTTGTCTGCTTTACTACTTACTAAGACTTCAGTTTTTGCTAGGTCAGCACTAAGGTCCTTCAATTCTAGACCTTGCTTCCACACTGGGTGCTAATGAGGTCCATTAGATAATCATTTATTCCTTTATAATCTCTCTTTCTTATTACTATTCTATACTCTGCTAACACTTTGCTCTGAAGCATATGTATATTGAGTTCTACACCAAGTTATTAGTCTCACAATGGCTAAGTGAAATATATATGTATGTTCCCTGCTCTTTCTATTCCCTCTATGTCTACGATATCCTTAGCATCTCTCTCCCATTATACTCATCCAATGCACCCCAGCCTCTTCTGCACTTTCCCCCTCACAGTCCTTTACCCACTGTCCCTCCACTTTTACACCTTCTTTCACCTTGTGTCTTCAACCTCTGGTCAACCCCTACGACCTCTACATCTATCTTTCTTTTAATGACTGACACAGAATTTCCCTCCTTTCTCAGTTTATTGCTCCCTTCCTTCACACCTTTCACCCATACTTGCCCTTATAATGTTGGATAGCCCTAGACCCTGTATACACAACTTACTCCATCACCTTTCCGTTTTGTCCCTTTTTTTCTTTTCTCAATAACCCTTGACACTAATCCCATCCCCTCTTCCCTATAACACTCCTTCCAATTAGTATCTACTCTTTGACTCTAATGCTATCTCCACTACCACCCAATCATAACTATAAATCTGTTCTACTTCTTACTTATTGTCCCTCATCCCCCTCATCTAGAACCATCACACCCTCTCTCTTCTTTTCCCCTCAATTATAGTGGCCACTTTAGGCTTTTGGCCTTAAAAGTGAGAAGATAATCTTTACAAATGATGATATCATTAAGGAAAGGCACTCAGTATTGTTTCATTATAAAAACCCTGCCAAAGTAGACATTTGGACATGATGCAGCCCTCTGATTTGTCAGATCCTGTTGAACTACCCAACCCATACCTGTATAGAAGACAGATATTAAATGATGATGTTGTCACTGCCAACAGCATTGACTTCCCTGTAAGTATAATAATTACAAAGTACCAGAATTAGGAAAACTAATGTTTAATTACTGTTGTGATATTTCTATAAACACAGGAATTTAACCAATGCTGTGGTATTTCAGTAACTCCACATATTACAACTGCTAATGTTTTGCTATTGCTGTAATATCTGTGTAAATAGAGAAGCTATGATTGCAAGTGTTTTATACTTTTTCTATCCGCTATGCATTTATAGTTTCTGCTTACCTTTAAAAATAACAGCAGACTAGTAAATATTTCATTTCTATTTATGTATCTTCTGTATTGATTATATCTTGAGGCTCACAGCAAATATTCCAGAGCATTTGCAATAATTGCACCCTTTGATCCCAGTATTATATTCCAGTCATTATTTTATTAACCCCTAAAGGAGGAAATACTAAACTGACCTTACTAGACTTTAATCAAACAGCCATCAGTCTTTCTCTGTATACTGAAGTACTTTGCTCACTCAATTCTCGACATTGATATATTATTAAATCCCTTTGTTATAACTATTCTTAAAAGAAACCATATGGATATAATTGAATATTACTTATTCCTGCAAACACGAATGCATTCAGGTCCTTATTAGCATATACTTGTTCTTACATATTTTGATGCTTAGAGTTTTCTCCTGGAGAGCTTTTTTACATATTAACAAAGATTTGTTTTTGAAACATAGTATGGTTATAGTGAAATAATGAAGCAAAGCATTAATAGATCTCATGGCTTACTTTTGATCTGCTGTTGGGTAAATACTTTAAATATTTTGTCGAACCATTATAAAAATATGAGTTTCATTTCCATAATGACCAAAAGAGACTAGATAAATAAATAAGAATAATACACAAAATGATTATTTATTCAGCAAAATAAATTTGATATCTGGAAAAGGGAAAAATTCTTTTCAACTCATAACTTTCTTTTTACATCCTTGTTTATCTACATAATATTTTTCTATAACTTATATTGTGTTATCTTTCAATTGCAAATAATGGTTGCTATTGGCAAAAATATACTATATCATTTAAAAATTGATAAGTGTTTTACAGGAGAATACACACAAAAGTAAATAAAATTGTATATAAACAGTCATGAAAAACAGTAACAGTATTGAAATATATATGAGGAATTTAGCTCCATCATATCTGTGTACATCTTCCTTTTTACCTCTTTCTGCTACAAGAAGCAGAGAACTCAGAGTTGACTGCTTGTGCAACATGCTAAAACTTTAAGCTAATGAAGGCAATTACATTACTCCTATTCTTTTGTCATTCTTTAATTGTTATATGCACATACATATATGTGAATATATGTACATAGATATGCATCAATCATATACAGGCATTAAACTATCTAACATGGGTTATGTCCTTAGGTAGCAACTGTTATATGCTTACCTTGAGAAATTATGAAAATTGGCCTTCAAATTTTGCTTTTTTTACAATTTATTCAAATTCTAAAGAATCCCTCTCAGAACATGGCTATGATGCTCCCACACTACTCCAGCTCATGATCAGAGATGCACATATTGTCAACTACTATTTCTTTACTACCCACAAGGAGCTAAACACAGAGGGGACAAACAAGGACAGACAAACAGATTAAGTCGATTACATCGACCCCAGTGCGTAACTGATACTTTATTTATCAACCCCGAAAGGATGAATGGCAAAGTCGACCTCGGCGGAATTTGAACTCAGAACGTAATGGCAGATGAAATACAGCTACACATTTCACCTGGTGGGCTAACGTTTCTGCCAGCTCACCACCTTTATATTGTCAACTACTAATGGACATGCTGAAGAGTTATATTGAGCAGAATATTTGCTATAATATTTCTGTTTCAGTAACTTCAGCAACTCAGCACTGAATCTGTCTGAAATTTAATAAAAAAATCGGTAAGTTCATATGTAAACCCACCAACACTGCCTGTCAAGTGGTGGTGGTGGTGGTGGTGGTGCACAAAACAGATACAAAGACATACACACATAGATATATACGTATATATATATATATATAAATATACATATATATATATATATATATATGTTAAAGTTAATTTTCAAAAATGGTTAAGAGGGATATATAATCTTAGCAGGTACCATACTCCCTCTCATCAGTTAGCAATGCTGGCTAACCTCAGTGAATGTAGATGAACTCCAGTTAGTTAAATTTGCTATACTCAGTAAATCCTCACTTAGGTAAATTCAATTGTCCTTATAAAGACTACATAATGTCAGTGTAGAAGAAATAATAAATTAATAAATATGAGTAGAACAGAGATTTATAAATCCAAGTTCTATCATGCGGTTAATCACATCTTTAGTTGTCAGTACCTACATGTGCTTCTGCTGCAAGCAGGTGCACACTGCAAATTATGCATTTTGTATCTTGCAGCAGAAACTGATAAAGAAAGATGTGATTAATTGTATAATATAACCTGGATATGTAAATCTCTGTTCTCCTGAGGCAAGTGAGGATCAGAATCGAAATCGATCAATGGAAATTGCAGATGCGTTACCAGTGCCAGTGGCATGTCGAAACTCTACTTGTGAAGACCCGTTGAGGCAAGTGAGGATCAGAATCGAAATCGATCAATGGAAATCGATCAATGGAAATTGCAGATGTGTTACCAGTGCCGGTGGCATGTAAGAGAACCTTCCGTTTCACGACCGTTGCCAGCACCGCCCCGTTTCATGTCCGTTGCCAGCCTCGCCTGGCCCTCGTGCCGGTGGGACATAAAAAGCACCATCCGTTCGTGGCCGTTTGCCAGCTCTGTCTGGCACCTGTGCGGGTGGCACGTAAAAAGCACCCACTACACTCACGGAGTGGTTGGCGTTAGGAAGGGCATCCAGCCGTAGAAACACTGCCAGATTTGACTGGGCCTGATGAAGCCTTCTGGCTTCACAGACCCCAGTAGAACCGTCCAACCCATGCTAGCATGGAAAACGGACGCTAAACGATGATGATGATATATATATACACAAATACAATATAATTATAAACATAATTATAATTAGGGGGTCAGCTAATTGCTTCACCACATACCGAATTTAGAAATTAGGAGTTAAAAATTCCTTTTCTACTACTGTAAGAATCTCCACGACAGTAACGCACTTTTTTACGTAGGCAAAGAGGAAAACGATGAATCAACACGATTCCGATTAGCCACAGGCACCTTTCGAGATTAAAGTGTTTTTAATTACTTACTTCTGTCTTCAGTGTAGTGTTTCCAATTATAAAATTTGAAAGTGCTAGGGTTAAATATACACATGATCGAGCAACATCATGCAACAGATATCCAACCAACACTTCTGAAATTTACACAGCCGAATGTGAATACACTATTTATCCCTTGTATCCATGTGTATGTTACGAGCAGTACCACTGAAAACTGCAGTATTCTATCATGGAGAAAATTATAATTTCAAATTGATAATAAAATTTAATTAATTAATTTTACCCTTTTATTATTAATTTGAAATTATATATATATATATATATATATTGAACAGGCTTCTTTCAGCTTCTCTCTACTAAATCCACTGACAAAGCTTTGGTCAGCCTGTGGCTATATATGAAGACACTTGCCCATGATGCCATGCAGTGAGATTGAACTCAGAGCCATGAGGTTTGGAAGCAAGCCTCCTACCACACAGCCACACCTGCACCTATGGTAATATATCTAAGTCAGACAGCAAATTTTATGGACCATAGAATTCATCAAAGAATGTCGTCTAAATTTAAGATCTTAGCTGATGGAGGTTCTTCCCCACTGGAAACACAAGAGCTATTTTCGTGAACTTGTATATAGCTTAATCAATCATAGGTCTGCTGCAGCAGTCAAAATATTCCCATAAATGTTTTGATAAACACTTTCACACAAACACATTGCTTTTGGAAAATTTTCCTTGTTAAACTTGTGACAAATCACCAAGTGCATTAAAAATATATTCACACTGGGACATGTAAATTGATGACTAAATGATATAGCAAGATGTGACTATTATTAGATTGAAGGCCAAGGTTAGCATTATGCATCACTGCCATCGTAGGCATACTGTGCTAAGTAATTCATGCTCTGTTTTAAAATTTTGTTTTTTTTACAACAGACCTCAATGATATATATCATCATCATCATCATCATTTAGCGTCCGTTTTCCATGCTAGCATGGGTTGGACGGTTCTACTGGGGTCTGTGAAGCCAGAAGGCTTCATCAGGCCCAGTCAAATCTGGCAGTGTTTCTACGGCTGGATGCCCTTCCTAACGCCAATATATATATATATATATTAAATTAGAGATGAAATCAATATTAGGCAACTTGGATATACTCCCTAATATTATTATTATTATTATATATAATATATATATATATATATATATATATATATATATATATATATATATATATATATATACACACATATATATATATATACATGCATGTATATATATATATATACACATATATACATACATATATATATATACATATATATATATATATTATATATATATACATATATATATACATATATATACACATATATACATACATATATATATATACAAATATATACATAGACACACACATATATATATATACATATATATACACACACACAATTTTAAAATAGGATAAAATCTTTATAAGAATTTATCAAGTAGTTAGGGTGAAAAACTGCCTTTTGCTATAGACCAAGCCACTCTATTCTTTGAGTGTATTTGGTAGAAGAGTGGGTGCCCGTTGTATGTGTGTGTGTGTGTAAAGTGAAAGGGGTACCGTTAGCTTGCTGTGAGGAGTAGAATATCCAAGGTG
Organism: Octopus sinensis; assembly: GCF_006345805.1. NCBI lineage: Eukaryota > Metazoa > Mollusca > Cephalopoda > Octopoda > Octopodidae > Octopus > Octopus sinensis. The sequence continues at coordinate 20,473,142 of NC_043004.1, forward strand.
TATATATATATATATATATTATATATATATACACACAACTGAATACAGATTTAGGTATGTTTATGCATGTGCCTATGTAAGCATGACTACGATGTATATAGATGAATAGACTGATGTATATACACGACTATGTATGTATAAAGATGAATATTTCATATCCATATCTGAAGAACTTGACACTTGCCATTTATTCACTGGAGTCCTATATTTCTTTGGCATACTTAAGACAAGGTAGAGGGAGAGAGGGAAGGAAGAATTTATGTCTGTGTTGTGTGAGCTTATATGTATGTGTTGCATATATGTCTTTGCTTAAGAGAGAAATATCAATTTTCATTTAATATTCCTTCTAATATACTTATTTTCTCTTTTTCCTTGTGTTTGAATATAAATAAAATCATATTTGCAGAATATTAGTGAAAGCTTTTTTTTTAAGAAAGTGAGAGAATATATTATTATTCTTTATATTTATATTAAGTTTGTTACATTTGGAAAAACTACTACTATTACTACTACTACTACTACTACTACTATTCATAGTGATTGTGTTTGTAGTTGTTGTCATAGCAGTGGTTGTATTATTTTAGAAGCAAGTGGTTGTGATTAATGCCTTGCAAAGTTAGAAAATATGGTGAGACCAGCAAAATTGTATTCCCCAGTTGATAGATAATTTATTTATCAATAATTTCAGTCAGGCCACTTGATTAAATTTGCTCAACTAGGAAGGCTATGTGGATAGGAATGCATCTAGTTTTTGTTTTCACCAAATGGTGAAAACAATAGACAAAGTTCAAGTCTTCTTAGAGCATATTTTACTCAGTTAACAACGCTTGTGAAATGTTCACAATATACTGTATATATTGTATGATTGGCTGTGTTGTTAACAAGCTTGCTTTGCAACCTTGTGATTTGGAGTTCAGTCCCACTGCATGTCGATTTTGGGCAAGTGCCTTTTGCTCTAGACGTATGTGCGTGTGTAAAGTGAAAGGGGTACAGTGAACTTGCCATGGGGAGTGGAATATCCAATGTTTCAGATTCAATCCTTCATCAGGGGGAAGAGAAAAAGAGAAGAAAGTCAAACAGAGTTTATATCCTCTCAGCTTGAAAAACTGGATGCAACTGATAATGGACACAGAATAACAGAGGTTATAGGAGAGGGCGTTTAGAAAGGAGGAGGAAAAGGGTGATGGAGAGAGTAGAGATAAGTAAATATGGCAATGTTGCAGAGAGAAGGTGGAAGGAGGATTACAAAGCATAAAAAAGAACTAAGAGGATGTGAAAGGTTGAAAGGAGAAACATTCATTCATACCGGGTCGGGGATATAGTGCCAAAATGAGACATTGCTCCTTTCGTTTCATAGAGAAGTGGTGGGGTCCATGATGCAAGGCCATGCCACACACTGATAAATCTGCAATAAAATGATTCAGTGTTGAAGTGGGTAGGGACAGGTAGGCCTGGCATATGTAGCATTATGCTTTTGATATGTTCATGAAGGTGATCCCCAAGGCTTCGCTCTGTTTCTCCAATGTAAAGAGCACCGCAGAATTTGCATATGATGCAATATATGAGACTTGCCGAAGTGCAACAGAAGTGGTGTGTTATGTAAAATGTGCGATATAAATATATATATATATATATATATGTATAGTAAAGTTTATTTGCCAACAGAATGTGGTGGCCCTATAAAGAACGATGTTACTGTTGTCTAAGCCCCATTAAAATATCTTTTCTGACTGGCTATTAACACACAGTCTGTGTCCATATAGTGTTTGCCAGGAAGGTCATCGCTCCCACTTCCAGCCTTACGTGGTACTCACAGACCATGGTTTCTGGGTGGTTACCCAACCTCAGTGTGAGACAATCACTGGCTGTTGATGAAGGCTTTCTCCACTCACAAACACTATATATTCTTTAAGTGACACACAGTCGCTGATCTCATATTGAGAAAAACAACCTGTTTTAAATCTCTCAGTGAGAGATATAGAGTAACATACTGAATAGTAAAGTTTATTTGCCAACAGAATGTAGTGGTTCTATAAACAACGATGTTACTGCTGTTTAAACCTCAAGTAAACATCTCTTCCAGCTTGCTATCAACAGGGGCTTAAACAACAGTAACAGCGTCGTTTATAAGGCCGTCACTTTCTGTTGGCAAATAACTTTACTTTCGGTACTCTTACTGTATATCTCTTATTAAAACAAGTTGTTTTTCTCTATATGAGATCAGTGCTTATGTGTTACTTAAAGAATATTTAGTATTTGCAAGTGGAGAAAGCTTTCATCAACAGCCAGTGATTGTCTCACACTGTGGATGGATAACCACCTAGAAACCATGGTCTGTGAGTATCACATAAGGTTGGAGATGGGAGTGATGACCTCCATTGCAAACACTATACGGATGCAGACTGTGTTGATAGGTAGGTGGAAATAATGTTTTCCCAGGGCTTAAGCAGCAGTAACAGCATCCTTTATAGGACTGCCACATTCTGTTGTGTGTGTATATATATATATCTGTCGGTCAGTTGCAATCTAAGTACTTCAACATGTAGGATGCCAGGATAAACTCAGTACTGAACTTACAATAGTCTAGAGCCACTAATACTTGTTTTTTTTATTGTATACTACTAGTATGCATATATTTATTCACACATCTATCTATCTATATATATAGTATATAAGTAAAAGGGCAGGCAACAGGTTGCTCTGCTGCATACCGAAAGAATTATGCAGCAGAGCAACCTGTTGCCTGCCCTTTTACTTATATACTTATATACTATATATACTATATATACTGAACTCCACAGAAGTTTCCGACACTAAAGGTCATATTTACATACCGAAATCTACCGGTAAATAATTGTTGGTTGTCTGAAAAACCATCGAAAAAATTATTTACCCTTTTATTATATCTATCTATATATATATAGATAAGAAAGTTGGTTTGTGAAAGCACGTGGTTGAATATATAGAAAATAGTAAAAAGTGAAAAAACTACAGAAGGCTTGTTTTAAAAGGTTAAAAAATATATATTTGAGTCAATATGTCTGAAGAATATTATAAATTTTTTTCTTACAATGACATAGTTTAGAAGAAAGACCGGTTTCGCGTTTAGCTTTTCAAATTTCTTACGTCGTTATGTTTATATTGAGCAGAGTTATCGTTATGTTTATGTTGAAAAGAGTTCTAAATAAGGGGAGGTAATGAGTGATTTCTTCCGGTGTAAGGGAGATAATCGCTTAAAATTTTTTGCCTTTCCCTTGGTGTGAATTTCTCTGTATCAGTATGTTGGAATGGTTAAGTCTGGGCTTGTACTTTTCAATGAAGAATGTTTCCTTGTTTAGTCTAATTTGTGTTGATGATCCGATAGCACATTGGTAAAATGGAAAGATTAAAAATTGTGGTAGTAGTTGCTTTGCGCATTTCTATATACACTTAGACAGATGCATATATACATAGGTATCCAATCGAATATAAACTGTAGATCCAGCCCAAGGATGGTTCCAAATATAGCATATGTATAAAAGAACACAAGTAGGCTTCAAAAATTCACAGCAGCTGTTTCAGAAGCATTGTATTGATGCATTCCCAAAACGGGAGACTTCATACATTGACCTCATGTATCAACATAGTCCACCATGGGATACTGTGTCAAAAGCCTTTCTAAATATCTCTCTCTATATATGTGTGTGTGTGTATGTGTGTGTGTACACATATAACTTAGTGGTTCAGCAAACGAAACTGATAGAATAAGTACCAAACTTTAAAAAATACATCTTGGGGTCAATTTGTTGACTAAAAGGTGGTGCTCCAGTCACATGACTGAAACAAGTAAAAAGAAATTATATATAATATATACATAAAATATATATATATATACATATATATACATACACACACACACATACAAACATACATACATACATAAATATATATATATATATATGTAAACAGTAAAAATAATTACAGACATGGACAAGAACATGAAACACCACAGAGACGACACAAGAACCACAGGACGGGACATTCGAAGCCCTCAGTCATCAGTCAAGAACCAGATCATCTTAGCAATTTCGGCTGATTAATCTTGAGATTGCTCCGATTTGGGCAGCTCGCCAAGGGAAATCTAAGCCAAGCGCATTAGATCACCTGGAAGAAAGCTTCGAATGTATACAACACGAGGACGGAAAACGAACGAAGTACACGAACAAAAATACAGAATACGTGACACCAATAAGAATACAAAAACGTAAAAACAATAACGGTAAAAATAAAAAAACAAAACAAATCCAGGACGTAGGACAAGGGTCTTTCGACAGGACGAGTTGAGTTTAGGGCTGGCAGCAGGAAAATTATCTTATTTAGGGTTAAATTTCTATTGCCACCACCATCACCACTAGCAACAATAATTAAGGTGCTGACAATGATGATGATGACAATTGAAATATAAAAATATAAAAATCTCTGACAAAGGATATTTACAACATTTCTAAAAACAACCCAACAATTGCTGCTTCGGCCAGGGTCAAGATACAGGACTCTTGACATGTCCAACAAAGCGTGATGCCTAAACCAATCAGCTCAACCAACCAATCAGCTTAAGTAATTGAGTGATACTACACACTGATTGGTCAGAATACAGTTTGCAAAACCTAGCACTCTGGAGCCTACCCAGCTGTATTTATAGCACAGAATCAATCATCTTGCTACAGTCAAAAATTGTGAAGCAAGACTGCCAACACTACTACATGAACCCGAAGATTGCAGAATTCAATGCATGAAAGTACTAGTTCAATCAGAATGAACATTTAACATTCTACTATTTCATTTTATTTTATTCAATTATAATATATTATCTTATAATATATCATTATAAGATTGTAAATAAAACGTGAAAATCAGACAAGGTTGGAATTCCTTTTATTAATATATTCTTCTATACACAATCACACACACCCATTATATATATATATATATGAATTTTTTGCGTAATGAGATAAAAAAACCAATGCTGTATAGATATTAGAGCATTTATAGATAGGTCCTACAGCTTTTTCTAGGATATTAATTAATAATATCCCTTCATCGGAGACAGTGTGAGAGGAAAAATTAAATCATAGTTAGTTTCGATGTGATACAAATAAAGAGTGAGGTGGAGGACAGAAAATAGATGTAATATATGTATGGGTATTGAATTCGTAAATCCATTTTATAGGCATAGTGGTATATATATGTGTAATATTCCAATATCCTTTGAGTAAAATCCAAAAGTCCAACAGAGTTTAATATGATCCCATCCAGATATAGAGTTTATAAGCAGTGTAAGATTCTCTTAAATTTGGTCAACTTTAATAGTAAACAGGCCAATTTCACCGCAGTTTGGCAGAGAAAATTTCTGGATTAAGGCAGAAGTTGTAAAACTTCTATTTTGTAGTTGCCCTGTTGATTAATATAGGCATTTCAAATTACTTATGCCCTCATTAGCATAAAGTAGGGCAACTATGAGAGACTGGAAGCTTCTGCTTATGAAAAATCAGCAGAAAGTGCCCAGCATTTGTATGCTGCAGTTATCAGGCTGAAACAAAATTCAAATTTGGCAGCCAAGTATTGTTGTGAAAAAAATCAAACTTTTTGATCAGTTTGAATATATCTGTGATGTATTTAACTGGTAAAGAAAGAAAGAAAAAAGCATGAGAATGTGAAAATTAATGCTTATTTTACAAGAAGAATTGAGAAAGTGGCCACATCAAAAATGTGACGGAACTTATATATACATACACCTACGTATATATCATCAGCATCTTCATTTAATGTCTATTTTACATCCTTGCATGGTTGGATGGTTTGACAGAAGCTGGTTAGTCAGAAGACTTCACTAAGCTTCTCGAAACGTTAAATCCTCCTTCTTTCTTTCCTTTCCTGAGCGTCCAATAACACTATTCTTGTTCCACATCCTCGAGTTGTTGTGTTTTCTCTTTGTTCATGTTTGGATTAACTATATATATGTGTGTGTGTGTCTATATATATATACATATATATATGAATATGTGTATACACACACAGACACACACATACACATGCTGATACTCATTATGGATACCAACAATATAGCCGAGGAATATCCCTTTAATCTTTTGGCATTTTAACTGACCATAATTGGTCAAAATATTATGCCTGTTTTATGCACAAAGTGGCCAGATCTGGCTTCTCACATGAACCCTATAATGTCTTTATAAAAATTAGCAGCAACCTCATCAAAATCTCAAAGCTACAAGATAATGCATGATCAATTCAAAATAATATGGAATAAATTAACGTTGCTTTTGACAAAATAATGTGAATGCTAAAGGGTTAAAGACCATATCCACACAAATCTACATTGTGTACATAATCCAAAAATTTAAATCATCTGATATTATTTGTGTTATCTCACTTAGCTTTTGTTTGTAGAATTTAGTAACCATCTTGAGGGAATTTTTTTGTCTTATTGACTAGTTTTATAACCCACTATATCATATAACTAAGTCATTATCATATTTTAAATAATTTTTTCTTCTTGAAGTTTTAAAATTTGTATACAAGTCACTATTATATTTAAAATGAATTTTTTTCTCAAGTTTTAAATTAATTTTTCCTAATTTAATCATTTATATATTTTACTGAATATATTTTTTTTATTTAGAGACAATATATTTGAAAGATGTTAAAATAAGTGGTTTGTATGTATATGTATGTATACATTCATATCTTTAGTTCCAAGTTTAAAGAAAAAAATTTATGTAATGTTGTAAAATTTAGTTCTAAATATTTCTTGTGTATGCATGATATGTATGGCCAAATGTATGTATCTTGTTTATAATGAACTCACAGTCAGTAATATAAGCATACGCATGAACACAACTCTAATATTTATAAATATATATTCTTGGTTCATTCTTATATTATGTTATGAAATTGTATGAATAACTTATGTATATTGTGATAAATTCTTTGCTTTCTATTATTCTTGTCTCACCCTTCACCATTTCTATCGCCATAATTTTATCTACACATTTCTCTCTCTCTCTCCCTTTCTCTCTCCTCTTGTCACTCACTGTATCTTCACCCACTTCACTTCATAGATACCTGTCTTTCTACTCACTCACATGCATCATTGTAAATTTTGTCACATGTAAACACAAAAGAGTAGTATCTTTATGCATTCATATGTACATGATAGACATACATGCTTACACAAATAATTATCCATAAGCATACATTCACACATGCATACATTCATTTATACAAACATGTACAAACATTAAAACATGCATATAAACATATATACAAACAGGCATACATATGTACATACGAACAGACATATAAATGAATTTATGTACATGCATGTGTATTTCAGTATCGGTATACATACATATTGATATATGTCGACACCAAATCAATAGAAAAACCTATTGACCTGATACTATTCATGATTGACCAAGTAGCTAAGGAACTACTAGAAAAGATGGAAAATTCCAGCTCTTAGACATTGAAGTTCTGCTATATTGAGCAGCAGTTACCATTTATCAACAGATGGGAGTAACAGAGATCGATAGTAACAGGAAGTAAACAATGGAAAAGGATGACCTCTCTCCAGCTAAATATTGATAGACTCAGAAAAATTATTGGATAATTAGATGCTTTCGTTAAATGCAAATTGAATAATAAATTCCCTGATCACCAGCTGCAACTTTATGAGAGATTATATAAGGTTTATTGAAACAGTTGACAAGAGACGCCAATAGGCAATCTAATTGCCCTTAGACACAAACTGCATGTGAAAGGAAAAAATTTCATTGTCACAATAATTATTAGAATGTAGGTGCATCTACTGCAAATTTGCAATTAATCTTCAAATAATATACCATAGTATGGAAGACTAACTCTTTGGATATAAAAGCCCTTACCTACAATGACTTACTGTCAGTTTTGGGGATAAATCTGGAACATAAATAAACTAGGTAACCATGATGTAATAGTGTTAGATAAGCTACAGAGTAAATATTGTGCAAACATCTCTCTTTAAATTTATAATATCAATAGTGAAACCGTCTTGACTGATGTTGCAAAACTCCTGAATGTAAAATTATTTGATAGTCAGTTATTAGTACAGGAAGCTCACATTCAGAAAGGCAGCTCCCATTAACCTGTTCAAAAGAATAATGAATGCTGACCTCAATGTACCAAATTAACTGACTAATGCATGTAAAAAAAAAAAAAAAAAATTGTAGCTTAATAGAAGGATATGGATTTAGCCAAAGCTTTCAGGCCTATAGCATGTTTAAATGTGATGTATAAGTTATATACAGGTTGCTTGATTAAAAGAGTGAAACAGAGCTACTCAAACCTGACTGTATCATCAGACTATAAGATATCATTTGACTCTCTTTCTCACTCATTCATAATAGTATCATGATGTCTTGCCAGAGTTTAAACCACTGCTGTCAATATCATTAAGAGTTTGTCAACAACCTATTCCTCAGAGCTATAGATAAAAACTGAAGTTACTAAAAAATTAGACTATCAATAGAAATATTTCACAGTGACAACTTACCTGTAATGTTTTTTGTCCCATCAGTGAACCTTTTCTTATCCTGGTTAAAAAATGCAAAGGCTACATGATGGGACCTGCAAATGAAAGAAAATTGTTGCTCACATATTATTTTATAAATGAATTTAGGCTGTACTCAGGTAATATTTATGACACCAAGAGACAATTAAAACAGGACAATTCTCACATGACATGTGTATGAAGTTGGGACTGGATAAATATTGTTATTGTGTAGTCAAGTGAGGAAAGATTTTTGATCAGGCAGGAACTATAGATACCAATGAATTGTCATGCTTCCCTAGCAATAGTGATGAAAGTTTCAAATACCTTGGAATCAGCTTGACTATTGCATATGCTGGTGCAGTCAGTACAGCTAGAGTGTCAAAAGAATACTTCAACAAACTTTGGAGAGTTTGGGCAATTAGAGCTGTTTGCACTCAATAAAGTCAGTGCTAGTGCTAGAACCAGCTTTTGAGATACCAAACTGGACTCTTGAAGAAATCCACCCACAACTTGATCATCAGGACTAGGAAGATTCTAACAACGACTGGTTACATCTACATCAACAACAACACTGATAGAACTTATGTTAAACAGAAGATTGAAAACATTGACGTAAGATTAGTTCAGAAAGCCTTTGTATACTGCATTGTGTCACTTAGACAATACCTACTGAATAGCAATGAAAGAAATACGTTCATCATCATATACATTCTAAAGCTAAAGTCTCAATAGCATGAGAGTAGGCAAAGAACCCCTGAACAAGTACTGAGTGTGCAGATGTTTTCTATGGGACTCAACTGACCTTCTTTAACTAAGACTTGAAGGGAAATACTCATCATACCAACAAAAAGTTATGCTTGGGGACAAATACTGCAAGCAAAAGGATATCAACATCTTTGACTGAAATAGCAATCTTTCTTATATCTTTGTTAAACACATTACATCCCATCTAAATGTCTATGCCTTTGCCCTCCAAGAATAGGAGATAGTTACTAAATACGTGATCCACAGAAGAAATAAGGATGTCTCTAGACCTTCATGTTGTGATAGAAAATACAGATAGTGTTATGCCAGTAAAGAAGATATTACTCATGACATAGATACCTGTCCAAAATTGTCTGGAAAATACACTTTCCCATGGGACATGACATTGTTGCTAAAACTGTTTATGATGCTATATGCAAGAAGAATTATTCTCACAGCCATACCAAAAGCATATCAGAATCAAAAAGAATTCACACTTTCAAAAGTTAAAAATACTGGTGGAACTTCCCAATAAAAAACAACCAATAGATGTAAGTGCATGATGTTACATAATGCTCTGTAGGGGAGTGAACACATGTCATGCACTGTTGTAGAGATGGGCATTTGGATGGATATGGACATCTTGTCAAAAATTGAGAAAGTAAGAGAATATCTATGGAGAAGTAATGAAAAAACATATAACTCTTACATGCAGTTTATAGGCTTTCATTTGTGCCTATTGTAGTTCCACTGGTCTATGTAACAACAGATTTGCTTAAAATCTTAGACATGCTGGAGCTTCTCCAAAACAGAACAGAATGAACTGATTCACATTCTCTAAATACCGTTGATTACAGGTATAGGGAAAATTTGTAAAACATTCCAAGGACTCTGCACTTAAGGTTCCTGAGTTGAATGTAATGTGTGCATACATTCAATGTGTGCATACAAATCCACACACACAGACATACATTATATAGATATATATATTATACAGAAACTAATACATACATACATGTAGGTATGTATATATATATAAATATATATTTCTATGTGTGTGTGTGTGTGTGTGTGTGTGTTAATGCAATAGAAACTTTTGTTGGTTTTATAAGGTGAGATTGATAATAAAAATGTAATTTTCTCTATATATACTTTTTTTTTGTCAGATACACTGAATTTCTTGAAATTCTGCCAAAGGATATTTCAATTTACCTATCATGCATGAGGATATACCTGGGATTTGTTTTCTACTTACATTTACTAGTGTCTAATTGTTGAACATTGGTACTACATTCTTTTGATACTACCAGGAATTTGATATCTGCCAAGATATTTTAATCCCTTTTTCTCTTATATATATATATATATATATATATCTATACAACTCGGTAGTCAAGATAAAACTCTGAGTTTCAGATGCCGAAGTGGAAATCCACAACACCATCTCTTCGGTTATCTGGCTATTTGAAAACGTTATGAAAAAATACCGTTAAAAATGAAGGGAAATTACTCTGTTATAACTCTGCTTTGCCTGCGTACTTATACATTGCTCGCGTTTTTCGTCATAAAAATTATATAAAAATACATAAAAATATATAAAAATATATAAAAATATATAAAATCTTCTTGGGACATAACACAGAAAGCATGTTCTATCCGTTTTCTTTAGGGGACCAAAAACGTAACAGAAATTTAGTCACATGATCCGAAAAGCTCTGTTCTTGTATTTAGACATGTGGTAGGGTCTAAGCTGCTTTTCCAGATAAGCCATCTCTCCATGTCGCATAAACCGCACCTTCCGCTGCCGTTAGTGTAGGGCTTACATCTGGCCAAAATCTTCCATTGTATGTTATAATCGACACCTTTATCTCTTAAAGACCAAATATGATTGGATAATTGTGTCGCTTTTCTTTTGTTCCAGTGCCTAAAGCTCAAAGTGTGGTTATTGAACCTGGCCTTGAAATTACCCTCTGTCAGGCCCACGTATTTCTTCGTCGAAACGGTGTCTTTAGTGGTTATAGAGTTTACGGTAGCTTCATATATGATGGTCTTGGACATGCAAGCTCCATTTAGCGGGCACAATTCTTTATTCCTGCATGAACAGCTGTTTTCTTCTTGTGTTTTTTGTATGTTATGATTGATTATGTTTTTAAAATTGGTAGTTGAACTAAAACTAATTTTTAAATTGTGTCTATTGAAGAGTTTCCTATAAGCATGGTTAACTGGAAAATGTCTATCTATCAGTGCTAGGAAATATTTACCTATATTGAAGGCCACCTCGGGTGAGTAAGGGGGCGTAAACCAGATGACCTTCCTATTTCTATTATTCCTTTTCCTTACTGTTGGGCTGGTGATAGGTGTATATTTTATTTTTTCGCTAAAACCACTATCTTTTAAAGCTTTATTATAAACTGGGGCAACGCTATTGAAGATTAATAAAGCTTTAAAAGATAGTGGTTTTAACGAAAAAATAAAATATACACCTATCACCAGCCCAACAGTAAGGAAAAGGAATAATAGAAATAGGAAGGTCATCTGGTTTACGCCCCCTTACTCACCCGAGGTGGCCTTCAATATAGGTAAATATTTCCTAGCTCTGATAGATAGACATTTTCCAGTTAACCATGCTTATAGGAAACTCTTCAATAGACACAATTTAAAAATTAGTTTTAGTTCAACTACCAATTTTAAAAACATAATCAATCATAACATACAAAAAACACAAGAAGAAAACAGCTGTTCATGCAGGAATAAAGAATTGTGCCCGCTAAATGGAGCTTGCATGTCCAAGACCATCATATATGAAGCTACCGTAAACTCTATAACCACTAAAGACACCGTTTCGACGAAGAAATACGTGGGCCTGACAGAGGGTAATTTCAAGGCCAGGTTCAATAACCACACTTTGAGCTTTAGGCACTGGAACAAAAGAAAAGCGACACAATTATCCAATCATATTTGGTCTTTAAGAGATAAAGGTGTCGATTATAACATACAATGGAAGATTTTGGCCAGATGTAAGCCCTACACTAACGGCAGCGGAAGGTGCGGTTTATGCGACATGGAGAGATGGCTTATCTGGAAAAGCAGCTTAGACCCTACCACATGTCTAAATACAAGGACAGAGCTTTTCGGATCATGCCCACATGTGACTAAATTTCTGTTACGTTTTTGGTCCCCTAAAGAAAACGGATAGAACATGCTTTCTGTGTTATGTCCCAAGAAGATTTTATATATTTTTATATATTTTTATATATTTTTATGTATTTTTATATAATTTTTATGACGAAAAACGCGAGCAATGTATAAGTACGCAGGCAAAGCAGAGTTATAACAGAGTAATTTCCCTTAATTTTTAACGGTATTTTTTCATAACATTTTCAAATAGCCAGATAACCGAAGAGATGGTGTTGTGGATTTCCACTTCGGCATCTGAAACTCAGAGTTTTATCTTGACTACCGAGTAACGTAACATATTGTATAGATAAATTTCCTCTATTTACATAATATTGAGGTCTCTTTCTTTCTTTTGTTATCTTACCGTTTTATCAATATATATATATATATATATCCTTTAAGTTTGTTTATAGGAAACATTTTTGAGTATGCATATAAAAGCTATTTTATTGTGTCACTGCACCTTAGTATAGAGCTACAATGGCCCAGAGGTTAGGGCATCAGACTTACAGTCGTACGATCACGGTTTCGATTCCCAGACCAGATGTTGTGAGTGTTTATTGAGCAAAAACACCTAAAGCTGTACGAGGCTCTGGCAGGGGGTGGCGGCAAATTCTGTTGTACTCTTTCACCACAACATTCTCCCACTCTTTCTTCCTGTTTCTGTTGTACCTGTATTTCGAAGGGCCAGCCTTGTCACACTCTGTGTCACACTGAATCTCCCTGAGAATTATGTTAAGGGTACACATGTCTGTGGAGTGCTCAGCCACTCACACGTTAATTTCATGAGCAGGCTGTTCCGTTGACTGGATCAACTGGAACCCTCATTGTTGTAACCGACTGAGTGCCACAATGACAGCTCAGTGATTCCACCCTGTGTCATTATCCAAGGGAAAATTAGGGTTCAGTACAACTTGTTACAAATGATGCTATGGTTATTCATGTCAGAAGAGAATGTACTGGAAGAGACACTGAAAGGCATCCTATCTAGCATTCTAGAAATTCTTCTAATCTTCAAGTCAACAGTGGTACTCTGCTTATCTCAAAAGGTTAATAAATGGTCAGACACCCAGCTGATGTGGATTTCTGTTCATAATGCAAAGTGAAATAGGGTTACTATGAACAACAGCTTCTGTACTCAGATTATAAATTTACATTTATACTAATAATAAATTAGTACACTTAGTTTTGTTAGTAATTCCTATGAGGCATTCTGGAAAAGCTAGTGCTTTCAGAAAATGAAATCAAGCAGTGAACACACATGACAAATACAATCTGTAAGTGGAACTGTAAAAATATGCATGAGTTTTCTCAAGTTGAATATGTGACATTGTTCTTGGTATTAACATTTCAATGATAGAACATTGTATCTTTGTTAGAAACCAGATCTTTCCTGATAGGAAGACTTCAAAAAGTTAAAATTAAAAGAATATGCATAACAACTTTGCATACATACATCACACATATATGTAGAATCTGCCTATACATCCTGCCATTGTTATTGAAGATGTATATACAATGGCATCCATTAACAGAACCAGTCAGAGACAAATACAGATAGTATTTCTCACATTAATTATATCTATATTATTACTGAATACTAATAATATTGGTGGGACTTTGCCATCACAACTTCAGACCTGACATGTAAAGGTCATCAGATAGGAACATTTCTTTGAAGAGCAACGAAAACAATATATGGCCAGTTACTTTGAAAAACCACTAATGTCCCTATATAGATTAGATATTTACATTTGTTATAGTAGGCATGTATACACACAGACACACACATATATATATATATATATATATATATATATATATATATATATATATATACACTTGAATATGTATATATGTATATATACACACAAACATGTGCATCCACATACACAACCTCATACACGTATACACATAGTACCACATATCCACATTGTTTTACACAAGAGTAGCAGTATACATCCATAGAAACACACACAGAAACACATATGCACACATATGCATACAAACACACACGATCTCACACACACACACACATATACACACACATCCATATATATCTTTATATAAAGATGTATATAAATATTTGTTTCACCATTTACTATTTTCGTATCTTAATTGTATCTTCCATAATACCTGCAAATGTAGTTCTATATTTGTCTTGGAACTCTAGATCTATAAAACCTTTGAGAAGTTGGAATTGTAATTCATATGAATGTTTCTGCATGAGTGTGTATATATGTGTATGAGTGTACATATATGTATATGTGCATGTATGTGTGTATGTGTGTATGTGTGTATGTGTATGTATATATATATATATATATG
>NC_043004.1:20492977-20532977 GCF_006345805.1 Octopus sinensis
CTTCACAAAAGTTGTACTCCCATATATACAAAGACTCCACACACACACATTACACACTGCACACTAACATAACCACCCTACAATGACTGTTTCCATTACAGAAAGAATACAGGCCAACAAACACGACTATATATATACCTACACCCCTGGGAAAATTTATGCATGTGACACTGCAACACATACTGCACACCCCATTCCCACAGGTACACCACATTAATAATACACACTTTCTCCACTTCAAGATAACTCTTGCTGGCTTCACTGCATGTCTAACCAAGGGACATAACTCCTAAACTAATCCCCTGGCAATTTTTTGTTCCACCACCTTTTCCACAGCAACTGCTTACCAGTTGTGCTAATCCACCTCTGACAATAGAGAGCAGTTGCCATATTTCCTTCCATATCGGCTAACTCTGATCAGTGTAAAGTTATATAATTGGTTTGTTACCTAACACTCTGTTGTATTCTTTATGCGAAACCGATTAGTATGACCAGCCATGATGGATATTTAAAACTGTACATTTTGGATAATATACCCACTCTACAGACAGATATATGAGTGCATCTTTTTCTTGACTCATGCTCATATGTATACACGCACACACACACATATATAAATGCATAGATGTATATATGTGTATGTACAAATATGCATATATACCAACATATATTTTTATCTTTATATGTACATACGTTTATGCAACTGAGAATATTTGTATATACATATGTTTTTATTCTCTCTCTATCTGTTTTCTCTCTTCTTTCCTATATATATAGTTAGATGCATACACACATATTCATATGTGCATATGTATCTGAATGTATGTAAGCATATACAATCACTTTAATATAGATGTTTTGCCAAGAAATTAATGTCAATGAGAATGAGAGAAACCGTATGTCGTATGTGTTGAATAATGTGTGTGTGCGTGTGTGCATGTGTGTGGTGTGTGTGTGTGTATGTGTGTGTGTGTATCTACTTCTGTTATAGATTTCTTTTTTGCCTCTCCTTTCCATACTGAAGTCTGTCAGAAATGTATCTTTTATAAAGATGATGAGTTACTGAAACACAAGAAAAGAAATAGCTCACTAATGACAGATAGAAGAGAGTGCTGTCATCGTCATCATCATGATCATTATAATGATCATCATGACCATCATCATTATCACCATCAACAACAACAGGGACGTGAGCAATATATATCTTCTAGAAGCAAGCTGTATTTTATCCAGATTCATACCGCTATATAGTGGCATAATCAGTGACATTAAACAACACTGTCAGATATAGTTATTTTTAATGTGTTCTTTGAGATAAGTAGAATAAACAATAAGTTAGATGTGATAGAAGTGAGATCAAGAGGTTTTCATATCGAAGGTAGAAGAAGTAAATGATCAGGGAAGAATTAAAGATGTTGACATAGATATATATTAATTTGAAACTTGATGAATAAGAGTTTTATATATATATATATATATATATATATATATATATGTGTGCATATATATATGTGTGTATCTATCTCTTCATCATTCTCTTGCTCTTCTCTATATATATACATATATGTGTGTGTATTGATATGCATGTGGAGGCAACCATGGCCCAGTGGTTATGGCAGCAGATTCGCGGTCATAGGATTGCAGCTTCAATTCCCAGGCCAGGCATTGTGGGTGCTTATTGAGTGAAAACACTTAAGGCTCCATGAAGCTCCAGCAGGGGTTGGTGGCGAACCCTGCTGTACTCTTTCACCACAACTTTCTCTCACCCTTTCTTCCTGTTTCTGTTGTACCTGAATTTCGAAGGGCTAGCCTTGTCACACTCTGTGTTACACTGAATCTCCCTGAGAACTATGTTAAGTGTACACGTGTCTGTGGAGTGCTCAGCCACTTGCACGTTAATTTCATGAGCAGGCTGTTCCATTGATTGGATCAACTGGAACCCTCGTTGTCATAACTGACCGAGTGCTGTAATTGATATGCATGTGTATATGTATATGTGGGTGTACATGTTTGTGCATATGTATAGTTATGTATAGATATAAGTGTGTGTAAGTATGCATATATGAATATATACATGTGTGTATGTATGTATATATATATGTGTGTGTATATATATGTATAATATATGTATATATATATATATATGTATATATGAATATATATATATGTATATATATATGTATATATATATATATATATGTATATATATATATATATATATATATATATATGTATTATATATATGTATATATATATAATATATATATGTATATATATATGTATATATATATACATTTATATATATATATATATGTAGATGTATATATATATATATATGTATATATATATATATATGTATATATATGTATATATATATATATATATGTATATATATATATAAGTATATATATGTATATATATATATATGTATATATATATGTGTATATATATGTATATATATATGTATATATGTATGTATATATGTATGTATGTATGTATGTATGTATGAATGTATGTATGTATGTATGAATGTATGTATGTATGTATGAATGTATGTATGTATGAATGTATGTACGAATGAATGTATGTCTGTATGTATATATGTATATATGTATGTATGTATGTGTGTATGTATGTAGATTTTCTCAAATGCCCTGGAGGTTCCTAAGACTTCTTTTTACTTGAGTGATCTAATTAACCAGGGAGGAGGAAGATCTGAAAGTTTAGTTGCTAGAATTAGAATTAGATGGAGAAAGTTCAAAGAGCTTTTACTGCTGTTGGCAACAAAAGGCCACTATCTTTCACACTGAAAATTGTAGATTGTATGATGTTTGTAAATGATCAAGAAATGTTAGTGAAACATGAACTGTGAATTCTATGGACATACAAAAGCTTGAAGGAAGCAAAACTACCATGCTTTGCAAGATGGGCAATATCAGTGCACGTGTACAACAAAGTGCAAATGTGTTCGAGAGAAAATTGTGCATAAGTGTATTAGATGTAGTGTGCAAGACAGAGAACAGTGCTGGTATGGTCATGTGATGTATATGGAAGAGGATTGCTAACGTGGATGGAACCTGTGAAGGAAGGTGACCAAGCTAGTCATGGGATGAAGTAGTGATGCGTGACCTCTTGAGCCTGAAACTCACTGTGGAGATGACAAAGTGCCAAGATAGCTAGTGATTGGCTGTGCTGAAGAACAATTATCTATCTAAGCAATAAAGAGTCCCTAAAATCATATCACAAATGTCTCTGTTTATATGTATGGCATTATTGTGGATTAGGTAAATATAACAATAACTTAAATTAGATACCTTTTCTAAACGAATAAGCTAAATATATTTCAGGTATTTTCAAATTTAGCACAGTAATAACACATATTCTTCCTTTCCATCATCCTGAAAATATCTATCTATCTATCTATCTATCTATCTATCTATCTATCTAATTGTCTGTCTATCTATCTATCTATCTATCTATCTATCTATCTATCTATCTATCTATCTATCTATCTATCTATTTATCTATCTATCTATCTATCTATCGACCTGTCTGTCTGTCTGTTTATATATATATATATATATATAGTTTTTGAGAATTCTCTATGATCCTGCTTTGAAGAAATATGTTCCTCAAAATTATTTCTGTGAAAGCAAATCAATCAATACACATTTAAAATACCTTTTATTTTCTCCCCATCTCTCTCTCTAACACCTCACTCATCGCTCTCTCTATCTCCCTATATATACATGTATACTGTGTATGTATATAGTTATATTTATGTAATATATACACATCCTTCTATCTCTACTCTCCTAGGATTGCTCTGTACTTTGAGTATCTCCCCCCTCTCTCTCTCTTTTCTCTCTCAGTCTCATTCTACTGTGTATATAAATATGTATGTGTGTGTATGTGTTTGTGTGTGTATACACATATAGGTTTGTATTTATCCTTCCATATCTGTTCTAATAAGATTGCTTTCTATGTTGAATATTTCTGTCTTCACCTCTCCTTCCCTCTCAATCTACTCACCCTTCCCTTCATGCACTCTAATTCCATTCTACTTCTCCCTTTTCTATACTCTCATATAGCCACTAAATCTCTACTTTCCCCAATTTATCCTCCTCCTCTCTCTCTCCCACTTTCTCCCTCTCCCTCCAGTTATTCTTCCCTTTGACTTCCACCTGCTCTTCCCTCTCCTCTCAATCTACTCATCTTCCCCTTCGTGCATTCAACTCCCTGCTTCTCCTCTCTCTATCCCCTCATATAATCACTAAATTTCTTCTCTCCCTTTCCACTTGCTCTTCTTTCTGTCTCAGTCGACTTCCCCACTCACCTTCTCCCTTTGTCCTCACATATTCATTTGTGCCTCTTTCTCACCCTCCACTTGCTCTCCTCTCCCACTTTCCACTTGCTCTCCTCTCTTACCCTCTAATTATTCTCTTTCCTCTCTAATCTTATTCACCCATCTCTCCTCTCATATCACCATCATTTCTTCTCTCTCTCTCTCTCTCTCTCTCTCTCTCTCTGCACCTAGAAACAAATTACATGTACAACCACACACCACAAAGAAGGAAGTAAATATTGCAGCAAATATGTCGAGAAACTGGAAGACTACTGAGATTGAACTGCTTCTCAGAGCTTGGGTAATAGCTGGAAATGATTCACCCAAAAGCCTTATTGCAGCAACCCTGAAAGATAATGGATTTAGCTGATCTGTGGTACAAATTGAGCAAAAAGAAGTCAACTTATTAACTCCTATGCACTCATCAGGCCATACTTGGACAAACTAGATACTAATTTTGAAAATGGTGAATCCTCAACTGAAGCACTTGACTCAGAGAAAAGTACCAATGTTGAAACATCATGTGGATGACCCAATAAAGAAAGCAACCATCAACAAGGATATTCATAGTCACAGCGATAAAAAAATATTGAAAACGAAATAAAATAAAAGCTCCTAAGAAAAGCAGTCTCAACACCACCTCTGAAAACAATGGGAAAGATAAAGGAACCAACTAAAAGCTTAATGAAACAGAGTTCAGAGTGAAAGAGAAAACTACAGAAAGGAACAGCAAAAGAAAAAAATGGTGTGTGAAATGAATACTGTTTGTAAATTCTATCACAAAGATGTTTGCTGGCATGGAGAGAAGGGGATAAACTGTCACTTTGCAAACCCAAATCTCAGGCATAATAGAACCCGTGGTAAGAAGCACCCTTCACTTAAAGAAGAAGAGAGGATAAAACCATAGCTGGAGTGAGTTGTGCCACAATATAGACCTGAAGTGGAGAAGACCACTAACAAGCTGTATGCTCATGCAATCAAGCAGAATCTTTATCTGATCTCATGAGAATGCTTTTATAGAGCAAACTATACTCTCCTCAGACAGAAACAATAACATATTAGACCTTGCTTAACCAACAATATAGAACTTATCCACAATGTGATGATATCACTGAGAATCTTCTCAGATCACATGATAGAACTGACGATGTATGGCCTAAAATTAATTAATGATGTATTCCACACAGATGACACCCAAACCCCATCTAGTCTGAACTTCTACAAGGCTGACTAGAAGTCAACTGAAAAATGGATTATCCATCAAAATTGGCTTAAAAGCCCCCTATGCAAGACATTGGTATTCTACCTGACTTTTCTGTGAGAGAACATACTATTTCCCTCTTTTTAATTGCACTCTGTCAATTTTTGTTAGCCATTTCTGACTCTGATATTGAGTTAGTGGGCTCCCATCATTTTGTTTTCTACTGTATTGTCTCAGAATCTATCTTAGTTTTCATTACAGCCAGTATAAATTTTGCTTTTGTTTCTTTATCTGTAAATGGTTGGATGCAAACTCTTTTATTAAATGGTAGGTTAGGGAAATATATGTAAATCACATCATATGATTTGCTTGAAATATTGTAGATGGAATTTTGATGGGTATTACTCTTCCTTCTTCTGTGTCAGCAATCAGGTTAGAATCCACAATCTGTATTCCTGGGTGAGTTATTGTTGTTACTGCTTTTTCTTAATTTCCATCAAACTTGTGTGAAAGAGTTTTTCAATTTCAGATATACATTCAATATTATTAATTTCTTTGGTGGGATAAGGCCTAAGTTGGTGATAATCTTAAAGCAGATGTTTCTTCCTTGTCCACTTGTATAACACAATAAGTGTTTATCTGAGTATTTCTATTGGTATTTTCAGTTTGTGTGTTTGTGTTAAAATTGTAAGGTAGTGTACTATCAACCATAAAAATTCCATCATTGCTTTTAGGATATCTCCATTTCTTTCTGACTGAGTGATGATGGCGTTGATAGTGTTGCTTCATTCATTTTAGATTGTAACAGAAATGCTTGCTGCAACTGTCACTTATGTAGCACTATTCTCATTGAATAACATAGAGGAATGTTTCCATCTTCAATGGAGTGAGGATGCCTTTAATTTCATGGAGAAGGATTCTTTTCCTTTTATCTCAGGATAGATTGTCTTTTTTCTTTTTCTTTTTTGCATTAAGTAATATTATATACTTTAATTTTTTGGCTTGGTGTTTTGAGATAGGCTTGCTTACATCTAAGTTGATGGGGTTTGTATACATTCCAGATAAGATACTGTTTTTTATGAAGTGATTTTGTTTAGTTGCAACTTTTTTCTTTAGCCAATAAAATACAGTCTTTCTCAGTTTTTCTGCTAGCCTGGCTAAAGCTTGCAAACTTGTGACTTTCAATTTAGTTAGCAAAAATACAAAAGTATGAAACTTTATGTTAAAACCAGCATTGTTATATTTATTTGGGAGACAACCAACACACACACACACACAAACACATACAGAGCTGTTCTGAAGCTAGTAGAAAAGAATGTAGCTTAAGTAAGCTAAAATATCATCAGCTCATATGCTACCATGGCGATTTAACATCAGCAAAAACACAATTTTTTTTTTTCTTTTTGTAAACTCTAAAATTCAACCATTGAAAAAATGCAAACCTATCAAGAATGCTAGAAATTGGTGTTGGCAGCAAAAAATATCTTTGGGGACATAAACAAACATCATTTATAACTCTTTCCAAATGGAAAATATGTGTGCATGTGTGTATATATACATATATATAGTATTAAAAACACTGGAGTATAAGACCAGCTATATATATATATATATATATATATATATATATATATATAGGTCGACTTTGCCTTTCATCCTTTCGGGATCGATAAATAAAGTACTAGTTTCGCACTGGGGTCGATGTAATCGACTTAATCCCTCTGTCTGTCCTTATTTGTCCCCTCTATGTTTAGCCCCATGTGGGCAATAAAGAAATATATATATATATATGTATATATATATATATACATGCATACATATATATATGTGTGTGTGTGTGTGAGTGTGTGTGTGTGCATGTGTGTATATATACTAAACATAAGTGTGGCTTTGTGATAAGAAACTTGCTTCTCAACCTCATGGTTCCAAGTTCAGTTCCACTGCATACCATCTTGGGCAACTGTCTTTTACTATTGCCCTGGGCCAGCCAAAGCCTTGTGAGCGAATTTGATAGATAGAAACTAAAAGTATTCTGTCATGTAATACAGTTAAATTTACCATGTTCGTGTATGTAAACCTACATAGTAGGTTTACACACATACACACACATGCACACACAAACATGTATGTGTGTTTTTACGTTTGTGTTTATTCCCTACCATCACCTGACAACCAATGTTGGTTTGTTTATGCTCCTTGTAACTTAGTGGTTCAGCAAAAGGTTATGGACAAAATAGATACCAGACATTAAAAAATAGTACTGGGGTTGAGTTGTTCAATAAAACTCTTAAAGCTGTTGATCCAGTATGGCCACAGGCTGAAACAATTAAAGAGTAATATATATATATATATATATATAATATATATATATATATATATATATATATATACGAGGTCTGATCAATAAGTATCTAGACTGTTGCCATAGTAATGAAGCTAAAGCATGCAGAGTAAAACTGCTTGGCAAAGATTGATCTTAAACCCTGCTGTACATGTGCACTAAGTTTTAACATTGTAGCTCACTTCTGCTGTTTACAACAGTTCTTAGAAGGAAGGTGTGTAGCATGTGATCATTGCATTGACAATGACAGAGAAAGTTGTCATGGTGATATCTGCTGAGAGTGCTATGCAGAGTTGAAGAAAGTGTTTGGAGAAGAGTGTATGAGCTGCCCACAAGTGTACAGGTGGTTCAGACGTTTCCAAGATAGTCGGAAAAAATTATATTGTCAAACATTCTGGGATACCCGCAACCAACAGAACTGAGAAAAACATCATGGCTGTGTGGGCAGCTGTGATGGAAATTTTCGAATCACCATTGTGAGTTATCAGAGGATGTGCAACTTAGTTATGGTTCAGTTTGATCCATTATCACTGAAGATTTGGGGATGAGTCATGTGTCTGCCAAATTTGTGCCAAAACTACTTTCGGCTGACCAAAATGACACTCAGGTTTCAGTTGCGCAAGATCTTCTTGATTGTGTTGAGACAATGAAAACACTTTGGAAACTTTGTGTAGGCCTCTGAGCAGGTGTCACCAAGCTTTTGGCAAAATTTGATGTAGATTCTCAGCTCGACTTTCTCTGTCATGGTCAATCACACCCTACACACTTTCCTTCCAAGCACTGCTGTAAACAACAGAAGTAAGCTAGAATGTTGTTAAAACTTAGTGCGCTTACACAGCAAAGTCCAAGGTCACTCTGTGCCAAGCAGTTTCGCTCTGCAGGCTTTAGCTTCGTTACTAAGGCAACAGTCTGGATACTTATTGATCGGACTACGTATATATATATATATATATATATCATTTGTATAGGTTAATATTTGAAGCAGGGTTTAGATCTTCCTGAATTTGTATTTATTTGCAAAATTTGGTAATGGGCAGATGTCATATAATTATGTTAATATTTATCAAAACTGAAAAATTATTGTGGTTATTATTTTCGTTCAGAAGGAAAAAATTCCACACATCTTCACACATTCAATTCTTGATCATTACATGACATAATGATGTTAGATAAAAGAAATGAATTGTATTGAAGAATATCAAGAAGGTATTTCCAAAGTATAGGGATTTTGCTCTCTACTTTGTAATTTGACTTTTTACAGGAATTTCTTTTCTGATTTATGTATGTTTTTGAAGAATCATAATCTCAGATGTTTAAAATATAAATCAGACAAACATTTTCAAACAAATTCAAAGCAGAAAAATCGGGTTGTGTAAAGAATCATCGTTTTTTTTTTGTTTTTTTTTGTACAATTGTAATCTTCGATGCTTAAAACATACGGATCCGAAGAAATTATAGTTTTCAATGTACTTGATAGTTTTCAACTCTATTCTTTAGGAACACTCATCGAAAATACTTACAATCTGTATTCTAGATAATAACTTCAGAATTTTTTCATCTTTCTTTCCAGTAATATCAATCAGAATAATATCAAAGATGCTGTTCTATGTTGTGCAGAGAGTTATTTGATTGTCAAAAAGTGCAGACTCATTTAACCTCAAAAAAAAAATAAATAAATAAATAAAATAATGATAAAAATTCTATTAAGACATTTAAATTATTTAAACATTTCTGAAGGCTTGTAGATTGGCAGAACCATTAGTAACTTGAACAGAATGTCTTACACTATTTCTTCTGACTCTTTATGTTCTAATTTCACTTCCTGTCAGCATAAAGTTTGATTTTCATCCTTTTGGACTGACTCCTCTCCACAATTTCCAAGCCTTCACTATATCCCCAATGCTGGTATTCGGTATCAAGCTGTGATGTCATTGTCTTTGATATCTTTTTTTTTTTTCTATCCTCTAAAGTTTATGATCAGAATCACTTGCCTTGAATCTCTATTACCCATTCCATGGTGATTTCTAAATCTCTACACCCTCCCAATACTAGCTTTGAAATTCTTGATATCCATATGCTTAGATAGCTTGGAAAGCAGTATTTTGAATTTCTAAACCATGAACATTTCTTTTGCATCTCTCATATATTCCTTGCATCATGAAATGATTTATCATTTGCATCAGCATTATATTATATTCTGATGAAGATTTAGTGAGTTTGTCCTGAGCCTTGCAAATGTCTGAAAATATTTTTAGTGCAATACACTTCAGAGTTTCACCACCAGAACACCAGCCTCTAACTTTATTATATGTTCCGGTTTTAGGTTCACAGATAAGATCACATTTTCCATGAGATTATTGTACTCCTGTGAAACAGTCATATAAAACACAAGGCTGAAAAAATTCCTAATCAGTATAATGAAAATTGCAGGGTAACACAAATCAAGCTGTGTTGTGTATGAGGGTTAATTATTCAGCATGCTCACTGCAGGTCAGATAAATCTATGTATCTGGCATATACTTAGAAAGGAACATTCAAACTTTGATCTCATTTGATCTAACTTAATCTTGTCTTCTGAATGTATATTACTAAATTTGAAAGCAAGGTAGTGAGTTAGCAGAATCATTACTGTACTGGACAAAGTGCCTGGCAGCATTACTTCTGGTTCTTCAAATGCTGCTAAGACTGACTTCGCCTTTCATATTTTGGAGATCGATAAAATAAGTACCATTTGAACACTGAGCAATAACTCCTGAAATATGCATATACATTGTATTGTTTACATAGACATATTCATATACAAAATCTTGTAACTTTCAGTACTGGCTCTAAATTTTATAGTAAATCTGTAGAGATAACTTAAAAGTCACACACATACACACACACACATACATATATATATATATATATATATATATATATATAGCATGTTTATTGTTACCAAAAAGCTTTAATGATATCTTCTTTACAAACTATAGAAATATTGAACTACAAAAGAAGAATGAGTCTGTTTTTATTTCATAGAATTTAGCAGCTGGGAACCATGACATCATTACTGGAAAAACTAAACTATAACACTGAAGAAGCTTTATGGACAATAAGGAAAATTCTAAAATCAACTTTAATTTAACTCTTAATTATAAGATCATATCATATATATAGTAATATTGCTTAATAATTTACAAGCAAAATTGTTTTAGTAGTTCATATAAGTTAAACAAGTACTTTAATTAAATCATAACTTAATTATTTATCTTAAGTTATATTTAAAATGTGGAAGGTGAAATCTCTGGAAGATATGGGATGAAGGGATGGGGAAATATCTTTAAACATTGGGCCTCACAGAAAGGATGACAAGGTACCAAGATTGCTGGCAGTTCGCCGTGCTTTTAGAGGACATGTCAAGCTACATAAAATCATTGTTGTCTTTGCATGCAGGCATGTCCTCTGCATCCTTCTTCAGCTGAGTGATTCTAAACTTAGGGACTCATGGATACTGGTGCCTTGTGAAAAACACCCATGCTGGTGTTGCATAAAAGCACCCAGTACACTCTGTAAAGTGGTTGGTGTTAGATAGAGCATCCACTGTAGAAACAATGCCAAGACAGACATGAAGCCCAGGCAACTCTCCAGTTGGTCAACATCTGTCAAACTGTCCAACCCATGCCAAAATGGAGAACATGTTAAATGATGATGATCATCCTCATGATCATGATCGGGACCATGGATCAGTATGGACTCTTTGAAACATTTATTATAAATCAGTTGTTGATTAATTATATTTATTTATAAATGATATGTAAACACTGAAAAGCTACTAACAAGTATATCCAGTATAGATGTTTATAGTTCACATAACTTCATATTCAATAATTTAAGTACTGTACTTATGTCTAAAATTTGGCCTATATTTTCATCTGCATTTAAATATAAACATGAAAGCCATGTCACTGATATATTATTTAAATTTGTTGAAGACAAATTGTCTTGAAGTCAGTAAATAAGTTGATGGTAACTATAAGAAATTAATTTATATAAGGAGTTGGAATCAATAAAATTTAATGGTTTATAAATTCTAATATGAGTAAATAAACATTACCATAAATAGATTAGAATAATTAGACTGAAGGTAAATGATTTATAATATATATTTCAATAAACACCTGAAGTAATAAACAGAGAATGAAAATAATAAACTTGCTATATCACTGGACATAAGACTTGAAAAATATCTTATCTATTTCAATACACACTATCATATGAAAACAGTTAAATCTATTTAAGTAGAGGATTAAAAGAAATTTTTGTAGTGGTAACATCAATAATTGACTGTATAAACATTTTCCCTTTTATTTCCTGCACATCAGAAAAATAGATCTTTTCCAATCTTAGATCTTGATAAATGTCAAAACATGTAGTTACAGAAAGTAGATTTTAAATGATAATGTGAGAGCACTAAGTCACTGCTACTCAAGTAGTGCAGTAATAATTACAGTCTGTGGTTTGAGGATAGAGGTTAAAATAGGAGAAAATTCCAATATAATAAATGTAAAACATTTTAATTTGCAATAATAATCTAAGCAAGCTTTATAAATGTACTTTTGAAGATAAATGTACATAGTTATTTCCTTTTATGACATCAATAAAATGTGTTGTGTAAAGTCAAATGTATTCAAGTTTAAAAATGGTCATCAGCAAAATGGGAAAAGGGGTAACAAATGGGTTTTGAAATTATGGAGATGAAGTGAATGAATAGCTAGAACTAAGCATGAAATATAAAGGAAAATATGATTACTTTATCATGGTTGCTGGCATCAGTGAGAAGTGAATGAGTTAGTCATGAATTCTAATAAATAGCCAAACATAGCTCAGTATATGAGTCTGATTAAAATTTGATATGCTATGTATATATGATGTGTATATGATGTGTGTGTGTGTGTGTGTGTGTGTATGCGTGTGAATTAATGACTTATATGGCTAGTCTCATTTCTGTCATAACAGAATTTGTGTAAGAAAGCTTAAAAATATAAGAATATTTATTGCTCAGAAAAGATCACTCCTTAGGAGGAAGCCTGCATGGAAGAAAAGAAAATGGCAAAATAAATATTTAGAAGTATGCTTGTAAGAACTTAATATTTAGATCTTTTATTTAATACATGTTAGCCTTAAGATGTAATAAAAAGTTTCTTGGCTTGACAGAAGCTCCACATCATATTAGCCCTTTAGTATTGGGTCATCCCATAAATAATGCAGTTTTTTCAAGTACATGAACTAAAAGGATAAACTATCTGCATCAACTTGCTATAAAAACAGGCAGCAATTTTACTTTGTACCTATTCTTAGTGCAAGTTTTGAAGAGTGCTGTTCAATTTTAACAGTTATTTTTTCAAAGCTATAATGAAAGTGACAAAAGACCATGTTCGAAATATTTTGCTTTATGAGTTCAATAAAGATAATAACACAACAGAAAGTGCAAGGGATATTAATGCAGTATATGGGGATTGAATAATAAGCATAAGCCAATGTCAACAGTGGTTCCAGAAATTCTGTGCCAGATACTACAGCCTAGGAGATGAGCCTTGCTCTGGAAGATTTGTAGAGCTTAACAAGGACGTCCTGCAAAACCTGATGGAACAAAATCCCATTGTAACTGTTGAGGAACAAGCAGAGAAGCTTGGATTTGGTAATTCAACCAGTCATTCAAGTCTGTGTTAGAAGAAAAATGACCATCTTTGGTGTCAAGACGAAAGGTGTTCTTCCATCAGGATAATGCTTGGCCATGTACATGACATTACAAAGGCTGGAGGAATTTGAATGGAAAATGATGCCCCACCCACCATATTGACCGGACATTTCCCCATCTGATTATCATTTATTCTGCAGTCTTCAAAACCATTTGATGGAAAAATATGAATTCTAAAGATGAGGTCAGAACAGTAGTGGAGGAGTATTTTTCCTCACGGACAAGTGAATTTTGGAAGAGGGATCTTGCAAGTCTACTAGATAGATGGAAGAGTGTTGAAAAAAATGAATGAGATTATATTTTAGATAAAAAAAGAAATTTGTTTATCTTAATTTTGAAAAATAAATGAAGTATAAAAAAAACGCATTATTTATGGGATGACCCAATATTTAAAGCAACCAGATCTGGTCTAAATATTGTGCGAGTTTTATGTCCAAACTGACCAGATCTGATCTCTCATGCCTCTCCTACAATGTCATTCTAAAAGCAAAGAATCACATCACTGAAATCTCAAAGCTACAAGGTAATGTATGATTGATTCAAAACAACTTGAATAAATAAATAAGCACTACCTTTAGCAGAGTAATCTGAAAGCTAAAAGGTTAAATATCAAATAGAAGAACTACATTGTGGATTTCTATCTTAGAAAAAGCACGGAATCAACCATCATGAAACGCTAATGAAAGGATATTTCTTACATTAGTGTTTTATGATAAAAGATTCGATATTTAGTAATCTTCCTTCTAATATAACAAACCAAAGAATAAATCTGAGCTGCTTCTGCTACACAAAGACAACAACCACTAAGAGTACACAGAGCTTAAACCACCAATTTTTGTCTACCATTTATATTATGAGTTTGCTAATACATTCTGTCCACTGTGTAAAGAAACCTGATTCTTCTAATATGCAGCTCCTCTCTATGTTCATTTGTAAACAACATCTCTAAAAATTTTCCTTCCACATATTCATCCACATTCCATTCCACATATGCGTCATAGATACACTCCGTGCTGTATTCCATACTCCCACTACCATATCAAAGAACACTTCTTACACTGGTATTTCAAGATGATGAATTACATGCATCAATTGCATCCAACAACCCCACTAGAAAGGCCAGCATAGTCCTTCCTCATGATGTCTAAGATGATATAGATTTTGTGGTGGTAGCAATGTGCTAGTATATTGATGTCCCCATGATAATATTCAAATGATAACAGTCAAGAAAACCATTACTTTTGATCTGAGGGTTAGATATTTGTTCCTAAAGATCCATTTTGTAAATTCTCTAAATGCAACATAGCCTGATCCAATTCTGTGTTCCACATCATTTTCAGAAGTACATTTTTTAGAAACAAGACTTTCAATATTGGGGAAGGGATCTTGAGAAGTATATGAGAAATAATGATATTGAAATCATGGAAATAGGTCTTCAGAGCAACTTGGATAAGAACTTTGGTCTTCCTAATATTCATTCTGGGATCAAAACAATTATATGCACTGATCTTTGTTGACTGATTTTGTGTATTCCTGATGTCTATGAATAGAAAGCAGCATTGCCATGGACACATTGAAGTTGTGAGATGTGTTGGATCTTAGTAATTAATGAGATCCAAATCTGCTCATGTTAAATAATCCTCCATCAAAATGGAATTTAATTTCAACACCTGAATTGTCACGAGAAGTTCAAAAAAGAATTACAGATAGGTGTAAGAAGATTGCAGGTGCCAAATAGTAATTATGCTTCTATCCACATGTAACCAGTAACTGTTCAAAAGTGCTTTTGATGTAAAACACAACCTGACTAATGTCATGCAGTATTTTGGCAGTCAAAAAATTGAAAACTCCTCTACATGGCATCTCTTGGTACACTGCCAAAATTCTTTTTCCTGCCATGCAAAGAAAAAGTGGTTTCTATTATTCTCTGCTTTTCTCTTGTGGTTGCCTTGCACAGAAAATTATATTGCTTTGTCCTGAAAGGCACAAAAGCAGCATTGAAATTTGGGAAGAACCTTTTTTTGTGATATCTTAGGCAGTTTAGAAGGTTTCTTGCAAATAATTTACTGCATTAGAAATTTTTTGGCACTACTTTAAGATGGTAATAACTGCACATCTAAATCCGTTTGAGACTTAAAGTTTAAACATAGTTTCAACATTAGAAAGTACACACACACACACACGCACACCAGAACCCCAGCCTTAACTTGCAAGTAAATGTGCTCTGCTAATTGTTTTAGATTCCAATGGAGACATAGGAATTATCCTCCAATACTTGGGCCTTGTGGAATATTGAAGGCATAACAGCTGGAGTTAGGGCTGTACTCATTTTCAGCTGAGTGAACTGAAGCAACATAAAATGAAGTATCTTGTTAAAGGACACACAGAACCAACCATTCTGGAAAATGAACTTATGACCCCTTGAGTGTGCACTCCACACTAATTACTAGTAGATTCTACACAGTTTTTATCCATAAAATTTTATTTATAACATATCAATCAAACCCAAAGCTACGTTAGAATACACTTTTCCAAGGTGCTGAGTAATGCAATGAAACCCAGGACACATGGTTCACAAATAAACATTCCCAACCACACAATAGTACTTGTGTCCATATTTATATCATTGATTTTACTAGAACTGATTTCATTGGGAGATGAAAAGCAAAGATATATCTAATGAGATATGCGCACAGAAGTTTACGGACATTGATTTAAATACTTCAAGACATTTAGTCAGTCAATATTCCAATTTCTGATAAACCATACCCACCTACTCTTTCTTATTTACACTAGACTAAACAAAACATGTCACAGGTTGGCTTTTTACCAGAATGATTCAGGACTTTATGTATGTAACTTACACTGGTTATTGAAAATATGAAAGTATGAAAGTTAAAATGCCACTCTTAGCATTTCTACATGTGCCAACAAAGCAATTTCATCTGGCAGTGTCTTATAGGCTTATACAATTTTAAATCTTTCCAGCTAAATGAGGTAGAATAAAACACTCCTTGTAAATTTTCCATTTATATTCTGATTTTCTTTATCTAATTCTAAAATATCAAATACATTCCATTTTAGAATATGATTTACATATTTTGTTCATGGAGTCTTTTTTCATGAATTAATCCTTTTATCAATCAACTAGTAAGTACAAAATGTTTGTCTCCCCCTCTCCCTCTTTTTCTCTCTCTCTCCCTCTCATTCTCTCTCTCTCTCTCTCTCTCTCTCTTTACCTTTCGGTCTAACAACACACATACACAGGCATGCATGTATTCATACATACATACGAATCTATCAATGTAATTACCTTTATCAACATTTCTGCCTCTGCCTCTTTTTGTATATAACGCACAAGACAGTAGTTTTGTATCACTTGTAATGTAATGTAAGGTGATACAAAGCAATTGACTCTCTTCCTTAGTATTACACCTAAAATACAATATGATGTTCATTGCATGCGTTTATATACCCTAGTCATTCATATTATATGTAAACAGTTTATTCAACCTGTTAACCCATATATGCTCATAAAAAAATGAAGTCCTAAAATTTCCCTGTATTTAGATTAAACGTTATGGTAAGCTTTCACAATCTGGAAGAGAAGGACAACATGCAACTGTTAGTAAGGGGTGTAGACTACCTACTTAACATTTTGTATACTCAGTCAGATGCTTCCCAGCGAATTCATGTCCAAATGAGTAGGAGCAGGTTTTGCATTGCAAAAACGCAATCAGGGGCATATATGAGTTAATAGAGGGAGATAGAAGGTAAGATACCAGGATTATGATGATAAAGTGAGAGAAAAAGAGGGAAGAGAATAGTGATGGACATACAAACACATTTTGGCATACCCACATGCACTCAAATAACCACACCTTTTGGCATACAAACATGCATGCATACACACACAACATATTTAGTCATACCCACATGCATTCAAACACGTACACTCATACAGACATTTAGGCATACCCACATGCACTCAAATAACCACACCTTTTGGCATACAAACATGCATGCATACACACACAACATATTTAGTCATACCCACATGCATTCAAACACGTACACTCATACAGACATTTAGGCATACCCACATGCACTCAAATAACCACACCTTTTGGCATACAAACATGCATGCATACACACACAACATATTTAGTCATACCCACATGCATTCAAACACGTACACTCATACAGACATTTAGGCATACCCTCATGCACTCATATGCATGCACAAATGTAGGCATACAAACATGCACTCTTACACACACAACACACACACACACACACATTTAGGCATAC
Organism: Octopus sinensis; assembly: GCF_006345805.1. Classification (NCBI taxonomy): domain Eukaryota; kingdom Metazoa; phylum Mollusca; class Cephalopoda; order Octopoda; family Octopodidae; genus Octopus; species Octopus sinensis. The sequence continues at coordinate 20,510,919 of NC_043004.1, forward strand.
TCATCCACACTTATCATACACACGCATTTAGGTGTATCCCCCACAGACACACATAGTTGAGAAAAGTGGAGACAGTGAGATAGAATAGCCTTGGGTTATAGTAGTAGTGATAACAAGAGCACACACAGAGAGTGCAAATCTCTGCCAAGGCATCACCAACGTCCTCTCAACAATTAGCCAGAGATGACTTTTAAAATGAAAATACGTGAAATAAACTTGACTGCTCTCACTAACAAGAATACTAAAAGTAAACCTGACCACTCTCAAAAATTAAGTAAAAACCAAGAAAAATAATCCAGAATCCTTGTCCAGATCGATCCCAAGTCTACCCAGTTTGTGCCAGTCACGAGGCCAAACATCCATGAAAGTTTCATCTGAATCCATCCAGTGGTTCTTGAGATATCTTGTTCATGGACAAACAAACATGACTGAAAACAAAACCTCCTCCTTAGAGAAGGCAGAGGTAATAACTACAGTCACTTGCATTTTTCAATGAATAAAAGTATGATAGTAGAACTATCTGTTTATTATGGTCCAAAGAGTTCCAGTTTGGCAGATATGGCATTTAGTTTTCAGAAATAAAAACCATTCTAATTGTCCAACTACACAAATACATACACATCTAACTATGCCCAAACACACACACATGCACACATACACACACTCACGTATGCATAGATATCTTCACACTTACATGCATATGCACATGAGTGCATTCACACACCTCATTACTATATAAAATCAGTTATATACACATGCACACCCACATATATGTACCCACACACTCATATGCATAAGCAGGCATTTTGCTTGGTGGCCTCTCTCCCTTCAAATGTGATTTCATACACTTTCAGACTCCTATCATTGTATGCCTTTCTTTAGCACATTTATGTATGTTAGATTCCACAAGTGTAACAGTAAGATATTAAATGGTGTTATGGTGGTATGTATCACACACACACACTGCAGGCAGTCTGAGCTATACCACAAACAGCCATTTAACACCCAGTGTATATTCATGCAGGAGCATAGAATATTATATGGTCCCTCCATACAGTATTGATCCAGGCAGTGATGATTGGGAACAGCTGAAGCCCAATATGGTTGGTGTGTTAAGAATTATGGGCTAGATGTTATACAGTGTAATAAGGGCAATGGTAGTAACTAATATTCCACAGTATTACTTTTGTTACAAGCATAGCTCAAATATATACAGTTGGTGGGTAGGATGACAGATTGATGAGAATAATCTATAGGAAGGGGTTTGTGTAGTAAGTAGCTTGCTAACCAGCCACATGGTTCCGGGTTCAGTCCCACTGCGTGGCATCTTGGGCAAGTGTCTTCTGCTATAGCCCCAGGCCGACCAATGCCTTGTGAGTAGATTTGGTAGACAGAAACTGAAAGAAGCCTGTCGTATATATGTATATATGTATATGTGTGTGCGTGTGTTTGTGTGTCTGTGTTTGTCCCCCGTCCACCAACATCACTTGACAACCGATGCTGGTGTGTTTATGTTCCTGTCACTTAGTGGTTCGGCAAAAGAGACCGATAGAATAAGTACTGGGCTAACAAAGAATAAGTCCCGGGGTCGATTTGCTCAACTAAAGGCGGTGCTCCAGCATGGCCGCAGTCAAATGACTGAAACAAGTAAAAGAGTAAAAGAGTAAAAGAGTAGTATAATATATATATTTCTTTACTGCCCAGAAGGGGCTAAATATAGAGGGGACAAACAAGGACAGACGAAGGGATTGAGTCGATTATATCGACCCCAGTGCAAAACTGGTACTTTATTTATCGACCCCGAAAGGATGAAAGGCAAACTTGACCTCGGCGGAATTTGAACTCAGAACGTAACGACAGACGAAATACCGCCAAGCATTTCGCCCGGTGCGCTAACGTGTCTGCCAGCTCGCCGCACATAGTATAATATATACCGCATATAGTATAGTATAATATATACAAAGAAGAAAGTAGTAGCTAATACTATGGTGTCCATCTGCATTGTTCCTGTTAACAAGTACATTTCATATCTGAGGTTATTGCCGATATTGTAAGTGGCAGAGAGTCAATCTCTTCCTGTTTGAATAGTAAATCCTTAAGCTCATGTTTACACAAGTGAGTGTAGTTGTGTATGCAAATCTAGTGATATTAGTTCTATTGTGTTCACAAATATTTCTGTACTTTTTGTTTTATAGATTAAGAATAAATATATATTAAGTTGAAATCTTTATTTCCTCACTTGTTAGGTTCTGAAAAAGGACCAGTGCTCATGCCCTTTGCAGGCCTTTCTAGACTGATAAGATTGATGCCATTAATGTTTCTCTTAGACATTTGTAAGTCAACACTTGTAGGAAAGATATGTGTCTGCATGCACAAGTATGAATAAGTCTATAGTCCCATGTATAAACCATGAGCAATGAAAGAGAAATTACAATTATCTAAGTTAGTGTATCATTGTATGTAGATGGGTGTATCTATATTAGTATATCTGAGGAACATTGTATTTCAGTTTGATTTTCATAAGGGAGTTTTTTGGATATATTGTATTAAGATTTTGAGTGAGAAAATATAAATGTTAGACCTAGGCAGAGTCAACTGGGTAACAAAACTGACTGAACTTTTACTGAAGCAGAGATAAAAAAAGTGGAATAAAATGAGTCAGTGATCTTTTGTAGTAACAAGATGGGGAGATGGAAAGAAGTTATCTTTATATCAGAAACTTGCCTAGGATGTTTGAAACAGAGCGATCACTGCTAAAATAATCTAAGGGACAGTTGATGGATTTTCAATGGGGTGATAGATTAAAGCTGCCACACTGCAACAGGTACAGTTCTATTTGATTGACCTGAAGTCATTCGATCAAACCATCAAATCTAACTCAAGGCAACAAGATTATAAAGTGAATTTCTTAACATCTTAACCATATATGCATACCTAGATTTTTGGACTGATTTCTATTGGAGTAAAATATGCCCAGTTCAAAGGAAATAATTATTTTAAGCAGCTTCTTGTACAAAATAAACTTTAGAACTTCAGCCATCACTTGCAAGTTAGTTTGACCAGTAGCTTGTACCAGATTTTTAGGAATTGCTTTAGGTGTCTATGTAGTCATGAGGAGATATAGACACTCTCTCAACCCTTCCAATTCTGTTCAGCAGGAAATTGCAGATGAAATAGCTGGAGAAAGAATACTGCATCTGAAGGTGGTTGCTGTTCATTTGCATCTGAAGGTGGTTGCTGTTCATTTGCAGCTGATTAGATTGGAGGAACATGAGATGATGTGCCTTGCTCAAGGACATAATATGTCAACAGTGTCAGGAACAAAATTCACAATTTTATGATCATGAACCCAACACATTAACCAATTGATCCTTTTACTTTTAACTTGTTCAATCATTGGAATGCAGCCATACTGGGGCACTGTCTTGAGGAAGTTTAGTCAAATGATACAACTCCAGTACTTAATACTTTTTTAAGCCTGGTACTTATTATATCAGCCTCTTTTGCCAAACCACCAAGTTGTGGGGACATAAACACACCAACACCAATTGTCAAGTATTGGTGTGGGACAAACACAAAGATACACACACACACACACACACACACACACACTTATATACAATGAGCTTCTTGCAGTTTCCATCTATCAAATCCATTCACAAGGCTTTGGCTGACTTGCGGCTATGTAGAACACACTTGTCCAAGGTACCACACAGTGGGACTGAACCCAGAACCATGTGGTTGAGAAGCCAGCTTCTTACCACATAGCCGAACCCACACATCTTAAGAAAGCATCAACTACATAATATAATCAACTTTTTGTTCAAATGAGAAGTAGTTATTAAATTTAATACCTTTTTCATAACTTAAGAATTGATATCACTCATGTGACAAGAAATAGCAAATTGAATATTCTAAACCCAGAGGAAAATTAAGAAAATTTAAAATTTTGTGACTATAAAGGAAATTAAGTTAAAGACTTTGGAACTGAAATTGACTCTAAATCAATTTCATCTTCATTAACATCAGCAGTAGCCTTAGTGACAACAGCATCCTTATTTTCCTCATCACCACCCATTATCTCCCATTTCTTTCCACTGTTAGGAGTAGCAACACCATTCTCTCTAGCTAACCATTACAGACATTTTAAAATGCTTAGGAGAGAGAATATACTGCATAATATTATTAGAATCTCCCTTATCTGAGATATTGAAGATTTGACAAATAAAAGGAAGATAATGATGACAACCATGAAGATAAAGATATTGACGATGATGGTGGTGACAGCAACTAAGATAGTGAAGATGATGGACTTTCCAAGGAGAAAAGGATAACAAATTTCAAATTATTATAAAAATCTTTTAATGGCTTCATAATAATTTACAGTTTTGGATGGATGATTATTTTCCTGTAGCTAAGATAAAGTATATTGAAAGGAAAAACAATCTCACCATACATAAATACCCACATAGATACATCCACTCACACACACACACGCATACACGCACACAACTGCCAGTTGTAGGTTTTATAAATTAGCTTCTCCTCAACCAGATCTTATATTAACAAACTCATTAACTCCGAAGAGATCATGGTAATCAAAACACCTCTATAAAGCTATAATCTATGGTTTAAATGAATCAATATATTTCACTCAACATTCTGAATTTAGTAAATTAATTAGGTTGTGCTTGCTCCCAAATGAGCATATCTTAAGAAAACATATATATATATATATATCTACTATATATATGTGTATATGTATATATATATATATGGTGTGTGTGTGTATGTATATCTATCTATCTATATATATAAATATATATATATATATACATATATACACACACACACACACACACACACACACACACACACACACACACACACACACCACACACACACATATATATATATATATATATATATATATATACATACATATATAAGTAAATTTAAATAGTTGTTAAAATAACCATCTTAAGGGATAGAAAATATCCAAAGAATTACTGATTTTTTACCTATTATTTTGTTGTGAATATTAATATCCCTAAAGATAATAGTTTTAAATATAAAACTTGGTTTATAATATTCAAATTAAAATCTGTTGAATTTTTGCAGTTAATAAATTATATTAAACATATTAATTCTACTTCTCCATTTTCTGGATTTTAATTTGAGTATATATATATATATATATATATGTTCTCTCTCTCTTTAGTCTTTTACTTGTTTCAGTCATTTGACTGCGGCCATGCTGGAGCACCACCTTTAGTCGGGCAAATCGACCCCACGCCTTATTCTTTGTAAGCCTAGTACTTATTTTATTAGTCTCCTTTGCCAAACCACTAAGTTACAGGGATGTAAACACACCAACATGAGTTGTTGTGCCATGGTGGGGGAACAAACACAGACACACAAATATACACACACATACATATACATATATACAATGGGCTTCTTTCAGTTTCTGTCTACCAAATCCACTCACAAGGCTTTGGTCGGCCCGAGGCTATAGTAGAAGACACTTGCCCAAGGTGCCATGCAGTGGGACTGAACCCGGAACCATGTTATTGGCAATCAAGCTACTTACCACACAGCCACCCCTACACCTTTGAGTATATATATATAATGTTTGTTTTGAGAAGGTAATGAAATTTCAAATAATCATAAAAATAGAAAAGTAAATAACAAAATAGGTTTATCAAAAAAATTGGCTTTGGAAGAAGAGATGTGTACTAAGATAGAACCATTTTCTAAAGAATGATAGGTTGGTACATGTGGCTTTGCTTGTTACTATTTGTATTCTGGCTTCACAGACCCCAGTTGAACCGTCCAACCCATGCTAGCATGGAAAACGGACGCTAAACGATGATGATGATATAAATCTTCTTGAAAATATGCTGCCATCCCTCAAAAGCAGCATTCCATGAAATTCCAACAATCCATTTCTGTCTTTGTCTTTTCATCATTTATTTTATTTTATTTACTCATTTATTCTGTTACTCTTTTACTCTCTTTTACTTGTTTCAGTCATTTGACTGCGGCCATGCTGGAGCACCACCTTTAGTCGGGCAAATCGACCCCACGCCTTATTCTTTGTAAGCCTAGTACTTATTTTATTAGTCTCCTTTGCCAAACCACTAAGTTACAGGGATGTAAACACACCAACATGAGTTGTTGTGCCATGGTGGGGGAACAAACACAGACACACAAATATATACACACACATACATATACATATATACAATGGGCTTCTTTCAGTTTCTGTCTACCAAATCCACTCACAAGGCTTTGGTCGGCCCGAGGCTATAGTAGAAGACACTTGCCCAAGGTGCCATGCAGTGGGACTGAACCCGGAACCATGTTATTGGCAATCAAGCTACTTACCACACAGCCACCCCTACACCTTTGAGTATATATATATAATGTTTGTTTTGAGAAGGTAATGAAATTTCAAATAATCATAAAAATAGAAAAGTAAATAACAAAATAGGTTTATCAAAAAAATTGGCTTTGGAAGAAGAGATGTGTACTAAGATAGAACCATTTTCTAAAGAATGATAGGTTGGTACATGTGGCTTTGCTTGTTACTATTTGTATTCTGGCTTCACAGACCCCAGTTGAACCGTCCAACCCATGCTAGCATGGAAAACGGACGCTAAACGATGATGATGATATAAATCTTCTTGAAAATATGCTGCCATCCCTCAAAAGCAGCATTCCATGAAATTCCAACAATCCATTTCTGTCTTTGTCTTTTCATCATTTATTTTATTTTATTTACTCATTTATTCTGTTACTCTTTTACTCTCTTTTACTTGTTTCAGTCATTTGACTGTGGCCATGCTGGAGCACCACCTTCAGTCGAGCAAATTGACCCCAGGACTTATTCTTAGTAAGCCTAGTACTTATTCTATCAGTCGCTTTTGCTGAACCACTAAGTTATGGGGATGTAAACACACCAGCATTGGTTGTCAAGCAATGTTGGGGAGAGAAACAGACACACAGACATAGACACACATGCATACATACATACATACATATATATCATCATCATCATCATCATCATCGTTTAGCGTCCGTTTTCCATGCTAGCATGGGTTGGACGGGTCAACTGGGGTCTGTGAAGCTGGAAGGCTTCGTCAGGCCCAGTCAGATCTGGCAGTGTTTCTACGGCTGGATGCCCTTCCTAACGCCAACCACTCCGCGAGTGGTATATATATATACACATATATACACATATATATACATACATACATATATACGATGGGCTTCTTTCAGTTTCCGTCTAACAAATTCACTCACAAGGCTTTGCTTGGCCCAAGGCTATAGTAGAAGACACTTGCCAAAGTTGCCATGCAGTGGGACTGAACCTGGAACTATGTGGCTGGTAAGCAAGCTACTTACCACACACAGCCACTCCTACGCTTATTTATCTAAATTAAAAGTTAACCTAACTTTCTTCGGAAAATATTTCTTAGAGACCATATTTTTCTTGAAAGCCAATTTATTTTATTTTTTACTTTTATATTTTCTGATTATTTAACAGTGGAGAGGGACAATCTCCTAATGGAATGTCTCTTCTAGGAAATACCATGCATTGCTGCTTCTGTGATCTCCACCACTTATTTAGAGAATATCAACCTCCCAATTTTCGGCTTTCTGATGAAGTCAGCTGTGAACAGGAAAGAGTTGTTAAACATGGCCTTCCTTTACCTTACTTTCTTTCTCTCTCTCTCACTCTCTCTTTCTCTCTCTCTCCCTCTTTCTCTCTGCAAAAACTGAGGAGGTTTTTTTGTATCTCCATGCTAAGTTGGTTTAAAGGCACTTTTTTCTGCTTCTTCCCACCTTTTCTTTTGCTATTTGATGTTGCCTCCCACTAGAGCCATTCTGCTTGTTGCATTTGCTTCCTTCATGCCAAAGGTACCTTGGCATGCCTTATATGCTACTTACACTATGGTTCTTGCCTTCCTGGTAATGCCACATTTCAGAATGTTATCCAGGATAATGTTTAAGTCCTTGTCCAACTAGGCCCATCTCAGATCTATTTCTGGTGGCAAATTCAGCTTTGGTTCTTCTCAAATCTCTCAGGTTGTTCTCATTCCTCTATTGTTGTACATTGAGCAAGTTGAGCAGAGAGGCCCTGAGCACTGTGGTTTTCCTCCTGGCCCTAGCCCTTCTCTGACTAACAAGCAGTGCTGATACTCTCAAAACTAGCCCCTGAGTACTGTCAGATGCTTTATGTTGTTCTGGGTACTCTTTGCAGTTTGATTTGCTCTGATGTATCTTCATGCCTGTTCACTCCTAAATACTCTACAACAGCCATTGCAACTTCTTTTGGTTTCACCTCCTTTCTTGTTGACTCCAACCTCATATTCCAAAAATTCCTATCCAAGGCTTTATCTGTGTGTTCCATCTTGTTTGGCAAAATTATCCTCTCCACCCTCCTCGGTCAGCATGGATATATTCTTTCTGGTCCTTAGTTGCAGTGAGGATTGTTGGTGCAGTACTTTGGGGTGCTAGCCTTAACACTGTTGTGCACTGTTTTTCTATAATTAAATTTTATATTATACACTTTATTGTGTTATGCACATGATCTTCCTGTCTGTGGAAAAATTGTCATGCATGAAACTGGTCTTTGGTGCAAAAACATTTGGGGATTGTTTATATATGTGATGTTGGTCCCTCATTTCTTGAAATTTAGGGGGTTCTCAACCATTTTTTATCTATGGACCCTTTGGTTACTATTTTATTCTGGTAGACTTCTGTAGCCAGTCGATGTTTAAAATAAAATTTTATAGAAACTCCTTTCAAAATTCCTGTTTTGTTTTTCATGCATTAACCAGTGTAGGTTAAACTTTGTAAAGATTATGAGAAAGAAACCTAGTTGTTTCTTGCAATGCATACTAATACATACAACATTATACCCATCATTGGTCAGGTGGTTTGACATGGAGCTGGCTAGTAGGGAGCTGTCTAAACTTCAACTCTCTGTTGTTGCATGGTTTCTCTGGCTGGATGCCCCTCCTAATGACAACCACTTAGCAAAGTGTGCTGGGTTCTTTGTACATGCCACTGGCATGGGTGCATTAATGCAGCACTGGCATGAGTGCTTTTTAAGTGGCACCAGCACCTGAAAGGATAAACCTTTAGGTGTGGAAGAAAGGGATTTTATTAGCTTGACAAAGAAGAATTTCTTCAGGGTCTCTTAAAATGCAATTGTAGATCCCCAATTTAAAATTTTGTTGTATGGACCCCAGTTGAGAACTAGTGTCCTAAATGATATCATTGAAGTCTTTTTTATGCAGTATTTCATTGAGAACCACTCAAGCATTTAAAATTTTTTTAATTCTTGATTAGCCCCAGATCAGTCCTGATTTAGCTAACCTCTAATCAATTACACTCTACCCACCAACTGTCCATCACATATATTATGTGGTTGTTGTTGCTATTAATAAGTGAAAATAAACTTATAGACAACCATATTCCAGATGTGTCTATAATTTTCTTTTTAGTCGGTAGATAAGACTGCATTATATTATCCAGTGTTTCTTTACCCTGTTAAGATTGTAAAAAAATGACTTGAGAGAGACTGACTGCCATTTTTAACATGATGAAGCATCATGTCGCGGCTCCCTAAGAATGGCTTCTTCAGGAAGTCTTCACCAATAAGGCAGAAAATTTTTCAAAAAATAAACGAGCAGTTTCTTTGTGGTTGTCAGCCACTAACTACCTTATTTGTAATGATCAGTGATTTTTACTTTGGTTCCTCTTGATAATACATCCTAACAAGCAACAAATCAGATTTTATATCAACAAATATGTTTGAGAATTCCAAAATGTTTATTTTTGATTGTGTCACTGAAGAATTTTATTGCAATTCATCTTCCTTTGTTATGTTCCTGCAATGTTTTCATTCAGCCGGAAAAAAATTGTTGTTTATTGGATATTTTTCATTTTTATCCTACTACTATTTAATTCCATACATAACTTTTTGTTGTGAATTATAATTTTTATAGATATTTATTATTATTATAATTATTATTATTATTATTATTATAATTATTATTATTATTATTATTATTATTATTATTATTATTATTATTATTATTATTTAGTGTTCTTTCACTTCAGTATTCTACTTGTCAAAAAGGAATATAGGAAAAAGTGTTTTTTAAAGAAAATAAATTTTGTATGACAGTGTTGAGAAGACCTCTAATGTTCTAAAACAGAAAAGTGATAGATATGGTTTGACAGAAGTGACATTTAATAATAAATATAGCTTGAACATAAAGCAATCTGTTTGGACAAAAAAAGATTCACATGGTCAATATTTTAACTATTATTCAATGATGTATGCAACAAATAAAGTCACACATTCCTCGCTTATTTACTAAACTACTAAATCAACATCTAACAATCTATTTGTTATACAGAAAATGTATATGATGACCTCCTCACATCTGACACAACGATAAAAAGAATTAAGTGAAAATAATTAATATTTTTTCTGACCTTTCTTGGCTCTAGCCAAACCATAAATCTCTGATTAATTCTTCATGAAAATCTATTTTAAATTTCTTTCTAGATTAATATTTAAGAGCCAACAGTATGGATGTCTGACAGTTTTTGTCTTTATTGGATCTTATTTTAGCTTCAGAGCTAACTTGTCATATTGTCAGGTCAGCAACTATATTAGTAACTCCACCAAGCTTGCTTGGTGAGGAGGGTAATTTATTGGATACATAGCAGGATGAAAATAAACAACCTTTCTAAGGGTGGATGAGTCAACAGCCACCCAATAATGTGTGCAGGTGCATATCATAGTGGTTAGGCTGTTGCGCTCAATCTTGAGATACTGGTTCCAATTCCCAGGCCAACTGTACATTATGTCTTTGAGCATTACAAGTCCACTCAACTGTAGATGGTTAACCTTGTGACAAATTGGTGTACAAGAGATGGCAACTCAGTAAAATCCCCTAAAATGGAAGTCTTGTGAAACTGTTTTGTATTAAGCAATCAAAAAATGTGTAGTACAACCCATATTGTGAATCCAGGCTGGCAGGGATTGGTTATTCAACCCTAACAAAGAATGAGCTACAGAGCACTTAAGGCCATGTACATGTTATCTCTCTTTCTCAAACCATAAATCGATGTAGATTCTTAAAATTAGTAATTTAATTTTTGGGTCTGCACGAAAGGGGGTGTATGCCTGACATTCATAGGTCCACAGAGACTAGTTGTTGAGATGGCATAAAGAAGTTCCCCAGCACCTTAGAGGATTGGGTATCAGATATAACTCTGTTGATGACAGAAGAGACAGATAAAGGAGGTAACATATCTGTGTATTAGGGAGGTTTGTCTGTGTTGCAAATAACTTCATACCTGTCAGTTTAGTGACTTTAGTGGTGGAAAATGTATGTGTGGTAAAAAAACGGAGAGAGATAGAGAAACAGAGAGCTGGTAATGTTGCTGCTTGATTGTCATACATTATTGCTATATTTAATTGTTGACAATAAAAATATTAAAATTTAGAAACAATTCTTTAGCTCCTTCAACATAACTTTACTGTGCAAAAAAAATATAAAGAAATCCAGTGTGTTATGAAAAGACACTAATTCTACTTTCTAATTGAATGCATAGAATTAAATATAGCATATCAGGTATATTCATACTTATTCCCACACACACACATATATATATATAACAAAATACTAATTTTCCCATTGATTTTCATGTTATGAAGTGAGATGCATTCTGACAGATCTTTTTCAGAAAAAGAAAAGAAAAAACAACACAGCTAATTTTTTTAGAAAAATAACAATTTCTAAACATACTCTGTACAGTATGCATATATAAAAGAATTTAACAAGAATACATTTTCAAAACAAATTAGACTTGCAATATTGTAACAAGGTATGTTGTAATCACAGAAGTTGTTGCCTCTTATGTAAGGGATGGTGTTGGAATGAGAGGATGTGGGACACTATCTTTTATTTTATATTTCATTATCATCAACATCTGTTTGATGTTTAAAGTGCATCATATCTTTGTCTAGCTCTGTGTAGGAACTGAACTCTCTGCTAATTTCTATGTTATATTTACAATAAAGGTCATTATCAAAATAACGTAAGTTGCCAGCTTTCTTCTACATAGATCAACATTTTAGCAATATTTGTTGCAGTTAATTTAAGTAGAGTCAGTGGAATTTCTGTATTCTCATCTCTTTCCTCTGCTTGATCTTGTTCTAACAGCATCAACTCCTGAGTAGATAATGCTTCTCTATTAGTCGTTAGCAAACTCAACCACCATCCACTATGACTTCTTCAAACCTTGTACCCCTTACAAATGTCACAAAATCTTTCTGAATTTGATATAGAATTTCTTTTTGTTGAAAGCTTGTAAGGTCATAGATATAGTCAGGCCATACAGTTTTGTAAGCACCATTTAAAGTTAGGGAATTCACTTCATTCCATGACTGATGTATGACAGCTACAGTAGCCATTATGTTCAATTTCTTCCTTAAGAATCTAATTGCAAGTTTATCCTTCCTGTCAATTACTTTCCTAAATTGTTTGAAAGTTTTTAAATAACTTGCCTTCAAATTATCCGTCATCCTTGATCCATTGGTTGAAGTTGTATTTTAGAGGTTTATTCTACTCTCCCATTATCAGAAAGCTCATTTAAATCTATTTGGTAGTTTGGTGTATTGTCTAAAGAGAACAATGCTTTGTTGGAAATATTATGTCTGTACATTTCAACAACAGGATGAAAAAATGCTTGTAAACTTCAAATAGGTTGCTAATCATCCATACCTTCTTATTTGAACGCCAAATCAGGTAGATTAAACTTTGCATAATCCTTGAAAGCTCTTGAATTTTCAGAGTTATGCATGAGTAGGGCTTTCAATTTCATATCACCAGCAACATTTCCTCCCAGAACAGAAAATTTAAATGCTGTTGTTGATATTTCTTCTTGAGATGTTTCATATTCAGTTTCCCATTAGCCCTATAAAAATAAGGTCCTAGCAGTTAACAGAATAACTTCTTGAACACTTGACTTAATTTTCTCTCTATTGCCATGTAATGTCTCCCCTGTAGATATTGCTAGCTTTAATGTTTTGGCAATGTGGCAAATTTGTTTTCTTCTGCACCAGGCTTTCTTTAAAACAAGTTTAATACTCAACATAACTATTTTATGGTCTCTTTTCACACTGCTGCCTTCAGTTCCACTTCATAGCTTTCTCCATGGATCTTGAACTGTGAGTAAAACCACGGCAGCTATGTAGCAAATAAATAAATAAATAGCACCAAGAACGAACTCTTGGGAGAAGAAAGATTGTATATATATATATAAAATCTTTCTCTCATATATATATATATATATATATATGTGTGAGAGAAATAAAAGGGAAGAAAAGTGAAGGCAAGCAAGAGAGTCATACAGGTATATAAAAAATTTACTTGTTAATACAAATTTGGTGTGTGTTGCATTCCATTACATAATCAATGAAACAATGTATGGTAAATAAACAAACGGTATAATGTATCCTGACTGTACAACCAGATGGCAGACAAACACAGAATGTTACTAATTCTTCATCAGTTAGCCAATTGGTAATACTCAGTTTCACAATATATATATATATGTATAATTATATACATGTATATAAGTGTGTGTGTGTGTGCTTGTATATATGTGTATATATAAGTTAATTGCTGGTAGTGACACTATCTTATTTTGCAACTATAATATACAACAAATGTATTAAAGTCTTATAAATCAACACTACATCTTGCTTATGTTAGAAGTGTGATTCAATCTATTTTTAAAGGTATCTCTACAGATTTTCTATAGATATTAGAGCCAGCACTGAAAGTTATGTTTTGTGTATTTGTATATATGTCCATGCTAATAATGCGACCGAAAATAGAAGAATAAGTAATTGCTGTATATGCATATTTCAGGTGTGATTGCTATTTCTTCAGTACCACATCCAATTATTACATCCCATTTTCTTCCTGAGTGGATGCTATGCTGAGTGTCAGGGAGCAAGTCATTAACTTTTAGCAATGAGATCAGCTTCCTTCTGACAATGGGTTCTATGACTTTGCTGACATATCTGATTAGAGAGAACAGCCAATAATATTTAGTATCTGCTCTGCTACCTCTTTATGGATAGGATATATCATGCCTTCCTTTAACTTTCTGGGAAGCTTCCCATTTGCAAAGAAGCTTTGGAAGAGGATCTGTAGTGGTCCTTGAATTTTTTATGAGGACTGTTCTATTAGAGTATATATAATTAGTATGATTCACAAAATGGCAATTCTCATTAAATGTGATTTCAATTGCTTGACTGAGATTTTATATATGGCCCAGCTCTCTGTTACACTGATGTGTGTTCCCATTGATATGATCAACTGAACAGCTGGCTCATAAAATGAATGTGTAAGTGGCTGAGCATTCCACAGACAAGTGTACCCTTAATATAGTTCTCAGGGAGATTTGCTATCATACAGAGTGGGACAAACTGGCCCTTTGAATTATGGGCACAATTCATTTTGCCAGCTCAATGGACTGGAGCAGTGACAAAAATAAAGTGTCTTGCACAAAGACACATACCATGAGCAATCAAACTCACAACCTTACAACTATGAGACAAGTATCCAACCCACTAAGTCATGTGCCCTTTAAATGTGTGTGTATACATATACATATATCCCTGCATATCTCACATCTATTTTCATTCCTCCACTTCACTCTCTATTTCGTATCTTATCTAGAATAACTATTACTTAACCATTTTCTCACACCGTCTCTGATGAAGGAATATATAAAATATCCCGGAAACAGCTCTAAGACCTTCTATCTATAAATGTTCTGAAATCTTTCACAGCCTTGGATTTTTATCTCATTCTGCTAATTTTTTTATATACACACATGCTGATATATGACCTTTGTTGGACTCCTCATTCACATAATTACCTAACCTGGAGCTTAGCTATAGTCTGTCCATAGCACTTACTCAGCATTACCTGACACCTTTGGGTTTTCTTGATATCATTACCTCTCATAATGAGAGAAATGGAAGATATGAGAATGTGTATTAATCACTACAGTTGTTTTGAGCTATCTTTCATCGGTCCCTCATGAGTGGGATACTTTGCAGCTGGTTTAGGAGTATCCGATGGTGTAGATATGTTTCTTCAGGTGATTACAAGATGTATTTCATTAAAGTAATGAGTGTTCCACATTAATTAAGCTTGCTCATGAATTTGTTTTAGTTTTACCAAATTATATTTGATCAACAAGTGAATCAAGATATTAAAATGTGGTAAATAAGCATTTAGCGCAGAGAGAATATAGATTTTTGTATTAGTACCATTTCAGGAATTGGAATAGAAGTAAATAAAAATTCTACCCTGTAAAATATATAGAAAAGCAGCAAATCAAGGGATACAGCTTCATTTTGATAGAAGATCGAAGATCCATATTAAATAAAAGATACAAAAAGAAACAAATACACAATACAACAAAAAACATTAAGTATGTGAGAGGATTCTACTAGTTTTCATCTTCCAAATTCCACTCAGAAGGTTTTAGCCAGCCTGTGACTACAGTAGAGGATTCCTTCTGATAGCATTCATACTGTGGAACTGAATACATCAGCATCTGGTTCTGAAGTGAACTTCTTAACCAATAACCATTCCTGAATATATATAAATGTAATGGGTGTACGCACACATGCGTCTGTATTTGTGTGCAATCAGATACATTTTCAGTTACTTTGACAAAGTACTTGATATCTCAGATTTCTTACACATTGATCTAAATCTTTAAACCAGTTGTAAGTTACTTGCAGTGAAAATTTTTAATGCATATGAAGTCATAGAACAGTAGCCTTTTTAGAGATTTAAGAGATATAGATGGAAAAGGAAATCAACCATTAAGATTTCTAGTAAATCACAAAGAATTTGAGAAAATATTCTGTATAATCTTCTAGAATCATGAGAAACAAAAGTTATGATTCAGGTAACTCAAAATATTATCAATTTTGAAAATGACCTATGGTAGTTTTAATTTAAATAAATTTCAAGATTTGAAAATACAAATGAAACTCAAAATATAAAGTTTGCTATTGTACATTAATTAAGGTTGCTCATGAATTTGTTTTAGTTTTACCAAATTATATTTGATCAACAAGTGAATCAAGATATTAAAATGTGGTAAATAAGCATTTAGCACAGAGAGAATATAGATTTTTGTATTAGTACCATTTCAGGAATTGGAATAGAAGTAAATACAAATTCTACCCTGTAAAATATATACACAATCATTTAAAGTTTAGTCATTCATTTTAGCAGTTTAGAAATCAATATAAATTATAGATATTCTGCAGAGAAAAAAAAAAGGTTAAATAAAGTTCTCTTTAAAAAATTTATCACTATACTTCAGTGGTTTAAATAAAATATGAGAAATTTACGTTATGTCACTTTTAAGATTATAATTCTTTGAAATATTAACTTATCTTTAGTTATGAAAAAAATATCATCATTAAAGACTACTTATCTCAGACATATGCCATTAATGACTGCTACAGTTTAGATTTAGAACTTCATATTCCTACATTAAAATACTGAAAGAAGAAACTTATGGTAGGAGGTTTACTTGGTGATCTTCACAGATCTCTCTCTCATTTAAATGTTGTATAATTATTGACTGTTGAATTGTATAATCATTAGACTTAACAGGAACAAAACATGACAGTTATTATCAATCTCCTCTTTTTCTTTTTTATTAATAACCTCTGATCATCAGCAACATTGTCAATCATTGCTGTGCTGTAGAAAGATGAATGATTTGTGCTTTAGTCATTACTATGATATATGAAGATGAAGGTCTGTGACAGGTATGGGCAACCTCCTCCAAGAAGTTGGCCAGACTATTAAAAAGTTTCAATGTAATTTTTCAGAAAGCCCCATCGGCCACAAATTGTCCATGACTGGTTCATAGGTTACAGTGGTTCCTGAATCAATAGTTATAGTATAGTATCAAGAGGAATATCCGTAGTTTGCAATGCTTAAGCAAGACTAATATAAAGTTAGCTTTATGCAACATAAATAAAGTAAAAACGAATATGAAAGTGCTTTTATGTGATTTTTAATGTCTCCATTGACTCTCATGAAGTTACTTATTTCTATTATTGTAACTTATGTGAAGGCACATTGCTCAATGGTTACAGTGTTGGGCTCACAATCATGAGGTAGTAAGTTTGATTTCCAGACCGGGTTGTGTACTATGTTCGTGAGCAAGACACTTTATTTCATGTTGTTCCAGTTCACTCAGCTGTAAAAATGAGTTGTGATGTCACTGGTGCCAAGCTGTATCAGACTTTGCCCTTCCCTTAGATAACATTGGTGGCATGGAGACGGGAGGCTGGTATGCATAGGCAACTGCTGGTCTTACATGAACAACTTTTTCTGGACTTGTGCCTTAGAGGGAAACTTTCTGGGTGCAATCACATGGTCATTCATGACTGAAGAGGGTCTTTACTTTTACTATGTGGGATATAAGGAGTAAAAATTAGAAAAGGGTAATATTTATTAGAAGGCAAGATTTAAAGTTTTATGATGGCAGCAGGCATGGCTGTGTGTTTAATAAGTTAAACTGGAAACAATGTTGTTTTGAGTTTCATCTCAATGTGTGGTATCTCAGGCAAACACTTTCAACTATAGCCTCAGGCCAATCATTGCCTTGTAGATGAATTTGGTAGATGGAAACTATGAAGAAACCTGTTGTGTGTGTGTGAGTGTGTGTGTGTGTGTGTGTGTGTGTGTGTGTGTGTGTGCGAGTGTGTGTGTGTGTGCACTTATTTACTTACTTGTGGTGACATTCACCCTGGGCAGGTTGAATCGGCTTCTTCTACCACCCTCGAGGCATCTCAAACCATGGCAGTGGAAGAATTTTCATGGGAATATGAATTTCACAAGCAGTCCCCAACAATCCCGCATGTAGAGACATCCGGTTTGCTGCAGATTGTCCGCAGACGCAGGGACAGAACGACCAAGGAGCCACCGGTTGCCAAAACAGACACTCCGAAGATTTTCACCAGAGCCCCGCCTGCCAGGTTGTAGCCCTAATACCACTCGGTGTCAGACCAATCCACCTTGGGTGGCCCTACCAGGAACCGAAGTTCCTGATGGCATAGCTCTGACACTTCCTGTTGCCAGCGTCCCCACCACGGTGAGGAGGGGATTGACTTTGGGGACATGTGTGTGTGGGTGTGGGTGTGGGTGGGTGTGGGTGGGTGTGGGTGTGGGTGTGTGTGAGAGTCTGTGAGTATCCCCAAACTTTTGAAACTAGTCTTGGTTTAATTTTCCTGTAGCTTTGCAGTTTGGCAAATGAATAAAATAGAATAAATACTAGACTAGAATTGAGTCCTGACTAACTCTACAAAATGGTGCTCCAACATGCTTGTAGTCCATTGACTGAATACTGTAAAAGAGTAAGGCAGATCAGTAAAGATATTTGGTGAAATGAAAATGTTCTGCAATAAGTTCCTCTCTAGTATTGTCAAAATTACTTTCTTAAAGTACTTATAATGTTAAGATTGAGTTCATGTAAGTATGGCAATTGCCTTAGTATGGACATGAAGAGAATCAATCCAGAAAGTGCCTACTATTCAAATGCTAATGAGAATAATACTGTGACAATTAAGTGTTACAGTTTCAGTGAAACAAATGAATTAGACAAGAAAGAAATTACTGAAGCAACAATTGAGATAAGTGACACCTAATTAGTAAATTAGTAATAAGAAATAATGAAATCATACCTGACAATAATATAATCAATATTAATAATGTAAATGAACATCCAATATTTCAGACATACACAAAGAAATGTTTAGAAGAGCCATACATCTTATTAATCAGACTGGTTTGTTTTATAACAATGCTATTTATATTGGCTACGTAGTATTGAGGAATATTATGCAAACAATGGATGCAGGCATAGCTGTGTGGACAGGTGTAGGAATGGCTGTGTAGTGAGGGGCTTGCTTCCCAACCACATGGTTCTAGGTTTAGTCTCACTGCATGGCACCTTGGGCAAGTGTTTTCTACTATCACCTCGAGCTGACCAAAGCCTTGTGAGTATAATTGCTAGATGGAAACTGAAAGAAGCCTGTCGTAAATATTTATATATCTATTATATAAAATCCGTTCTGTCTGTCTGTGTGTGTGTGTGTCTTCTAGGATCTTGGGCAACCTCCATCCGATTGCGCTCAAATATGATATGTAGATGCTGATGGTATCTGGGCGTGTATAAGTCTTGAAAAAATTACAAAAATCGATTCCAGGTAAGAATGTGATCGATAAAGCCGTGGGAACGTGCATTTGTCAAATCGTTTTTCTTGGAATAGAAAAAAGTCTATCTTTATTTCTCCTTTTGCTGGTGTCTCAAATTAGGTTAAATAGGGGACAGTCAGACAAGTTGTTTTGAGAAAATTTGGTTTAAATGTTTGGCTACTCAGCACCATTAATTGGATGGGATACGTTTTGCTCGTGTATACACACACACACACACACACACACACACACACACACACACATGTGTGTGTGTGTGTGTGTATGTCTTTGTGTCTGTGTTTTTCCCCCTTGACAACTGATCTTGGTGTGTTTACATCCCCAAAAGTTAGCAGTTTTGCAGAAAAGATTGATAAAATAAGTACTAGGTTTAAAAAGAAATTAAGATATCAAGTCCTGGGGTCAATTTGTTCACACTAAAACCCTTCGAGGTGGTGTTCCATCATGGCCAGAGTCAAACGACTGAAACAGCCAAAAGGTAGGAGATAAAAGATAAACTGATTTTTAATATATGATACACACTAAGGTGAAGGCTTGTGGCTGGGTGGTTAGGATATTGCACTCATGTTCGTTCCACTTCTCTCAATTGTAAATGAGTAACCTTGTAATAAATTGACATTTAGTTCAAGGGACATGTTATGCCATGCAAGTGGGGTCACCAGCCCTATGAGTCCTAGGACTTCAGGCAGTACTTTCTTTCTATACATACTGAGGGTAACATATATTATACTCTGCTGGGTGGTTGGTGTTAGGAAGGGCATCCAGCTGTAAAAACCTGCCAAAACAGTCACAGAAGTTTGGTGCAGGCTTCTGCTTGGCCAGCTCTTGTTGAATTGTTCTACCCATGCCAGCATGGAAGGTGGACTTTTGAAGATGGTGATGATAATGATGATAAGAAATGTGGCAAGATGGCAGAATCATCAGCATGTTGGATAAAATGCTCAGCAATATTTATATTCTGAGTTCAAATTCCACTGAGGTCGACTATGCCTTTTATGTTCTTGGAGTCGATAAAATAAGTAGTAGATGATGTAACTGACTTACTTGCTTCCCTCAATAAAATAAAGTACCAGTTTAATACTGGGGTAAATGTAATCGACTGGCCCTTTTCCTAAAATTGCTATACTTTTTGTCAAAATTTGAAACCATTATTATTATTATTATTATTTAGAAGCAATTATAATTATTATCATTTTTATTAAAGGCAGTGAACTGATAGAATTGTTAGCACAATGGGCAAAATGTATTTTGCCTGTCTTCCCATTCTGAGTTCAAATTCTGCCGAAGTTAACTTATTCTTTCATCCTTTTGGGGGGTCAATAAAATAAGTACTAGTTGAGTACTTGAGTCGATGTAACAGGATTATCTCCTCCCGGAAATTGCTGGCCTTGTGCCAAAATGCGAAATCATTATTATTATTATTATTATTATTATTATTATTATTACTATTATTATGTTTGACTTTTGCTTTGTATTTGTTCAAGTTGACTCCAAGTCTCACCCAGAGACCTTGAGAGACAACAAATTAGAAGTTTAAGCTGGTGTTATGACTAGGGTGTATATATTTAGTTATGCACAAAGTTTTGTCCTAGAGAATGTTTAAGAAAATATACTATTATTATTATTGTAGTTGTTGTTGTTGTTATTACAGTTATTATTATTATTAGGTACTACTTAAGAAGAGTGGTCCCGGTGTGCGCACTCGCGTTCTCGTGCATCCATGCTAGCTTGTTGTGACTAGTCGATCCTACAATGACTACCTAGCAAAAGTAAATAAAACACAAAATAAATAATTTTTTTACACAAAGGCGCAGGAGTGGCTGTGTGGTAAGTAGCTTGCTTAGCAACCACATGGTTCCGGGTTCAGTCCCACTGCGTGGCACCTTGGGCAAGTGTCTTCTGCTATAGCCCCAGGCCGACCAATGCCTTGTGAGTGGATTTGGTAGACGGAAACTGAAAGAAGCCTGTCGTATATATGTGTATATATATATATATATGTATGTGTGTGTTTGTGTGTCTGTGTTTGTCCCCCTAGCATTGCTTGACAACCGATGCTGGTGTGTTTACGTCCCCGTCACTTAGCGGTTCGGCAAAAGAGACCGATAGAATAAGTACTGGGCTTACAAAGAATAAGTCCCAGGGTCGATTTGCTCGACTAAATACGGTGCTCCAGCATGGCCGCAGTCAAATGACTGAAACAAGTAAAAGAGTAAAAGAGTAAAAGTAAATAATTTTTTAAAACAAAATAAATAAAATAAAAACACAAAGTAAGGATTGACCAGTCACGACTAGCTAGTGCGGATGCGCAAGTACGCGAGTGCACGCACTGGGACCACTCTTCTTAAGTAGTACCTTATTACTATTATTATTATTATTATTATTATTATTAATGTCACATGTTAGTAGATACATATACAAAGTATCCTGGTAGATAGCGATGATGGAAAACCATTCTGAAACCTTTTCCTGCTGATGTCAGCATAAGAATCTGGATGATGTTGAATGTTTGTATAAACATAACAATTCACTTTGTATTGGACAATACTGGTTCAAGGAATACAATAAAATCCATCTCAATTTATGCAATCTGATTATGGAACAATGTATATAGATCAGTAGAGGGATCAAGATTCTCAATACACTCCATAAAGAATATGGTAGTAACAGAAAGGCAACTGTCTGTATCAGTTTA
>NC_043004.1:20535477-20542977 GCF_006345805.1 Octopus sinensis
GAACGGCAGTATCATTAGAGTATTGGATAAACGGTTTACAGTATTCATTCTAGCTCTTTATCTTCTGAGTTCAAATCCAGCAAGGTCAAATTATTTCTTTCATCTCTCCAGGTTTGATAAATAAATTATCAGTCAATTACCGGAGTCAATTTCTCTCCCTTTCTCCCCCAACCTCTCTCTCTCTCTCTCCTTGTTTCTCCTTTTATCTCTCTCACTTTCTCTCTCTCTCTCTCTCACACACAGAGTATCAGCTACGACAGTAAGAAGGTTCTGGAGGACCACTCACTTAATCCCTTCCTCTAACAAATAAAGGAGAGTTAAGTAAGAGGCCAGCATCCTCTTCTCATTTTGCAAACTACAAAATCAGAATAAAGGCACCAGAAAACTCTTTGTAGGAGGATGGCTTGTGTCATTGTGTGAATGAGCAGAGGTCACCATATAGATGAACTAAACTGCTATATGGCTTGAGGTGCAGAGTAGATGGATAGAAGTGTTGTATTGACTGGGATTTTGTATAACTAAAATAGGTTTTAAAAATAACAAAAATAAGCAAAAATCAGACAATGTAAGAGTGTAAAATTTAAATAGATGTGCAGTGTTATTACCAGTTCAAATATGCTTGAGACAGGTTCTAATTCATAAGTAAGCTATTCACTTTTTTTTTTTTGTGATGGAGAAAATTTCTCCACAAATGGTGCAAATTCACCTAAATCATCTCACTGTGCCACCTAACCAAACTGTAAAATGCAAGCATTTCAGAGTAATTATCTTCCCTTCAGTCACAGAATGTGGACGGTGGCAGTGTGAGCTGATAAGAGAGATTGTTTCTCTTATGCTATTCCAGTCATCATATGATCTGTGATAGCACTAATTGGCAGCTCACAGTAAACAAATTATGGGGTGGAGCATAAAGCAGTGATGTGTATAAATGCAATGCTATTACCAGTTTAAAGATGCTAGTGGCAGGTTTTTTTTTGCTGATGGTGTTTGTTTGTTTTCATAATGATGAT
The DNA here is from genome assembly GCF_006345805.1 of Octopus sinensis. Taxonomy (NCBI): domain Eukaryota; kingdom Metazoa; phylum Mollusca; class Cephalopoda; order Octopoda; family Octopodidae; genus Octopus; species Octopus sinensis. The sequence goes on from NC_043004.1 coordinate 20,536,488, forward strand.
AAATTCTGCTTGCTGTGTGGTGATATCTTTTATCGTTTGAATTATTTCAGTCTTTAGACTGTGGCCATGCTGGGGCACCACCTTGCGGAATTCTTAGTCAAACTGATTAACCCAAGTACTTATTTCCATTTTAAGCCTGGTATTTATTCCTTAGGTCTTTTTTGCTGAACAGCTAAGTTGTATGGATGTAAACACACCAACACTGGTTGTCAAGTAGTAGTGAGAAACAGACATCGATACAAAGATACACACACACACAAACACACACACAAACACAAACACACACACACACACACACACCACACACACACACACACACACATACACACACACATGTATACAATGGGGTTCGTTCAGTTTCTGTCTTCCAAATCCACTCACAAGGCTTTGATTGACCAATAGCTACACCTTACCCAGGGTACCTCACAGTGGGACTGAACCCAGAACTATGTGGATGGGAAGTAAACTTCTTACCACATAGGCATGCTTATTCTAACTTGGAGAATATATTCCCAATAGTAATGAATGAAGTACAGATCAAAGAGCCAAATCTCAGAAGAAATTCTAAGGAAAGTTGAACTGTTGTAAGGAAAGATATCTGATAATATCATGAAGATATCCATCAATGGTGATGTTGTAAGTTTACTGGTTCCCAATATTTTCTAGAACAATAGTAAGAATGGCAAATAAAAATGAAGTTTGAATCACATTTTCATGAAATAATACACAAATATAGCAGACAATAAAATTATCGATAATATTTGATGGCATAGGAACTTGTGAGATTGATAATATTTCCCTTTGGCTTTGTATAATAAATTTGTGAAAAGACATTAAGATCTCCTAACACTTTGGCAGAGGCAATTATTGTTCGACAACTTACTTTGATTGGCTCATTTTAGAGGAAACAAATAGCAATGTTCTGTTAAGCAAAGATTAGAAATCCAAACCTTGGATATTACTTTGATTTCTGAATGGACATATTCGCCTTCAGCTTCTGTTCTTGTTAATTAGTAGGTACATTATTCTCGTAAATATGCCTGCCTATTGCCCTTTATACTTTATGTATATAACTATACTATAAGTTATAATTTTCTACATTTTCACTATCATAATGATATATAAAAATGAACACATGTTTATATGTATCATCGTTGTATGTATGTATCTTTGTAAGTGTGTGTATGTGTGTGTGTAAATATATATGTATATATGTATATAAACAAATAAATATATATATATATGTTATACATACATACATACATCATCATCATCATCATCATCATCATTTAACGTCCGCTTTCCATGCTAGCATGGGTTGGGTATATATATATATATATATATATATATATATATATATATTATATATATATATATATATATATATATATACATATATGTATATATATATATATATATATATATTATTTACTGGTGTATTGAATGCAAAGTAAACCTATTTCTCATATGTTCATTGCATTGCTCGTGTGTGACTTTATCGTGAGTTTATGGTGGTTTTTGGAGCATTGGCTCTGATTTTAGCAAGTGGCATTATATGCTCTACTGAATCTAAATTTACCTTATATTGTGCCTATAATGGCGTGAAGTTGCTAGCTACCTTATTATCTTATCGATACTGTTAATAACGACAATGATACTTCTATATTTAAATTTTACATATATATAAATATATATATATATTCATATATATATATATAACTCTATGTAGGTGTGTGTGTTTTTATACATATGGTATACTTGTAGGTGTGTGTGTTTTTATACATATGGTATACTTGTAAGTGTGTGTGTATTTATATATATATATATATATGTTTGTATGTATACATCATCATAATCATCATCATTATCCTTTACCATCTGCTTTTTATGCTGGCATCTTGTGAGACAGTTTGATTAGAACTGGCAAGCTGGAGAGTCACACAGTGTATGTTCACATGTATGTTTGTTTGAAAATTTGTATATTTGTGATACATGTCCTGCGAAGATATGGGACAAAGTGAAGTAAAATGATTTAGGATGTTGAGCCCTACTGAGAAAATGACAAAGAATCATGATGCTTGGTGAATTACTGTAAAATTGTGGCCATAAAGCCATTATGTCTATGCCCTTGCACACAATCTGTCCATGACAAACCCTCCTCCACATCCCATCTTTCTAACACCTCGATCCACTCATGCTCACCATTTGCTGTATTCCTCTCCCTCATAAACCTACCAGTGCACCTATGTCCCTGTCAATCTTTTCCCCACAACATATTCCCTCAGCAACCCTTCCCTCAACCTGTGTCCATTCACTACATACCCCTCTATTTTCCACTCTCCTTTTGCAATCACAAAATTGAACTTACTTAACCATTTGCCTTATCCAGTCCCTGGGCTACTTCACTAATTTGCACATCCCTGTAAGTTGATGAATGTTACTACTTGTAAACCAGTAAGTTTCAGAGAAGCACATGTATAAATGCAAACCATCACATGCAAACACTTCCCTTCTCTCTCTCTCTCTCACTCTCACACACACACACACACACACACACACACATCTATGTGTATACTATAGGGCTTGTACAATTTCTGCCTACTTTACCAAATTCACTCATAAGGCACTGGTTGGGCCTAGGGTCATAGTAGAAGACACTTGCTCAAGGTTCTGCAGGATGTGACTGAATCTAAAACAATGTGGTTGCAAAACAAACTTTTTAAACACAGCCATGCCTGTTTGTTGTCTTTAAACATACAGCAGATGCAAATATCAGATTTATATGTTTGCTTGATTAGAATCACATTTCAGTATTCTTGTATATCTGTCAGACATGTGAATGTTTACATTGGAGAATGTGGTTTCTGTTGTCTGGTGTTGGAGACAGGTTTCCTACTAATTTTGATTTCAAAAATGAAATCCATTTTGCTCTATCACGTCAAGATTTTTCACGAATTCAAATGTTCTTTTTCCAACATTTCCGGTGTTGTCACCATTTCTAAAGATAGATTTGGCCTCATTAAATGCAGACCCATGTATGGAGCATGACATAACATAGTTTTCAGTATGACTTGGAGTAAGTGAAACTACAAAAATAAAAACAAAATTCATCATTTAAGAAATAAAAAGCATCAAACTTAAGCAACTTACTTTTCAATTTAACCAGTTTAAAATGTCATGATGATGACTGAAATTTCCTTTATACAATTAGATGTTAATAAATAACACGCTTCTGTGTTTCAGAACATCATACATGTCTCATATTTGTAGAATTTGTCTGCAGATATGCCCATACTCTACTTGAATTAGTGTGACTGTCATTGCAAACCAGGTGAAACATGTTTTGTTGAACTTTTAGCTATTTCTTACCTTGGTATTTTGAATGCAGCCGTAATATTTTAATTGTGAGGTCACGTGGGTCAAGGTCACTTTTTGTCATGCATAGTCAAAGAGCTGTAGAAAGAACTTCATGATATGTATGTTCTTTATGGAACTTTGCTCCTATCACAAATTTGTATTTGTTTACTTTATAACTGTTGACAATTCTGAAAATTCTTTCCTCGGGTGACAACTGGCTTGAATATAGGAGCAATGTGAAATATAGGAGCAATGTGAAATATAGGAGCAATGTGAAATAAAATGTCTTTCACGAGAACACAACAGACAACCCAGTCTCATGGTTGTGAGCTCAATTCTCTAACCACTGAGCCATGCAACTTCACAATTATATAATTAACAACATAACTACATAGGATGAGAAAGAGAGAGAGATCCAAGAAGATTTTTGAAATATGAAATTCCAACAACTGTTGTCCTATGTAGACTAAAATATAAAAACAAATAAAAATATAAAAGAAATAAAACAAGTGAGGAGAGGAAGTGGGTGTGAAAAGTGAGACAGTTACTGCAGGATGATATAAAGATATACTAAGATAACGATAATGATTTAGAGAAGAGTAAATTATAGATAAATAAATAGTTTAAAAATCAATAAATAAGTGCAGACATGAATGTGTGGTTAAGAAGTTCACTATGCAACCATGTGATTCTGGATTCACTGCAATCAATGCCTAGAGAATGAATTTGGTAGAGAGAAGCTGTGTAGGAATTCATTGAAAATGTGTGTGTGTGTGTGTATGTTTAAGTGGCTCTTTTGTTTGTCCACTCACCTCTTAGCAACTGGTGTTGGTTTAATTATGCTTAAGTAACATAGCAGTTTGGCAAAAGAGAGTGGTAGAATGAGTACCAGATTTGAAAAAAAAAAAATGGGCTGGGCTTAGATTTGACTGACTAAACCTTCCAAGCCGGTGTTGCAGTATGGCTGCAGCCTAATGACTGAAATAAGTAAAATACATATATAGATGGTGCGGTGAATAAACTGTCATCTAAATTACGCAGAAATGAAAATAACACGGACATCCTATTTTAACAGATACTAGCACTATGACCCAGCAACGCCGGGTCATAGTGCTAGTGCATGCATATACAGCTGCATGTGTGCACACATACATGTGAGTACTGTCCAAATCTCCGACCAATCACATACAGCTAGCTGGCATTCAATTGGCGTATCAGGTTTCGGGTATTTTGATTGGGTTTTGGATAGAAAATTCACAAAAAAGTCACTTCTATTGATTTTTTAATGGCTTTGCAGGGTGACTGGGGAAATGTAAAGATGTGCACGACCACCCTTGGACGGTTTTGAATGACCATAGAAAGTGCAAGCCCTCTAACTGAAAAATTGTGGATTTGTATAAAGGACACACACACACACACACATACATTTTGCCATTTATATATATAGAGATATTTACCAAAATTACATAAAAATGTTTTGAATTTACTAGAGTAAATTTATTCAATAAAATCGCCATTGGCTTTAACCATAGCCTCCAGATGACTTTGGAATCCTCTGCAACTCTTCTGGACGGCCTCCTTGTCTAAGTTGGTGAAAGCTGTCATAATCCTTGCCTTCAGTTCATCTTTGGTGTTACAAAGAGATTTGTTGGTCTCTAGCTCAACTGCACCCTACACGTAATAATAAAGGGGGTTGTAGTCTGGAAAGTTAGTTGGCCAGCAATTGTCTGACAGTCATGACTGGGTTTGCCTGCTTGTGTGACATGGTACAAAATCCTGTTGCTAGACAGAGGCTCTTCCAGCAGCCACCCTCTTCACCCAGGGTAGCAATACTCCCTCCAGGCTCTTGATGTAGTCCTCCGTGTTGAGTCTGAGGTCATTTGGGAAGATGAATGGAGGCACAATGCCACGATCACTAGCGATCACTTCAAACAGCATGATGTTGACCGAATGTTTGATTTTTATCACTCTCGGTACATGTCCTCAGATTGCACTCTTCACAGATTGACACTCAAACATTCTGAAATAATTGTATTGGAGCTTCCAGCATGAAAGCCAAGCAGTACAGTATGTCATTTCCAAATTTCTGGCAGAGTAAATTGCATCATGGTGCTATTTTTCTCACAGACAGTGCCCAACTGACCCTACTATACTGTGCAGTCGACAAAATCAAAAACAAACAATGTGCATGTCTGAAATTAAAAGTATATAATGGTGGCAATTTATCCATCACACCCTGTCTATATATAGGCACAGGCATGGATGTGTGGTAGGTAGCTTGCTTCCCAATCACATGGTTCCAAGTTCAGTCCCACTGTGTGGCACCTTGGGCAAGTGTCTTCTACTGTAGTCTTGAGCCAACCAAAACTTTGTGAGTGGATTTGGTAGACAGAAACTGAAAGAAGCCCGTCGTATATGTATATATATATATATATATATATATATATATACTATTATTCTAATTGTTGTTTCTCTTGTCAGCCTTTGCATTGTTTATCTGTCCAAATGTTTTTTTGTCTTCTATTGCATCTTTGTTTCATTTGTGCATGTGTGTGTGTATGTACATATGTATGTATATATTTGTGTGTTTGTGTCTGTGCTTGTCCTCACCACCATTGCTTGACAACCAATGTTGGTGTGTTTATGTTCTCATTACTTAGAAGTTCGACAAAAGAGACCAATAGAATAAGTATGAGGCTTAAAAAGAATAAATCCAGAGGTCAATTTCTTTGACGAAAAGGGGGTGCTCCAGCATGGCTACAGTCAAAATGACTGAAACAAGTAAAAGAATATATAATAATGATGATAATGATAATAATAATCCTTTCTACTATTGGCACAAGGTCTGAAATTTTGTGGGAGTGAGTCAGTTGATCAAATCGACCCCAGTACTTTATTGGTGTTTAATTTATCAACACTGAAAGGATGAAAGGCAAAAGCCGACCATAGTGAAATTTGAACTCAGAACATAAAAACAGATGAAATAGTGCTAAGCGTTTTGCCAAGCAAGCGAAAGATTCTGCCAACATGCAGCCTTACTCTTTTACTCTCTTTTACTTGTTTCAGTCATTTGACTGCCGCCATGCTGGAGCACCGCTTTTAGTCGAGCAACTCGACCCCGGGACTTATTCTT
>NC_043004.1:20547977-20592977 GCF_006345805.1 Octopus sinensis
GAGGGGGAGGAGCAAGAGAAAGGGAGAGAAAAAAGGGAATGGTTGTAGAGAAAAACCAGAAAGAATGAAGAATGAGGAAGAGAGAGGGAGAGACATATTAATAAATATCAGGAAAATGGAGTTTTACACACCCAGGTTTTATTATACTGCTAACCACATCTTTCTTTGTTTGAACCAACACATGTTTCTGCTGCAAACTGGTGCACACTGCAAATTGTCCATCTTGGTGTTAATTTCCGGTACTACTTCATCAAGGTCAGATTTAACTGTATCTTTGATGTCATCCGAATAGAGTATAAGCTCAAACAAAATTATTCTTGTGTGTAGTATTAGTGCTGCTAAAAATAGTGCTATATCTTGAAATTTTAACCTGGCTAGTTGGGAATGAATGCAATACACTGTTGCATATATATGTATATATGTGTATATACATATACACACACACACACACACATGCATGTATGTATGTACGTATGTACGTATGTATGTCTTAAGGCTGTATCATGCGCGTGGACATAGAAATAATTGGACTGAATACCCGATCGCACAGTTAAGCCATTGGGAGTGAAGGACTCCTAGCCTTTGTTAGGGCATCCTTCTAGGAGAAGGTAACTCAGGTAACTGGGATAACTCCGACATAAAACCTGCGGCTCAGCGGTTACCAATGATGTTGACTTGTTCTTCTTTTCGGATTATGGCTGCTGTTGCTTAGTGAGTGGGATTGACTCAGTGCACAGCCTTTCCTCACTTTAAAAGAAAAATAATTCTTGCACAGGCATTGCATGATAACAACATTGATTAAGCTTCATGCAATGGCCATACTCGATAACGAGGGGCCAGCCACCATGTATGTACCGTTCCATTTTCTGTTTTTCACATTCCCTTGTTTACTTTCTGCCTTCTGCATTTTTGATATGCCGCCTTCTCAGTTTTTACCCACATTTCTATTATCCAATTTTTTTAGCTCGTTATGATATGTGGTTTGAGCCTGAAGAATATGTTTGAGTTTTCTCAACGTATGAAACTATTAGTAGCACTTTGATACATGTATTGTACCATTTAAATAAATAATAAATGTATACGTGTGTGTATATATATATATATATATATATATATAGAGAGAGAGAGAGAGAGAGAGAGAGAGAGAGATAGATATAATAATTTAATTATATATATCTAATTAGCACACATCACACACACACACATGGTAAAAATTTCAATGAGAAGATGTATCAAAATGTTTTAAGACAAACAAATTACTGTAATGTAGATACTCAATATAGAAATGATGTAAATTGTGAATTTTAGACTTTTATTTAGAATTCACTTGCCAATGAAATGGTAGATAATTATTATAGAAATGTATAATAATGGAATTATTATACATTAACTGTGTGGTAAGAAGGTACAGGCATGACTGTGTGGTAAGAAATTTGCTTCCCAGCCACATGGTTCTGGGTTCAGTCCCACTACATGGTACCTTGGGGAAGTTTCTTCTACTACTATAGCTTCAGGCTGACCAAAGCCTTGTGAGTGGATTTGGTAGACAGAAGCTGAAAAGAAATCCACTGTGTGTGTGTGTGTGTGTGTGTTTATGTCTGTCTCAAACTATTGCTTGTCAACTGGTGTTGGTGTGTTTATGTCCTCATACCTTAGTGGTTCAGCATTAGAGATGAATAAGATAAGTACCAGACTTTTAAAAAAAAGTACTGGGGTCGATTCATTTGACAAAATATTCTTTGAGGTGGTGCCCCAGCATGGCCGCAGTCTAATGAGTGAAACAAGTAAAAGATAGAAAGATAATAACATACATACAATATTTTTTTTAATAAATTCATTTTTATATTAAGTTTTGGATTAGTAGCTCTGATAATGAAGCGTTGCTGATGTCACACACTTAGTGTACCATATGCATTTCATTTATACACTTATTATCCATAGAATTTCATCCAGAAAAATTCTCTTGAGACATTGAGTGCTAAAAGGTCAGTGCAAACCTTAAACCAGGTAAAACAAATTGCTATTTTACTGTTATTTCCAATTAACTGAAGTAACAGAGAAATATTGATATCCACAGTTTTCATTCAGCTAAGGGGTAATTCGTTTTGCCTGGTTCAAGGTATTCAGTATTTTTTAACACTTGACATTTTAAAAGAATTTTCTATGCATGAAGTTCTGCAGTTAATAAGCATATAAACAAAATGCATACATTAAGTATGTGACATGAGAAACAGTTTCTAGCTTCTGGCATAGGCAAAGTTTATTATAGATAACACAGGAGATGATAATCAATCAATGAAGTTTGTTAATCAATGTGTAATTAATTATGATGAGATTAATACATTTTGTCCCATATCATAATTAGGCACATATTTCATTAAGATGAATGCTATTACGGATCACGAGTACATTGGTTTCAAATTTTGGCACAAGGCCAGCAATTCTAGGGGAGATCTAAATTGATTACATTATACCCGGTGCTTAACTGGTAATTATTTTATATTGACCCTGAAAGGATGAAAGACAAAGTTGACCTCAGTGGTATTTGAACTCAGAACATGAAGAAGGATGAAATACCACTAAGCATTTTGCCCAGCACATTTAGCAATAAAAGTTGCTTACTATCCAATAACTATGTCTGTGAATGAAATGAATTAAATAGATTGTTATGTACTAAATATGTTTGCTAAGTAGCTCCAAATGCACATTATAACTTTAAGGTGTTATTCAGTAGTCTTTCTATCAGATACTTTCCACCTGTATCTTAGAAATTCTTTGCCATAATATATACAAGATAGGATTCCACAGAGTTTCTGCATGCCAGATATACTCATAAGGCATTGATTAGTCAGAGGCTGTAGTAGAATACACTTACTCAAGGTGCTGCACGACGGGACTGGCCCTCAAACCACATGGTTCTAAAGCTTGTTAACCAAAACAGCCACATCAGTCGTGTGTGGGGGGTAACAGGGTGGATAAGTAATAAAAAAGTAAAATTAAAAATTTACCATTACGGTATACACCAATAGGTTTAGGCAAAGAAGGAGAGTGCCATAACATTTTGAAGTAATCAAAATAGTTCTTAAAATTATGTTAGTAGTACTAATTAATAGTTTATCATAATAAACTGCCCATCAATTAATTACAATTAATTATTTACTTACTTATATATATGGATATGGTGATATCTATACCATTATCACTATTGCAAGTGTCAGATGAGAGGCAGATTTTCTGCTGCAAAGTGCACTTCATCTGGCCAACCATCGCCTGTTTCTATGTGAATATATTCTGACAGCCAGAACTTGTAAATAAATGCCATCATTTTGTATAACCAGTGGCTTTTGTTTATCATCAGTGCACACTTGACAATATGAGGAGAATACATACTCACACACAAACACCCATGATAAGCTTCTTCCAGATTCAGTCTACCAAATTTCACTAACAAGGTATAAGTCAACCTGCAGCTAGAGAAGATACTAGTTGACAATGTACACACACCAGCAATGAGCCGATGGTCATGTCCTTGTGATGTGAACTTCTTAACGACAAAATTTATCTATATATGAGCCTCCCTGTGCACAGAATGCAAGTATGTGTTTAGGTGCAGATTTATATACAAAATATATGCTATGCATTGTAATGTGTCAAACAATGAAATGTATATATGTTAGACAATAGAAACTATATTTTATTCAGACGTTAACTTTAAAAAAAATGAGCAAATTAGAAAACAAAATTAATTTGACTAATGGATAGATATTGATTAAATTAAAAATTAAAATAAAAGAGAATAATTAATAAACACATAAAAAAATTCATTGAGATGGAACTTCAACATGTTTGAATTTGACACAGCAAATATCAGATCATAGGACAGCAGAATATTTAATTAAAATGAATTCTATTCACATACACACTCTTACATATATTAATTAATGAAACAAATCTGTAATTATGCAAAAAAGTGAATATTATGTAAAACGAGTGTTAAGTGCTAGTATAATGTATGATCAATAATAATAATAACAATAATACAGAAAAGTTCTCATTATATTTCTGGAGGTAACAGAATCCAATATGCTTAATGAGTTCTATGGAGTGAAAAATAATATTAAAATGTACTTTGATGTATTAGGAATGAGTTTTTTCAAGTACAAATGAAAAGCTTTAGAAATAAGGTTTTGTGTATCAACCTCAGTATAGTATCCCTTAATAAGATATTTCATCCAAATGTTGTACATATTCACATCACTCCATCAATCATGTTATGCTAAATTTTATCATATTTCATTTTTGATACAAGCAACTGGGTATTTTCAAGTAAATGCAGTTACTTTTAAATTTTTCTCTTGAAGACAAATCTGATAAAATTCCAAAAATATTTGATCTTTGGTTTTAAATAAAGAATCTATAACCGTTGTTTGCAATAGTTTTCTTTAGAGCAAAATCCATACCAGAAACACACATGCAAACATACACATATAATAACATATATACATATATGTGTATATGTGTGTAGATACTTTTACATATTGATATGTACAAGAACTCGTATGCAAATATATATATATGTAGGAATAATAATTCCTCAGAGGAACCACATTAGATAATTGGGTAGGTTCCGACTCTTTTCTCCGTATCTTTTATCATTTACTTGTTTCAGTCATTTGACTGTGGCAATGCTGGAGCAGTACTTATTGCTTATAAGTATGGTACTTTTTCTTTTGGTGAACTGCTAATTTATGGGGACATAAACATACCAACACTGGTGTCAGGTGGTGGCAGGGGACAAATACAAACACAGGCACACATAAGACATATATATATATATATATATATATACATGATGTGCTTCTTTTAGTTTCTGGCTTTGGTCAGCCTGGAGGCTATAGTAGAAGACACTTCTTCAATATGCTGTGCAGTAGAACTGAACCTGGGACCATGTGGTTAGGAAGCAAGCTTCTTAGCACTCATCTACACCTGCACCTATACATCAATTTCAATCTATTACTAAAAATAGCTGAAAAATAACCACCACATCGCATTTGACATAAATCAAGATGGCTAACGAGTTTAATTATATGTTTGCTCAATCAATAAGAACATGGGACTAATCAAGAACAAGAAAATCTAAATCGCTCAATACTCCTTCATATACTGCAGTTGATCAAAAATACCGACTCATTGCTACATAACAACACCCTTGACATCCAGTTGGACAAAGTTGTCTTCCTAATTATGTCTAGGACTTCATGGTTCATAGTTTTGTAAGAAAAATTATATGGACCCAGACATAGTGAAATGGCAAAAAAGCTCTCTTCAGAATATTATGATTCTGGGTTTGATTGTACTGTGCAGAATATTGACCAAGTGTTGTCTACTGTAGCATAGTGCTGGCCAATATGCTGTGAGTAGAATACGGTAGACAGAAACTCTACAGAAGCTCTGTGTGTGTGTGTGTGTGTGTGTGTGTGTGTGTGTGTGTGTGTGTGTGTTGTGTGTGTGTGTGCATGTTTGCATGCATGCATGTGTCTGAGTGTGTGTGCATGTCATCTCCAGCCATGTTTGGATTTATGATTAAAACTTAAGTGTCAAGTTATTTCACTTTAATCTCAAAACCTTAACTTAACAGTTTGACAAATAGAAATCTTTAAAATAAGCACCAGACTGGAATAAGTACTGGGCCTGATACACAGGCAGTGATGCATGTGTAACAACCAACCAATGACTGAAGACAATAAAAAAATTACTCCCTCACCTCATTTCTCTCCAACATCTGCATATCTTATACATTCAATATCCATGTCTTGCTAAAACACAATACTGCATTTGGTACACAATCATCATACAATCTGCTATTTATTCAGAGAGAAAATCCCTTTGTTACCACAGATGTATCTCTCTGAACATATCCCACCTTGTCCTTACTGAAGATTCTATACTTTAACAGTACGTACCTATATAATTAGTTTATTCCCCTAGGGAACAGAAGTTAATTATTTCTTTTATCAGTCTCTTGCTCAATATTGATTTGTCTTCATATTTTGGTTGCTCTTCCTGATAGTTACACCTGTACATCTCAGATAAAATATTTTTCTTTATCAGGCTAACTTAGATTCCACTGCATGTTTCTTAATTGTTAGTGATGAGAACACAGCCTCCAAACAGTTTTGCTTAATTATATTCATATATATATATATATATATATATATATAATATATATATATATAGATATAGATATAGATATTTATATATATATATATATATATATAAATATACTTATATATACATGCATGTATGTATGCATGTATGTATGTATGCATGTATGTATGTATGTATGTATGTATGTATGTATGTATAATCATATCTGTCGGGCATGTGGAAGAGAGTGTAATTCGGCAGGAGGACTTAAACGACATGCAAACGTACATGAAGCCCAGTTGCAACTATAGCCAGCTATTACCGGTAAAGGTTTTAGTTGCCAATTCTGTACAAGACATTGTAGATCTTTAGCTGGGCTAAAAAGTCACATTTGATCACAGCACCAATAACAGTTAAGCTTCGTGCAATGGCCATACTCGATAACGAGGGGGCAGCTATAATGTATGTATGTATATATGTGTGTATGTATGTATGTATATTTGTATGTATTTTCATTTACTTTTACTTGTTTCAGTTATTTGACTGCTGCCATGCCTTAAGGGCTTTTAGTCGAACAAGTCAACCTCAGGACTTTTCTTTGTAATCCTAGTACTTATTCTATTGGTCTATTTTGCTGAACTGCTAAGTTATGTGAATGTAAACACACCAATATCAGTTGTCAAGCGATGGGTAGGGGGACACAGACACAAACACAAATACATACATACATACATACATATATATGTGTGTATATATATATATATATATATATATATATATATATATATATATATATATGTGTGTGTATATATATGTATATATGTGTATATATATGTATATATATATGTATACATACATATATATATCTTGAAGCATGACCTTTGAACATTAGGTCTCACCGAGGCAATAACTAGTGACCGAGACCTTTGGAAGTATGCTGTGCATGAGAAGGCCCAGCAGGACAAGTGAGACCATAACCCGTGGCCTCTACTTAGGATGTAGCCAGTCCACTTATGCATACCTTTCCTTCTTGGGACACAAAACTCTACTTGCGAAGACCTGTTTGGGGCAAGTGAAATCGAAATCGATCAAAATCAATGGAAATTGTAGTTGTGATACCAGTGCCAGTGGCATGTAAGAGAACCATCCAAATGTGGCTGTTGCCAGCGCCGCCCAGGCTGGCCTCTGTGCCGGTGGCACGTAAAAAGCACCAACCGATCATGGCCATTGTCAGTCTCGCCTGGCACCTGTGCCAGTGGCACGTAAAAAGCACCCACTACACTCAGAGTGGTTGGTGTTAGGAAGGGCATCCAGCTGTAGAAACGCTGTCAGATCTGACTGGGCCTGGTGCAGCCTCCTGGCTTCCCAGACCCCAGTTGAACCGTCCAACCCATGCTAGCATTGAAAGCGGACGTTAAACGATGATGATGATGATGATATAGATAGATAGATAGATAGATAGATAGATAGATAGATAGATAGAGATATATAGATATGATGGGCTTCTTTCAGTTTCTACCCACCAAATCCACTCACAATGCTTTGGCTGGCATGAGGTTATAGTAGAAAATACTTGCCTTATGTAGAAATAGAATATTAAACCATTTTTATAAAAATGTTTCGAAATTTATTAATTGCAATTATAACTGAAACGAGGAAATTAAGCCACATAATGTATTAAGGTTTCCAAAAACTTATTTATGTAGACTAACCTTAATTATTCATACTTATCTGAAGTTTTATAACATTGTCAAGAATAAAAAAAATTAATCAAACAAGTTAAAAACCAAAATAAAATAAGATTAAAATCAATTTAAAATAACAAAATGAAAATTAATTATAAGTAAAACCACTTAGAAAACATATTTACATTTCAATTTGATTTTGTTTTCCTCATTTAATATTTGGTTTTAAGTTTAAGTTTAAATACCAAATTAACTGTTTCAGTATTTTATATAATATTTTACAATATTTTCATAATCTAGTGAATTAATTGATTTCTTATCTTATTTACACATGTATATCAAAACAAGAATGCCATAGCATAGTTGAGTACATGTTTACAGCCAGCCTATTACTAATTCCCTATATATTAAATAGAAGTTTGATTGAGACAGTGGCTAGTTTTATGATATAAAATAGTTGTTTTGAAATGTATGTATTTCTGTTCTAAACATTTTGTATTATCCCTATTTGTAAAGAATCCACTTTCAGTTAGTTAGTTCAGACAGACAGATAGATAGATAGATGGGTGGCTAGATATGTGTGTATGTATATATATACACACATACAGAGAGAGAGAGAGAGCGTGTGTGTATGTGTGTAAATGATAAGATTTGTGTGTATGTGTTGACAGTAATATGGAGTATTATAGAGAGATAATATGAATGTTACACCAATGTGTTCCACCTGGTGTCCCTTTATCAGCTGTTGGAGTGCCATGGATGGGCAAGTGTTCGATGTATCATGCTCACTCATTGCATGATGACAGATTAGAGAAAATTGATCATGGAAGGATGAAAGGCAAAGTTGGCTTCATCGGGATTTGAACTCTGAATCTAATGAGAAAAAATAGCACAAAGTATTTTGTCTGGCATTTTAATGGCTCTACCAATCCATCATGCTAAATTAAAACCTTTAATGTTTTACTCATTTCACTCACTGGGCTGTGGCCATGCTAAGGCGCTTTCTTGAAGAACCTCAGTCAAATGAATAGATCCCATACATTTTGTTTTGAAGTGCAACACTTATTTTATTGGTCTCTCTTATTGAACATCTAAATTACAGGGATGTAAACAAACCAACACTAGTTGTCAAGTGATGTCGAGACAAGCACAAACAAAAGACACACACACACACATATGAATATATATGACAGGTTTCTTTCAGTTTCCATCTACCAGATCCACTCACAAGGTTCTGGTTGGCCTGGTGCTATAGCAGGAGATGCTGGCCCAAAGTACCTGCAGTGGGACTGAACCTGAAAGCATGGGATTAGAAAACAAGCTTCTCACACTCTAAATTAAGAGCCATCTTGATATAGTTCCTTTACCAGGAATCCTGTCTTCATCAGAAGCAGAGGCCTTACTTTGTTAAAATTGGATTAAAGACATTAGTAGCTACATATTTTGCTATATTCTATATTCACACACACGTGCCAGCATGTGTGCAGGCACACACACACACACACACACATATATACATACACACAAGCACACACAAATAATATATCTTTACATTTTGCATTGTAACCCACATATATATTCATACATATATGCATACACAACATACACATATACACACACAAGCAAATATAGACACACACACACACATGCACACACATACACATACTTGAACACACACGCACGCACACACACACACACACACACACACATTAATGCAGACATCACGGATAATGATAAATCCTGTTCTCCAAGCAGTTTTCTTTAAGTTTATGTAATATATATATTCATTATCTGGTCTTTTTGTATATAAACGACTGTATAGCCCAATAGGTCTTTTTAAACTTGAGATAAGTAAGGCATGATTTGAAGGAAATTTGGTTGCTATTTCTAGCAGATCAAGGCCTTCCCTTGTTGGCTTGATGTAAACTTTGTTTTTGTTAACCCCAGACCAAGCTGCCTTGATAAAACAGAACTATAATGAAAGGTATTCCAGTCACGACCATCTCAATTTATTGTCTAATATATATCCTTTATTTTAGAGGGGAAGGGATGATTTGAGGAAGATATTACTGCTATTTTCAGCAGGTAGAGAGACCATGGAAAAGTGCTCCCTTGAACTCCTAGACTAGCAGGTATACACTGATGTCAACTTATTTGTTTGACAGTGATATCCCCTTCCTACCTCTTTCTTGTTCTCTTTCTTCTTTTTCCCTTACACCATTTCATTCCTTCATGTAGGTGGTTGGTGAAAGAGGTAGTGAACTGGGATTACTTGGTGAAGGTATGATTAGTTATGAGAGTAAAGAGTGGTAGAGTTTCGGTTACATATATAGATATACTTACATTAGCATCATTATATGAAGGATGTATGTTAGACAGAACTAATGAGATTTATGAAACAAAGATTATTGAAACTGGATCCATTTATTTCCTAAAAAAACAATTTTAGGAAATTCAGAATAATAATCACATTTTGACCTATGATCCTCATTAAGGCAATAAGGTTTGATTAATTAAAGACCTAATTAACTGTATTTAGTAAAACAGTATAAGTGCTGTGAATATGTGAATCATTGGGAAAGTGTGCATTTGGTGTTTCTGCTTGCATGTGTTGTCTGTGCATTTGTGTATATCTCTGTATATCTGTAGGTGTGTCCGTACATTTGTCTGAATGTGCATGCCTACATTTGCATGTGTGTGTGTCCTTGTTCATCACTATGCATGTATTTGTATGCATCTGAAGAGAGAGAGAGAGAGATCAAGGGTGAAAGACAACAAAGAAAAAACATGTCTTTTGATAGAAGGAAATCAATAATAATTTTCATTAATTTGAAAACAATATTTTCGAAAATATAAAATTTCTGTTGATAGCTGTTGCAAATCACCAGGTCAACCCTGACAGAGCAGTCCTATGATCAAAGATATGCCAACCATGACCTCTTCGTCTTTTTCTATATTTAAAACTATTGAATGTGAAGTGTGTGTGTGTGGGTGGGGGGGGGCTGTTTCTGACAAAAGCAAGAGACAATGAAAAGGATGCAGCACTGGCTTGATGTCATTGCTGATGCTGTTATATTTGATGCTGTTTTTTTCATTCTGATTAATAATCTAGTATTCCATTTGTGACGTTCCCATTATTGAAGTTATAAGAATTTATAAACCTTGAAAAGACATGAAATAATTCTTTTTTTTTTTGGAGCATTGTTTATCGAAGTAGATATATTTCTTTATTGCCCACAGGGGGCTAAACATAGAGGGGACAGACAAAGGGATTGATTAAGTCAATCACATCAACCCCAGTGTGTAACTGGTACTTAATTTATCGACCCCGAAAGGATGAAAGGCAAAGTCAACCTCAGCGGAATTTAAACTCAGAATGTAATGGCAGACGAAATGCGGCTACGCATTTCGCCCGGCGTGCTAACATTTCTGCCAGCTCGCCGAAGTAGATAAGCTATAAATAATAGTGTATAAATATTGGGTTAAAAACTTTTTGAATTGAAAAAGTTGAAGGCTGCACAAAGGACTCAAACCAACATCACTTACAAACATGAATTCGATTATATTTTTGTTTTGATTGAACATATGATTTTTGGATAACATTATCCACTATGTCCTTCCTTAAAGCATAATGTGTGAGATGAAGATTTAGCCGCTATTTCTTGTAGAAATTTTTACATGATGGAGAAATGGAGAAGATATTGATAATGTTCAAGAAAGAACAGGCTTTACATCTTCAGTCTGAGTGAAGCCATCACAATCAAGTCCATGCTAGAGCATTGATTTAAACTTATGTTTATTACTAAATTTTAAATACTTAATTGTTTCCAAAGGGTTGAACAATGCTAGAAAAGTCACATTAGCATTAAATTATGTTACATTGAATAATTTCTGAGCCATAGAACTGTTATTGCTGTCAGAGTTTATTATCAGTGAGACAATTCTAAGTTGATAGACTATATATTGTAGAAATCACTCTTTGTAAATCACCACTTGTACAAGGGTCAGCTGAAAAGTTCAGAGGTTGACCAAGATACTTTCATGAAATGTGACTAAATGAAGCTTATTTTTCAACATAGTCCCCATTGTGGCACACACACTTCTTCCATCTATGTTGTGCTTGGATCCCATTGATGGAGAAGCTTTTATCATAGTAGTCAAAAATATTATCAACAGAAAGTATGACATCATCATCATCACTGGGACACTGGTTCCCAGCCAAATGCTTTTTCATGTTGGGGAATAGATGATAGTCAAAAGGGGGGAAATTAGGAAAATAAAGAAGGTGATCAACAAGTTCAAAGCCACAGTCATGCACAACAGCCATTTATATCAAGGCCTTGTATGCAGGAGCTCTTACCTGTTCAAACAAGATATTTTTTGTTAGTTTCCTGGGTGTCTGGCCTTGATATCCTTTCATAAGTGCCTCAGCAATTTGGCATAGTACTCTCCATTGGAGGTGTAGCCCTTTTGAAGATAGTAATGACAATACCTTTTGCATTCCTAAAATCTGTGGCCATCACCTTCCCTGTAGATGAAATGACATTGGCCTTCTTTGGAGATGGTGAGAATGGGTATTTCCTCAGCATTGATTGTCTCTTAGTCACTGGTTCAAAGAGATGAAGCCAGCACTCATTCTCAGTTAGGAAATGTTCATGGAAACTGGCTGGATCTGCCTCAAACAATATCAGATTTTTCCCATGTTGTGATCAGCATGGTGATCTCTTGATCAGCT
The DNA here is from genome assembly GCF_006345805.1 of Octopus sinensis. Lineage (NCBI taxonomy): Eukaryota > Metazoa > Mollusca > Cephalopoda > Octopoda > Octopodidae > Octopus > Octopus sinensis. The sequence continues at coordinate 20,560,545 of NC_043004.1, forward strand.
GCCATATGTGGTCATGCCAAGCAGAAAGCTTCATCATGCCATATTCATTAAGTAGAATATTCACCACTTTCTTACTGGATATGCTAATAGCATTGGCTATTCGATTTACTGCCAATCACCTGCCACCCATCACCATTTGGTGAACACAATCGATGTTTTCCTTGGTGGTGGTAGGTGCAGGATGCCCAGACGATGGGTCATCTTCAAGACACTCCCATCCCCTCCTAAATTCAGCTGCACTTTTTGGCACTCTTAATAAAGGTAGAGCATCATCCCCTAATGTAGCAAACATGTCATTATGAATGTCCTTGCTACCAGGTCACAGTTTGAACAGGTCTCTTATAATGCTAAACAAAATATAGCAGTTTGTTGACATATTTATTGATGTGATATCAGTTAAGGGATGCCTGTAGCGTTTAGCAATCTACTTTGAAACACTGGCTGTAGGTTTCATCCTTCTGAGAAGTATCTCGCGCTCATGCATTTCTATCATAGCCTCATGTAGATCAATATCTTAAGAGAGTAATTTTGGAGTCAAAAGCTATGTAGGAAACCATCATATATCATAATACATGATATGTTTAGTTACATAGCCTTTTTTTATTTATTTTGCTTTCTTTGACCTTCTGGAATGAAAAATTAGTGATTGTAGTAAAAGAGGTGAGACAGATAGAAAGTATTATAAAGGGAGTGAATGGTATATATATGTGTGTGTATGTGTGTGTATATATATATATAATATATATATATATATATATATATATATATATATATATATGTGGTTGTGTGATAAGAAGCTTGCTTTCCAGCCACATGGTTCTGGGCACCTTGAGCAAGTGTCTTCTATTATAGCCTCGGGTCGACCAAAGCCTTGTGAGTGGATTTGGTAGACAGAAACTGAAAGAAGCCCATCGTATGTGTGTGTATTTGCATGTGTGTGTGTGTGTGTGCATTTGTATGTGTGTCTGTGTTTGTCCCCCCCACCATCACTTGAAAACCGATGCTGGTGTGTTTACATCCCTGTAACTTAGTAGTTCAGCAAAAGAGACTGGTAGAATAAGTAATAAGCTTACAAAAAATAAGTCCTGGGGTCAATTTGTTTGACTAAAGGCAGTGCTCCAGCATCACCACAGTCAAATGACTGAAAAAAAGTAAAAGAATATATATATATATATATATATTAACAGAACAATGAGAATAGGACATAACCTAGTTACCATCCTCTCCTCAATTAACAATAGAAAACTGGACACCTATCTAAGTAGAAAAAATAATTGAAGTAATACAAACATAAATAATAATAATAACAACTATAATAATAATAATAATAATAATAACAGCAACAATGGAAGTGTAAATAATAATAGTATTAATACTAACAATAATGATCATGAGAGTATAAGCAATAATAACATTATTGGGACCAACAATAGCCACAGAACTAATAATATAATAACTGTCAACCTCATAAACATAAACCCTACTTACCGCACAGAACATGTAATTGTAGAATAAGTAGTAATTGTGTATTTAATAATAACTGCATTAGAAAGGGGGTAGTATATTAATGTATAGTAAGTACACAATTTGACAGCAAAGTATATGTGGATGCGACAAAAAACAATATGAAGCACCGACTTAATTATCATAACTATACATTTAGAAACAGAAATAGGAGAAATTCTACAGAGTTAAGTAGCTACATATGGGAACTTAATGGGGGAACTTAATGGGGGAACTTAATGGGGGAATTAATTATAATTTAAATTGGAAAATATTAACATCAGCACCTGCATATAATACTAAAGATATAAAGTGTTTGTTATGTATTAATGAAATTTCCTTTCTAATTGGGACTAAAATTCTGCTTATTAACAGCTTTAAGGAACGCAACTTTCCTTTGAGAAAGGAAATTTCCTGTCGTCATAAAATTGGTCATACCTTTTCCAAATACCACTAGAACCTAATATTAAAATACCCCTACTGTAATAATTATTATTCGAGTTATTATTGTTGCTATACTGTGTTGTATTATATAATATGTGATAATAATGCAAATATATGTATAAAAAGGTATATATTAAGTTAGATATAATTATTTACATGTATGTATATGTGAGTATAAATTACTATAGTTGCTACTTTTGTATTTATATATGGATATGTGTGTATATATGTATATTTATGAACATGCTTGTGTATATATATTTATATATGCACACACATATATGTAGGTATAAGTAGATATGTATTTATGTATATTTGTGCAAGCACTTGTGTATATATATATTTATGTATGCACACACATATATGTAAGTTTAGATAGATATGTGTTTTTGTTTTCTGCTGGTACCTTGTGTGTGTGTGGGTATATACATGTGTTTGTGTATATGTATGTTTGTGTATGTGTATATATGTATGTATATGTATATATATGTATATATATGGTTGTATATATATATATATATATATATATATATATATATATATATATATATATATATATATAAACGATGATGATGATGATATATATATGTGTGTTTGTTTGTATATATGTTTTGTATATGCATATGTATGTATATGGATACAGACATTGATGTGCAACTCCATTACAGAACCAATGAATTGTTTGATTGATTGATTAATTAATTAATTAGTTGGATGATTGATTGACTGAATAATGGACCTAAATTTTTGAGTATTATTTTATAATTATAGACCTAATTAACCCAGAGTTACCTCCCTTTGTTCTATTTATAACTAAGAGAGTATATAAGGATATATATTGAGTTGGTTCATTAATTTAGTAACTAAACACTGTTGCATAGAGAATTACAATTAAAGCACTTTATAGGAGAATACATTGTAAGCATAATTTTAATGATAAACAACATCTAAGTGAAACAACTTATATGGTAACTTTTGATTGTGAAACAACTTATACATTAACTTTTGATATTTTATCCCTTATTTGAATGTGGCCTGAATAACTTCCAACATATATTTTTAACCATATATTATTCATATGAGATAGTAAATATATAAATGATTCCCCTAGTTAAACAGATGGCTTTTTAATAATTTTGTAATAAATTATCTTTCATATGTAATATATCAAAACAATATCCCCTCAGTAATATCACTTTAACTTAAAATTCATATATATATATATATATATATATATATATATATATATATATATATATATATATACATATGAATTCATCTACATTTTGTTTTTGTTTTATTTATATACATTTATATATATATATATTTATATATATATTTTTGCCTAATTTGTTTTGTTATCGGTTATTCATTAACCAACCATAACAAAGTCATGGCCTTTTAAAACAATAGATGACCAATTAGATTACAGGACTGACCAAAAACCCCTCCCCACTTCCTGCAGGATTTCAGCTAATTGATAAACAAAAAATAATGGAAAATAATAAAGTATTATTACCTGGAATAAAGATTAATACCTGGAAATTCATGACTTGTAGTACCAACTAATATCACAGGTATTAATATAAACTCTAACCCACTTATTGTGGACTTTTGTCTAAAGCCCTCAATAGAAAACATATCACATGTTTATATGAATATATATATCTGCTTGTGTATAATTATTATAATTATATAAAAAGAATAATACGAACTGCTGCAAACAATTACTCTCTTCTCAACACATGTAATACGTATGTACCTATGGGTATGTTTGTACGTAAAAATATATATGCATATATATATGTGTGTATGTATACGTGTATATACATATATATATTCCTCATGTATATACCTTTTCATTCCTACATGACTACAATAATCTTAAGATACATTGATTTTTTTTTAATTTTAAAAACTTTCACATTCCTCTATTTATACTTTATGTAATAAGAATAATATAATACACCTAATAAGAATAATAATAATTGATTCCTTTGTATGCATATACATATACATATGCACATATGCATATACATTTTAATATATGTATATGTGTTTATGTATATTTATGTATATGTGTGTATATTTAAAAGTATGTATATATGTATGTATTTATATTTATAACTTAACCTTATGAACTTTCTAAACTCTCTGACAAAGCCCCAAAATACCCCAAGTACCTTAATATTATCTACCAAATACTTCAGTTCACTGGAGGGATAAAAGTAGAATGGGATACTATGGCCTCTTGGCTGAAACAGCTGCAAGATTTTATCCTGCTTTCTATGTTCTACGTTATATATTTTAATAATTACTGGTATTTTTATAATTTATATTTTATATATTATATATATAAAGCATAATATGTTATACATGTATGTATATTGCTATAATTGTCTTTTTAAAAAAATAAATAAATAGACATAATATAATGTCTATAAGTTGATGAATACCAACTCTTGATCCCTTCCATTTTCTTATTGCTATATAAATTAAGGATAAAATGACTTTTTACCCTAACCCATTTATTACACCCAGTAATGTAATTACCTTGCAATGAAAAAACACTTGTGTATTAATAATCGGGTATTCTACCATCAGTATACTGGATAGATATTATCCCTTAGTTGGTTGGATTCACAACCTCTAACTCTCTTGGGATTATATATGTGTGTGTGTGTGTGTGTGTGTGTGTGTGTACGTGTGTGCGTATGTATGTATGTATGAATGAAGGTAAAAATAACTGAGAGAAAACAAAATACAAGAAAATTTGTTATATTTTTATAGGTACTACACTGGTGTGTGTGTGTGTGTGCGCGCATGTGCATGCATAGATATGAGCACAGCTTTTCAACATGTGTCAGAATAGGATGTAACTATTGGCAAGGAGAGTGAAAGATCAATGCCTTACAAACAGAGTCCTTTGTTTATATTTATTCTGCATGGAGTAACAAAAACTACCTTGTCAGTTGGTCTCACTTTCGGAAATTCAGTAAACCAATGATTGTGCTCTTGGGAAACTGTAACTAAGGAAACCATTGATCAGAAATTGTGATATAAGATAACAATAAATAAAGTCAATACCACCATGGCACCAATGCATAATCACAGAGCAGAGAAGGTCACTTGTATTAATTACAGAACTGACATTTGATAAAGATATATTCTAGCTCTAAACTTTTACACATCACACACCATTTGCGATACGTCAGTTTTATTTTAGCAATCAAAAAGATAACTATTTGTCATGATTATTATCTTTCTTGTGATGAATCTAATATGTAGAGAGTGAAGACATCAATAAATACTGTTTACCAGTGAAAACACCAATGTATTTTTATTATCACTGCTTTCTTCTGCTTTACAATTAAACAAAACAATATTTTTAACTTAAAACGTAGCCTTCTGATAAAAAGGATAGCATTTCAAAAATGCCTATTGATGTCCACGGTCTATTTTAGGAACAAAATACTCATAAACATTTGTACTGGTTTTGTCAAAAGTAACTGTGATAGAGTTACAATATAAGGCTAAATGTGAAACTATGTAGTTTGACCCTATATCAAGAAGTTCCTCTGATGTATTTGTTATAGCATAGTGGCGTTTTAATGTATGATAATGTACCAGCATAATCGATATCAGGTAGTTAATACGTAGAATCGTTAGTCTATCAGATAGAACATTCTATGGCAAATGCTTTGGCTCTTTGTGTTCTGTGTTCAAATCCTGCTGTAGTTTTAAACTCATCTTTCACCTCTCCAGGCTTCATGAATAAAATACCATTCAGCCACAACACACTTTCTGAATCAGCTATCTTAGAGGATCATCGTGTACCCCCCAGTTCTTATTTCATAATTTTAAGCCTGGTACTTATTCTATTGGTCTCTTTTGCCAAACCACGAAATTATGGGGATGCAAACACACCAACACCAGTCGTCAAGCAGTAATGGGGGACAAACACAGAAACAAGGACACACACATATAGATATATATGTATACAACATGTTTCTTACTATTTCCGTCTACCAAATCCACTCACAAGGCTTTGGTCAGCCTAGGGCCATAGCAGAAAACACATGCCCAAGGTACCACACAGTAGGACTGAACCCAGAGCCATGCAATTAGGAATCAAGCTTCTTACCACACAGCCACGCCTGCACCTATATGATGAGCTTCTTAGTGTTTCTGTCTGCCAAATTCATTCACAAGGAATTGTTTGGCTTGGGGCTACAGTAGAAGATATTTGCTTAAGGTGTCAGTGAAATTGAACTCAAAACCATATGGTTGGGAGAAAATCTTCTTAACCACACAGTTATGCATAAACAACTTTAAGGAAAGGAAATAGTGAAGGAAATACATTAGGAAACAAAAATTAAGGGAAGAAGAACAGCTTAAACTTTAGAAAAATTTTAATCTTAGTTTAAATATAAATAAATAGATCGACAAATGTTGAAAGCAAATATTAACATAAAGTTGTTGCAAAGTTGATAATTCAGATTCAAATGGGTGTTATATGATTGGGTAACATTTCCTGAAGTCAAGCAAGAAGATAAATTATATGAAAAGATAATATAAATAAGGAATAGAAAATATTAAAAAGTTGACACTTTAAGATGAAAATATGTTTAGAGCTGATTTGTGTTAAGTGCTATAAATGCTATCCTTAATGCACATAATTACACATAATTGCAAATGCCAATTAGTTAACTAGATATTGCTTGAAGGGCTAAAATAAAACTTGACATGAATGGAGAACATTTTAATAATGTAAACTGATAAGGGAGAGCCTCTATGAGATCACTTAGCTTTGTGGAAATAGCTACCATATCTCTCTCAATATTTCTCTGTTTTTGGAAACATTGGATAATGTAGTTTTAAAGTCTGAATAAAAGATAATACGGCTATGGCTGGAATATAGTTGATCATAAGTCTGCTCAATCATTATTGGCCTGGGGCTAAATGACAATTACAACAATAAGAACAAGATATGTGCTAAAGCACAAGAAATTCAAATAAACTGGACCCATGGTTTGATTATTAGTTTTTTAATCAATGAGCCTTAAAGTTCTTATACCATGTAGGAACTCCCCCTACAACAGCTAAACATATTCACTTCTCCTAGCCATAAAGCCTTTAGTATTGAAACTGGGTATGTCAGGCCCAAATATTCTACCTGTTGTGTAAGGTGGTATCAAAAGTTTCCCAGACTAGTTATATTTAATAAAAAAACAATTATTTTACCTAAGTTTTACCATAATCTCCTTTGAAATAGTCACCTTGCACAGCAATCTTGCAATCTTGATATATTTGTGTTACAATCTCACTAAGTAAAATGCTTTGATCACCCTAATTGATGTAACAAATGTTGCTATTGTCAATTGAGTTCTGGATGAAAGCCTCAGCATGTCATTACTATTTTCTCCATCACTCCTTTTATGCTGCTAGTTAACAGTCATCCACTATTTATCAACCGTATCATGCTATCTCTTTCATACTCTTCTTCAATATTTCCTGCTATTAGTTACCATTTCATAGTAATTTTGTCTCATGTTTGTCTCTTTCTTGCTGCAGAAGTATTCTACCTATATATCTGGTGGCAAAAATATCATTTGAGTTTGTCATTCTCTTACGATTTGTTTGTCTGTCTGACTTTATACCTAAGACTGAGTTGCCTAGGTGCTAATTTTGTCTCTATCACAGCTCTTAAGGATTTCTGATTCTTAAATAACTGCTGGTGTAAAACATTTATTTAGAAATTTACTCTTGAGACTGACTGGGTGACTTCATCACATAACATTTTTACTTCTTTCTTTTGATCTTTTTCTTTCATATTCATTCTCCGTTTCATCATATTTTACTTGTTACCAGAATCCAATACTACAAACTTCAAAAGCCACCAAGGAATCTACCACTTTATAGTTATACAGCATGATAGAAATATCTTGGATAAATTAAGCCTTTAACAGAAAAATAGTATAGCTGTAATAGATATTCTCTGATGATGATCAGGGAATATCTATTACAGCTATACTCTTCTCAACAGGGCTGACACAACTATCTATGACCAATTCCACCAACTTCTCGACTGTCACCACTTCCTAGGTCTCAATATTTGTAACAACTATCACATACCACTTATCACAGGAGAGGAGTGTTCCATTCTCATTATTGTTGTTATTATTATTATTATTATTATTATTATTATTATTATTATTATTATTATTATTATTATCCCCATAACATTTCCCTTTTTAAGTTTTTTTTTTTCAGGGAGTGTAATTTTATTTCTTTTTAACAATAATTTTTACATCATCCCACCTCCCTTTTTTGAATTTTTTTTCTTTTCATTCAGTTACAAATTTAATATTTTTTTTCATTTGTCATCCACTTCCAGGAACTCCATGCATTTTCTTTTTCTTTTGCTTGTGTGTCTGGGTTCAATTATTTGTAGTAGCATTGGTTTTTGGAAAGTATCATATAACCATTTCAATGGTTCTTCCATTCTCTTGAGTTCACTCTCAACCAATCTTTTTTTTAGTTGATTAATGTTTTCTCTTGTAAACTCATTCTCTTCCTTTTACCAAGTATAGCATTTTTCCTATGTGTTTGGTAATCATGCCATCTCCCCAACTTTGTTTTCCATTCTTATATGCCCTAAAAAAATACACTTTCACCAATTTTGAAATATCCTGCTGTATTATCCATTGCAATTTTTCTTTTCTTACCGGGTAGTAATTTGTTAAAGTCTGATTTTATTTTTCTCACAAACAGCAATGGGTAGTTATGTGAGCTTAAGCCATCATTTAAACCTGTTGAAAAATTTGTACAAACTCGTAACTTATTATTTTTCTTTTGTATGTAGACTGCAGGTGCAACCCAATCTGAGTGGTCTGCCTTTGGGTTGTAGATTTAATCCATCACCATGTTTGAAACCACTTAGCAAGTATGAGACTAAAGTAGAATCTACTCTATTGGACACATTTAGTCTAGATATTCAGTTCTTGATAATTTACTTCCTTTATTTGCTACCAATCTCACTGGCCCTTGAGGATTCATAGGTGCTGCCCTTCCCCTCTCAAGTAGTAAAAGCGGGGAAAATATGGTCAGTCGCTGATGAAGCTAACCTATGAGCAAAAGGCTCTGCAGCTGTCCATGCTATCTCTCTTTAGGGAGCTTTCTAGATAGCATAATCTAATGTAGCTATTTTTTCTTTATTTTTTAAGATAAGGAATTTGTCCTAAGTTTAAATGGAAGTTCTGATCACCATACCCAAGCTCTGATTGAACCAGTAATTCAAATATTTCTCGCTGTTCCAGCTAACTTTAGCTATACAGTGTTGTAAGATTTCACAGTTAATTATATTTCACAAAGCAGGAAGTTGAAACGGAAAGCGGCAACAAGTTTGTTAGTTTGCTTCTTTCCTCCCTCTTTCTTTTCCTCATTCTCTTTCTCTCTTGGTTATAAATGTCTTATAACATACTTGTCAATGATGGTGGTGGTGATGCTTATGGTGATGCTGAGAATGGAAAGACAGATCAGTAGTAATTTGTTTCAAGGATTGTGAATAACAATAATTATAATGATGATGATACTGTCTACAATGATGGTGATAATGCCTAATTACCATTTACAAAAAGTGTGATGTACAGTAATAACAAGATACTCAATCTCTTATATATTATCTTTTTACATAATATCACTTAATCTTTGCACTCACCTTTAATTAAATATGGAGCTGACTAGTTTCACAGATTTCGATTAATGAAAGATTAGAAGATTTTATAAGTCAATTAAAGAAACAAATGAAATATCTGAACTTGATAAACCAAATATTTTGTATTCTCAGGATATCTTGTTTTTTCTGCTGTGAAAAATATCAAGGTGAGACTGTTACTGCGCTATTTAAGTTTGGTAAAATAGTCTTAGAACTGATTTATATATGAATAAGGATAACAGCATGTCTCCAGCAAACACATAATAAATTACAATGACCTTACCTGTTCAAGTTGTAATCTTAGAGATGCACAATGAGCACCCACCTTCAGAATGCCAGAAGTGCGTTTTTCTAAACCTTTTTTCTAAAGAATAAGAGCATTATTCTTTGCTTCAATGCAACCATATTTTGTTATTAATGTGCCAATTGAATTCACTATGTAGTAGCTCAAATGTTGAGAAATTAGTCAATTCCTTGAAAAAGAAAAAAAGGCTTGTTAAATAATGTAGTCCTTGATGCATCATGTCTAAATTAATAAAAGAATAATATAGTATTGTCACAGCTGGAATGCTTTTTATCATGCGTCTGCTAGATCAGGGCAGATAACAGCAACAATAACAACAAAAACTACAGACCTTGGCTGTAAACAGCACAAACATGGTTGTGTTAAGAAACTCTTTTCATGAATGTATGGTTTCAGGTTTGATCTCATTGCATAGCACTTTGCGTGTGGAATTGAGTAACAGAAATAGGATGGAAGATATACTGATCTATTATGCAGTAGATTTAATCTATCTCCTGGTTTAAAGGACTTCATAATTAAAATCATTGCCAGTCCCTTTACACTGAGTACTGGGTACATTTCTGTCAAAGAAGCACTAGAAACATAACCTTCATTACTATTCTCCTGTAAAGAAAGTGCAGCAGGTTCTGTTATAGCACAAACAAGGGAGGTGCATGCCCAGTACACAGCAGATGTGGAGAATACTCAGTAACCTGTGTCATGTAGACTGAGGAGTGGTATTGGAAAGAGAGCAATAGCAGCAGAAAGGCCAGAAATGTGTAGTTGAGGAGGAGCGGGAGGTAAGAATGTAAGTGTGGAGAGTACTTTATAAGCGAATCTGTGTATATTTACTCAGGAGACCAAGGAGAGGATGAGACAGAAAGCAAGAAAAAAGAAAGACCAGAATAGGTGGGAAAGTACAAGAGTATGATAGGAAAATGTGATGGAAAAAGGTGGGGTTAGTTGCAGATGGAGTTGGTCGAGAAGTGACTAGCAATTAGAGAAGTACATAATGGTAAGGGCAGGTGATGAGATAACGATCAGAAGTGCATTCCAGAAGTTTTGAGACATTTTTAGGAGAAAATCCTTTAATATAAAGGAAGTACAAAACCGTAATCTCCTTCAAAGTAGGATCCTCTGACTTCAGTTCACTTGTTGTAGTGCTCCAGCTGTTTTATGAAGGCCCTATGGACGGTCTCCTAGGTGAAGATGTCCAGGACCCTTGTCACAGCCGCCTTCATCTTCTCAATGTTTACAAAATGACTGCCCTTAAAGTTCTTCAGCTTGAGGTGCAACCAAAAGTCACAGGGTGCAAGTTATGGAGTGTAAGGAGGGTGGGGTACAGTTATGATGCCCATCTCTCTCAAATAGTCGGTTACCCGGATGGAATTGTGGACTGTTGCATTGTTCTGGTGCAGGTGCCACTGACCCAAATAGGAAACTTTTGGCTGTTTGCAAAGAAATCTCTACCTGATCTCCCTCAAAACCCCCACAAAGTACTCTTTATTGGCCATCTGGCCAGAGGGAATGCAGTGGATGCAGATGATGCCCTTGCTGTTGGAAAAGGGGATTACTGGGAGCTTCCTTCCTAGTGGACTTGCTTTGTTTTGTCTTCTTGAGTCTGGGGGAGCCAGGATACTTCCATTGGGCATTCTGTCTCTTGGTTTCTGGATCATAACAGTAGATTCCGCTTTTGTCATGGGTCACCAGAGCTTTAAGTGCTTTTGGACTGGAAGTAATGAGCTCAACCATCTCCCATTTGTCATTAATACATCTTTCCTTCCGTTCCTTAGTGAGCACCCTAGGAACAGACTTTGCACAAATTTTTCCTGAATAATTCTGTTTACAGTTATCACACCAACTCCAAACTGTATCTTATTGTCTTTATAGACAAACAAGTCTTCTTTCGGAAAATCATGAATTTTCTCTACCAGCTCTGATCTGATGTCCTACTCTCTCCCACATCTCTCATTCTCACCTCTTCTCTACCATCCTTGAACCTTTCATGCCAGTGAAAAACAGTTGCTTGGCTCCTACAAGTTAATACATAAGCAATCAGGAGTATTTCATAAGTTTCTGTAGCGTTTTTGTCCAGTTTAACACAACTTTATTCCATCCAAATTGTCCCAATGTATCAACTACATTCTTTAAACTGGTTGGCTGTGACAAGCAGCATTTGGTTGAGTGTTTCAAAGTGTTGTTATAGCCATCTCCTTCAATACAGAATAACAAAGTTGGCTGGTCAGCTCATTAGAGATATAGTAACAATATATTAAAATTACAATAATCTATGATAGTTATAACTGCTTCTCCTAAAAAATCTCAAAGCATCTGGAATGCACTTTGTATGAGTAGGTATTAGATGACAATAGGGGTTATCTGAGGAGACAGTGAGCTGACTGATACTACAGTATCAGACAATATAACCACTTATATGTGAGCCTAATGAAAAACAAGGGGATCGGAGTGAAGTAGATGTTAACAGTGGAGATGAAACAGAGACAGGAGTGACATGAGTAACAGGCAGATGAATGGCTGAGGATGCAATGTAAAGGAACAACAAATGTAAGCTTTGCAGAGTACAAATATATGAGATACATATCTTGGTTTCTAAACACTACCATTATCTCAGTGTACATTTTGCCATATGTGGACAGGTTTTCTTGAGCTCATGCTGAGATCCCCTTTGGTCATGACTGACTGTGGGATTGCACCTAGAAAGTTATCCTCCTAGGCACAAGTCTGAGCAAGGTTGTTTATGGAAGACCAGCAGTCACCCATGCATACTGGCCTCCCCTCTCCACGCCACCAGTGTTATCCAAGGGAAAAGCAACAGGGGATACAGCTTGGCACCTGTGACGTCACAACTCATTTCTACAGCTGAGTGAACTGGAGCAACATGAAATAAAGTGTCTTGCTCAAGAACACAACACGCAGCCCAGTCTGGGATTCGAACTCACAACCTCACGATCGTAAGCTTGACGCTCTAACCACTGAGCCATGCACCTTCTTCAGCACAGTATATCACTAATCAGTACAGTCTTTTGTTATCGCCTCTATGAGATGCAGTAGCTTCAGGGTAGTCTTCACCATTTCCTCACAAGTTTCCTTTGGTCTCCCTCTAACTTGTAATGTTCTGTACTTTCTTATACCATAGTCATCCTCCACACACATCTCATGTTTATACCAGTATGGTGACTTCTCTGTAATGCCAGAGCATTGATGCACATTAACATTACATACCCGTCAGAGGAGCATGCTGGCTTCAGTTCTTTCTGGACATCTACAATCGTTGCTACCATGCAACGTCATAGATCTGACATGAGCAATCTACTCTTCACACTAAAGAAAAGGACATTTGTGGTAGCAGTAGTAGTAGCTGACTGAACTTTTTCCAACTCATTCTTAACTTAGTTACTTTCCAAATAACCAATTCTTCTCCTAATTTTGTCACCAATGCAGCAGAATATATCAACTACTTCAAGTGAGCCAACTGATCACTTAAAAGTGACTAATTCTAGTGTACTGTTAGTAAATATTGCTCTAGTGTACTTGCTACATTGGAATCTTATCTTCTCTGTTAGTCTACTTATGATTCTATCATATTTCTTGCATGTACATAGCTTACACTTCTTTCCTACCAGCAAACAGCTTAGTCTTTGTGTTGTGCAGATAATAGTAATAATGGTACACTCCTCTCATGTGATGAGTGGTATGTGCTAGTCGCTATAAATAAGGTGTCATTGGTCAGTATAGAGGGAGAATATGTAGTAGATGGTCATAGATAGTTGTCATTTTAGTTGCTTTCCTACTCTACTGCTATACCAGAGTGGGTGTTATGACAATCCAACATTAAGGATTACAGCACTTTGCTAAAGCCTCTTGATTCTAGGTTTTGCTTCCATACCTGGAATTATCTTATACAATCATAAATATATGATTATGATGAATAGGAGATGGTTGGGGATTGAACCTTTTTTGTTGCTAAGCTTTTTGTCCCACACTTTATTTATTCCACCTTTGTACAAAGCTTGTATAGCTCCCACAAGTTATTCATCTACATTTAGTTTCCTTTGTGATTATCAGTTATAGAGCATGGCATCTTGTCAAAGGCCTACTCCAAGTCAATAAATGCCAGGTATATTGGTTTATTCTTTGCTAAGTGTTTCTTCTGAAATTGTCTCAATAGGAATATTGCATTCCTGGCACCTCTTCTAAGTACAAAGCTGAACTGCATCTCATTGAAGTTGACTTTGATTTAGATCAATTGCTCTATGACTTTCTCCATGATCTTCATAGCCTAATCCAATAACTTGATTTCTCTCTTAATTTCTTCTCTCTATAGCATCTCCTTTGTTCTCGTAGCAGTTTACTATGATATTGTTATGCCAGTCATTGAGTATAACACCTTCCTCTAATATTTGATTAACTATTCAAGTGATTACCACGTATCCTATCTCACCAGACATTTGAGAATTTCAGTAGCTATCAATAAGAGATTAGCAGTTTTTCCTGCTTCATATCTTTAATTTCTCTATCTACTACACTGCTGTCAACTTGACCTACCAGTCCCTCTATAGAATCTACATAAAGCAGCTCCTCTTTATTCCATGCATTCTCTGTATTTAAAAGCCTCTATTCACAGTAACAGTAAGTGTGCCTTCATCATTTCAGGTGCCTCAGTTCTCTTTACTTATCCCACAATCCTTAACACCTCATGCCTCTGATCCTTACATCATACCATGCAAAACTTTTCCTTTCTACTTCTCCTTCCACCTGATGCCGCGTTGTCTTTCTTGATTATGTTCTCTAATGTCACTTACTTTCTAGGTTTTCTAAGCCTGCCTCTTAGCTTTTACAACTTTATCTACTGCGTCGTCCTACCAGTACATCAGCTTCACTTTGTTTATCAACAGATTATCTCATAGAAACTTCCGTTTGTCATCTATGCTATAGGTATCTAATTCCTTTTCCTTGTCATGCATACCAATTAGAATTTTTCTCAACCTATGACCAACTGCAGGGCCTTTTAGCCTCCATGTTCTTTTCTTCATATCTTCTGTCTTTGTATCATTGTAGCTTTGACTCTGATGTTCCTAACCATTAATTGTAATTAAAATATATAATCACATTCAACTAATGAATAAGAATTCTGAAAATTTTACTTAAATTGCAAAAACACAAGAATTTTTTTTTAAATTTCCATATTTGTTAAACCAAAGACTCTTAGTACAGTGTCAAAAGGTACAACACAAGTTTGTAGCCTCACGAGTGACATGATTCAGAATATGTGCCTGAAGAAGATTGAGATATTGATCTGGTTTTTAAGTTTTTGAAAGAACAAATGAAATGCCATTCTTGCTTTGAATGTGTTTATCAAAAGAGAGCCCACAAGTAAAAAATGAAGGCACAAAGTGGCAACTAACCAACAGTTGACATATTTGAGACTATTTTTGTCAGTTTTCTTTTTTGAAATAACAGTTTTCAAATTTAGTATCTGTTAAATTGCACCATAAAATAAGATAATGCTCTACTTAGGTCATTTATATCATTTTGTATCGTTTTAAAAATCTGTTTTTTCATCCATAGTTAAATGGAAGAGTAACAGGCCACTTTGCTTCACATGTTGTTATCGTTGATACTATTGTTATTGTACTGGTGCTGTGTATTGGCATCAATTTAATCAGCTCTTCCATCCCTGAAACCTTGTGTTAATGTCACAAATCGATATTTGACCATCTTGACACCTTTATCATCTTAAGTCGTGCTAGTGTTTAGTTTGCTGGTCATCTCAGACACAGAGTCTGAGCTACCATAGTATTCCTATGGAATCTTCTCTATTCCAGTGTATGCATATGTGTGTATGAAGGTACATGCGTGTGTGTATGTATGCATGTGTGTATGAGTGTGCGAAACATTCCTAAATGGAAATCTTCATTTCAACCAGGATTAGGAATCAGATAAGTTGTCTTAACCAACTCTACCTACATAATATGATAACGATAGTAGTGGTAGCAGTAACACTATTGTTATTGTTGCTTTGAATCCCAGATCATCTCCAATTTAGAATAAAAGATGATTTGACCCTGGCCAACCACTATTGAGCATATTATCCTGGAGGATTTCATTATTCCATGCATCCTCCTTTTCCTATCTCCATAAAGATGATTAAGTATAATTTGAGAGAGGTATGACTGCTACTTCTAGCATGTCATGTGACTTTCAGATGATAATCGCTCAACAAACCATGTACTTCTGAAGTAAACTTCTTAACTATATAGTCATGAGTTTTTTTGAGATATTAAACAGAATTAATATATATCCTGAGGTCCCAAAGAGTATATTGGTAAGAGGAAAGAGAGGTATAATAAATGGTATCACTTGAAATGTCTGAAGACTCTTGCAGATGGTTGGACGTATATGTTTTCTGACCTAGTCAGGAATCGTCTCTTAATACCTATAAAACTAATTCTTTTATACCACCAGGTTCTCCTATCTCCCCTCCCATGCACTCTTGTAAATTCCCATTTCTTCCACCTGATGCTGCCACCTGGATGACACCTCATCAAAACTGTCCATCACTTTGGAAATACCTGTAATTCATTCTCTCTCTCTCTCTCTCTCTCTCTCTCTCTTAAATGTGAGTAGCCATGTAGCTCCTCTACAACATGAACCTGCTCTACTTCAACATCTTCCCCTACATCTCAACTCCCATCTTATATACAGAAGCAGCCTTCAAGCTGCATGGTGACCGAAGTTCTGGTAGCATGTAAAAAAGTACTCATTACACACTGTAAAATGGTTAGCAATGGAAGGGCAGCCAGCTTAAGAAACCATGCCAAGGCAGATACTCCAGTATGGTGCAGTCCTTGACTCATTGGGTCTATGCCAAACCAATCCAGCTCATGCCAGTAGAGAATGTGGACATAATATGACGATGATGATGATGATGTAGGTTCACAAAACATCTAAAAGACTGGTATATTTTTACACACACACACACACAGACACACACACAGACACACACACACACAGACACACACATACATACATCAATGCACACATCCACTCACACAAACATACCTACACAAATACATGAACATGCAAAAGTTACACACACACACACACGCACACACATCATGCAAAGATGTATGTACATCAAAGCATCATGCCCAAATAAGGATTCATTATCTAGCAAGACCATAAGAGATGTAGTTTCACAAGAAATACTGCAGTAATTGGCCTATTGCCTGTATTTATACATTAAGTATAATATTTATACATTAAGTATAATATTTATACATTAAGTATAATACACAGATGGCTCTTTTAATTAAATACTGCCTCAATTGCATATACAGGATTTTTAATCAGTGGATGTTTTATTCACTTTTTCTTATATCTGAGACAATGAATTCTTATCCAAATATATGACTGTCTCTGTGTATGCACTACTGAAAAGACCCAATAAGTTCAAAGTCATTCGATGGTCTCACTTGCCACTGCTAGGATGAATTTTCATTGCTCTCTGATAGTCATTGCCTTTAACACAGCAAGTCCATAAAAGATACTCTCTTAATCTATAAGAGTTGTTATTTGTCTCAAGACAAATTCTGCAGTAACTAGTGCATATATTGTGTGTATAATGTCTGATACATGGATGACTATATATGTGTGTGTGTGTATATATATATATATATATATGCACACACACAGAGTCTAACACATGAAAAATGGATGTTAAAAGCTGCTACAGATAATGATGATGATGATATATATATGTGTGTGTATGTATATATATATATATATATATATATATATATATGTTATGGATATATGTTTGTGTGTGTAATTGCTTGTTCCTGAAAGAAATGTCAAAGATATGAAAGTGTAGTGATTGTATTAGTGTGGTCTATTAATGGAGATGGGAGGGGACAGAGGCATTAGGGAGGAACTAGATATTATGTTATAGACAATAACAATGATACTGGTGGTGGTGGTGGTGGTGATGATGGTGCTGATGACAATGAAATTGATGATGATGATCAACATCATCATCATTATCATCATCATCATCATCATCAATGTATGTGCTTTCACTAGCTGTAGGCATTGTTGTGTTTGAATATCAATATCAGGCCTGTGGTTTTTCACAAGAAATGTTGAGTGGGAAGTTTATTTAACCTGAATGGTTTACATACAACAACATAGTGACAAGCAAGAATATAACGGGGTGGTATAGAAAATAGCAAATGAATTCACATTATCATTATCATTATTATTATTAATATTATTATTATTATTATTATTATTATTATTATTATTATTATTATTATTATTATTATTATTATTATTATTATTATTATTATTATCATCATCATCTCATTGAAATTAATTGTATAGAAAGATAATTAGGATCAGTGCGTAATGACATCTACTAGCAGCAAACATTATAGATTATGTGAGAGAGGTTAAAGTATTGACCTTTTGCATCTGTCATCGTTGCTATTATCTCACTGATGGGGCTTTGATTCTCATATCAATAGAAGGAATCTTCTTCAGCTGAGGAGATTAAAAGATAAGGTTGTTTTTTTGATTTTTTTTTATATATAAAAAACACATTTCTTTGCTATTATTTAAATGACAGACCCTGACATGGCTGATGTGTGAATTATCAGGTTTAAATGTAAGCAATGATGGGGAAGCAAAGAAACGTTTTCTCATCTTCTTCCTGATGTATTCCATATATTTGACAAATAGAAAACTTAACTAAAGATTTCTCAAATGATACAACCAAGACATATTTGTGTATGTGTGTGTATGTGCATGTACACATGTGTGTGTGTGCACACACATATATATGTCTGGTCATAGAATAACCAATTAGTTATTCACATTCATAAAGCGCTTAGCTTTACAGATAACTTGTCAGACTCCTATGGCCGCAGGCACATAACCTCTCTTCAGACTGGTGGGGCTGGGTGAGAATGAGGTTCTATGGGGAGGGTCTTTTGCCTCCAGTTTGAAGAGAGGTTATATGCTCATGGCCACTACTGGAGTCTGACAATTTAACTATAAAGCTAAGCACATTATGGATGCAATACCATTGGTCACTCTATGACTGGATATATATTTAAGTTCATGTAAACATACACACACACATACACACATATATATATGAAGGCAGTGATCTGGCAGAACCATTAGCATGCTGGGCAATATGCTTAGCAGCATTTGGTTGTCTTGTAGCTCAAATTCTGTTGAGGTTCACTTTGCCGTTCATCCCTTTCGGGTTAATAAAATAAAGTGCCAGTTGATTAATGAGGTCAATGTATTTGACTTATCCCTTCCACCAAAATTGCTGACTTCATGCCGAAATTTGAAATAACACACACGCACACACACACACATACACACATATATATACACACAGACACACGTACACATGCACACACACATGCACACACATACACACACATACACACCCATTCACATATATACACACATGCTGGGCTTCCAAATAGTGTCTATCTACCAAATTCACTCAAACGGTATTGGTTAGCTCAGGGTTATAGTAGAGGACTGTTGACCAAAGTGCCATGCAGTGGGACTGAACCTAAGGTCAAGTGGTTGCAAAGTGATCCTTTTAATCATTCAGCCATGCCTGCACTTATATAACACGCACATGTGTGTGTGCATGTGTGTGTTGTGTGTGTGCGTGTGTGTGTTGTGTGTTAGCGTAGGTTGAACATATCCATTACTGAGGCAGTATTTTACAGCTTTTATGGCTAGTGAATTTCAAAGTGCAAACATAAGTAAGCACCAAGCTACATAGATGTGCACATACTTACACATACATTTACATACACACATGATCATCATTTTGATGTTTGCTTTTCTATGCTTGGTCCAGAGAAAATTATATTGGAAGTGTTTTCTATGGTTAGCTATCTTTCCTTTTTCTTTACAAGCATGAGACTTTGTGAAAACTTATCCCTCTTGTTTGGGTTGCTTTTTTCTTGTTTTTGCTCATTTGTTATACATACTCTCTCTCTCTCTTTCTCTCATACACACACACACATGCACAGACACACACAAGTAAATATATATAATGTGTGTGTGTGCATTGGTTGCCAGGAGACAAAGGAGGTCCCACATACACATACACACGCATAACATGCCATCTACCAATTTTATTCACATGGTATCGATTAACCAGTGGTTATAGCAGATTTCACCAGCTGAGGATATCCATGCAGTGTGGCTGAATTCTTAACAAAATGGTTCAAAAGCAAACTTCTTCACCATACAACCATACCTAACATTTTTCATACAGCTGTAATTGACTTCTGCATTGTTGAGGTTGTTCAGGGACTCTTCTTTTTTTTTTTTTTTTGATTAAGGCTAAGACATTTCTAGCAAAATTTTGATTGTACATTATTGCTGACGGGCAAGTTAACCCCTTCATTACCATATTTTTAACGAAATGAACTGTTTTTGTTTCATTAGATTTTGAAAAACAGTAGAAATTTACTAAAACTGTCATTATTAAGTTGCTGTTTGAAGCAAAAATTAAAATGGAATGTTGTCGGAAGGCTTTAATTTAGATTACTTTAAAACAGAAAACTTCTGTCAAAGAGCCAGAGGAGACCCCAGGCAGGGGCTGCTAACAAAAGGGTTGAATCAATTGACATCATAATTTTTTAATGTTTGTTTTGATGCTGCTCTTGCTTAGAAGCTTGTGTTATCCTTTATACAAAATTTTTCTAGTACATTATTATTATCAGCTGATTGCTTTGTTGACAGTTGCCCTAACTAGTGATGTATAAATATCTTATTTTTTATATTTTACTTGTTTCCGTCATTCATCTGCAGCCATGCTGGGACACCACTTTTTGAAGAATTCTAACTAAATGATTCAATCTCAGTATCTTTTTCAAAACTTAGCACTTGTTCTATCGGTTCTCTTTTGCTGAACTGCTAAGTTACAAAGATGTATACACACCTACACCAGTTGTCAAGTAATGGTATAGGAGAAACATAGATATAAAGACACACACACACATGCATACATACAGTATACATGAAGAGCTTCTCTCAGTTTCCGTGTTGCAAATCCACTCACAAGGCTATAGTAGGAGATACTTGCCCTAGATGCCATGCAATAGGACTGAACCCAGAATCATATGGGTGGGAAGCAAACTTCTTACCACGCTGCCATGCCTGCACCTATTCTTTTTCTTTTATCCTTTTGTTTGTTTTAGTCATTTGACTTCAGCCATGCTGGAGCACCACCTTTCAGTCACAGAAATTGACCCCCAAGACTTATTCTGCATAAGCCTGGTACTTATTCTGTCGGTCTCTTTTGCTGGACCACTAAGTTACAGACACATAAACACACCAACATCGGTTGCCAAGCGATGGTGGAGGGACAAACACAGACACAAAGACACACACATAAATTTAAACATACATTTGTATACGACAGGCTTCTTTCAACTTCTGTTTACCAAATTTACTCACAAGACTTTGGTCGGCCCAAGTTCAGTCCCATGAAGTGGAACAGAACCCAGAACCATGTGTTTGGAAAATAACCTTCTTACCACAGTCACGCCTGTGCCTATAATTTCTAAACTTTTAAAATATATTGGAAGGTGAATAGAATCTTTATGCCTATGAGATTCTAGTTTGTTTTTTTATGGTTGATATTTATTAGTCTCTTGATCCACTTATATGTTGAAAGTTAACTAAGCTTAAGTTGGTTTTGACTATAATATGAAAAGCCAAACCATTAAGCCAATTCTTTCCTATACTAATCTCATGTATAGGTTTTATGTGATGTGTGACAGCAGGAACATTAATTCTAAACAGCTCTATGTCTAGTGTTTTGAATATTATTTTTAGTATATCTAAGTTGTAAAATCCATCTGGTTCAGTTCTAGCTGCCAACATTGATACCAAATGAATTGGTTAGTTTTTCACTTACACAGTCATTGGAAAGCAAGGATTTCATATTATGCATCTTCATCTCAATGCCATTGTAACTGTTGGTGCTGTTTCTTTCCTGATACCAATGCCTTGGTGAGAAGAAGTTGCAAATTTCTATGTAGAACTCTTCAATGTTGAATTAAATGAACATGCATCAAAGTTTTCTCTTAAGCTAGTCACCTATAACATTGGTATAGCTGATTGTTTCAAGGCTGGGGGCAATTTTTTTGTTGATGTTGTTTATAATGTGTTTACTATCAATACATTTTCACAAGATTTATCACCCTATATTTGAGGTTACTCAAAATCCGTATGAATAAAACTGATCAAAATTCCAGTTGTGCTTCTGTCATGTTTTCCAAATACATCATTGTTAATATGCCATCTGATGACGTTAGTAAGGGCATCCAGCTGTAGAAACACTGCCAGATCAGACTGGAGCCTGGTGCAGCCTTCTGGCTTCCCAGATCCCCGGTCGAACCGTCCAACCCATGTTAGGATGGAGAACGGACGTTAAACGATGATGATGATGAATGTCTCAATGATATGAAATTTCAAGTCATTGAAAAATAGTCAAATTTAACTACTAACTGCATTGAATACACTGTACAAAGTACAACTTGAAAACACACACATATACCACCTACCACTCATGCATCATAGGTCATCTCCTACTTCTTACCACCCATCCTCAACATACACCCTTCATTCCTTCTTACTCTTTATAGTTGCTGCCTACTTCCCTTTCCCTCTTCTTATCATCTTCACCGCCCACCCCCATTCCAGTTTCCTTTGAGTCCACTCATCTCATACCTTGAAGGGGCCACTGGAACCTCATCACCACTATAAATTTCTTTGCATTACCACCTGATCATTCTCACTCTCCCTTCTAAATCTCAGTTGTCATGTAGCTCCTCTACAACAAAAAAATAAACCCTTCTCTATTCCCTTCTCTTACTCTTTAACCTCTTGTCTCCTAGCATAGAGCCTCATCATCACCCGCACAGGGTTTGTGGTGTGGTGAGATGTAGTTCGGTTTCTTGGGGTAGGGTGTGTGAAAAGTTTATTGTTTCATGTGGGTGGGACACAATGCTTCTAGCACTCAGTTTTGCTGAAACGGGCAGGTCTTCTCTAGAACCTCATGTCACCAGACATCTCGATCCATTGTCATTTCCTCCATGAATCCTAACATTCTAAGATCGGTCCTCACCACTTGATCTCATATCTTCCTGAGTCTCCCTCTTTCACTTCTGTATAGAGCTGTCTTTACTCATACACATCACATATCCAAACATATTCTCCTCTCCTGCATGCCACATTTAATGCCTCTTATGTCTAATTTTTCTTTCAACACAATTGTGCTTTGTCAGTCATGCACACTGATGTTGTAAATCCAACAGAGCATACTACCTTCATTCCTCTCGAGTCTATGCATGTCCTCTGCATTCAGAGCCCATGTCTCATTGCCATGGAGTATAGCCATTTGTGTATAAGCTTCATACAATCTACTTTTCACTCTGAGAGAGAGTCCTTTTTTTGCCAACAGGGGTAGTAGCTCACTGAACTTCTTCCATCCTATTCTTATTCAAGAAACAATACTTACAGAGCATCACCACTATTATTAATTTGATCTCCTAAGTAGCAGAAACTATCTACTATCTCAAGAGAGCCTCCTTGGCATTTGCGAGAGTCTAAGTTCCACATGCTCCTAGTGCTTATTGTTCCTGCACATCTGCCACATACAAAAGTGACCTTGTCTGCTAACCTACCCTGTGGTTCCACTGCATCTCTTTTGCGTCCATGTAGTGAAAAACCAGTTGTAGAAACCACTCCAACGCAAATGCCGAAATACAAAAGACCCATCATATCCCATCAAACTATTCAATTTATTTTTTTTGTGGAACATGGACATTAATGATGATGAGAGAGAGAGAGAGAGTGTGTGGTGTGTGTGTGTGTGTGTGTGTGCGTGTGTATGTGTATGAGTGTGTGTGTGTGTTTGTAGTAT
This sequence comes from Octopus sinensis, assembly GCF_006345805.1. Taxonomy (NCBI): domain Eukaryota; kingdom Metazoa; phylum Mollusca; class Cephalopoda; order Octopoda; family Octopodidae; genus Octopus; species Octopus sinensis. The sequence goes on from NC_043004.1 coordinate 20,584,488, forward strand.
AAGTTATGAATTCAGAGAATTATGTGGCTATCACAGAAAGTTCCTCTTATGGACTCAGCTATTGGACCTCATAATAATCCAATACAGGGAATGTCTATGTAGCTAAAATCCAGAAGATCTTACCAATGAAATTATTTCATGAGGAGTTCATAAACCCTAAAAAGTCAGGAGGCATGAGAGATGAATATATGTGTTTAATCACTTGACATTCTTTGGATAATGGTTGTTTTGCAGCCTTCTACATGTAGTAATAACTTCAGTGTAGAATGAAATTATGTTCACATTAATATGCATGGTCAGTAGTTGAATCATTGGGGGTAACCATGATGTTCTGCTGATCTGATGAGCTAGCTTTCTTTATTTGCATTGCTTTGTGAATATAAAATTGTTTGTATAATATGGAGGATAATTATTAATGCAAACATGTAAACATAATTTTATGCTGCACTGAAATTATAACTGCTTGAAGAAGACTTTGAAATAGCCATAATCCTAAGCTTGTCAAGTGATTAAATAAATATATTCATTACTAATTCCCCCTGATTTTTTTTTTTTCATTGTTTACACACACATACACACACATATCTCTATGGTTTACAGTTCCATTATAGGTTGGCTCAGCAAAAAAGTATTCCATCCATTGAGTGATAAATGTAATTTAATATACACAATTACAAGTGCTATTTACAGTTTCATTCTTTAAGATAAATTTAACTTGGTAGATTTATTTAACATGTCATGTATCTCCAAGCAATCTTTCATGTTCACTTCATAACGTTAGATGTATTTAAAAACCAGGATTCTGGTCTTTGAGAAAACATGATAAAAGAATGAGAAGAAAAAAATGCAAAGATTGATGCAAAAAGTGGAATGAAAAGAAAGTAAAGAAAAGTAAGAAAGACAAAACCTTTGTCTTCTGTTATATATATGAAGGATTTCTTTCGGTTTCTGTCAACAAACTTCAAATGCATGACTAAGGTTGGCCCTGTGCTTAAATAGAGGACACTTTCGCAAAACACTGCACAGTGAGATTGAACCTGAAGCAATATGGCTAGGAAGCGAACATTTTAACCATGAAGCTATTCCTGCACTTATTGTGTGTACATATTTCTATACGCACAATCACACACACACACAGAGATATATGTGTATACACACACACATACACAAACATGCATACATGTACATACTTACAGACGTACAGACACACACACACACACCTCCAGTGTAAGAGTTTAACATAGATAACTTTTAGTTTAACATTTTAGAGCAAGCATCCATTGTTGATATGGAAAAGAAGGAAGGTTTTCTAATTGACATTGCTTTATGAAAACCATTAATGAAGATGTATGAAAAGCCTAGGTTTTCTCTGAAATGAATAGCCAGCAGTTCCCAATTGTTGTCTTTATATAGGGGCTGTTATGGGTGAGAGAGCAATAGGAGGAGGAGGAGAAGGTGGAGCAAATTTAGAATGACTGGATGGTAGGAAATTGCTTCTTGTTTTCTGTATCGTTTTGACTAAGTATTATGTTTAGAGAAGGCAAGAGTAAATATCTCTTGATAAAACAAGTATTGTTAAAGGAACAGATGTGTTGTTTTGAACAGGCAAAATGGCTGGCTTACAATTACAAACATTAAACCAGTTATTTTTACAGAATAGAACCAGTTGCACAAGTTATATCATGCTTTATTGATAGAGAATTCCAGAAATGGATATTTGAGAAGAAATTAGATTTAAATTGTTGTGAAAGAAAATACTAATTTATTAGAGCAAAGAATGAGAGTGGGTAGAAGATAAAGGTACATGTTGTTGATAAAGGAGATAATTTATGATTTTAAGAAGGTTTGAATAGAATTACAGCTAATCTCAGTCTCTCTTTTACTCTTTTACTCTTTTACTTGTTTCAGTCATTTGACTGCGGCCATGCTGGAGCACCGCCTTTATTCAAGCAGCTCGACCCCGGGACTTATTCCTTTTTGAAAGCCCAGTATTTATTCTATCGGTCTCTTTTGCCGAACTGCTAAGTAACGGGGACATAAACACACCAGCATCGGTTGTCAAGCAATGCTAGGGGGACAAACACAGACGCACAAACACGCACACGCATATATATATATACATATATACGACGGGCTTCTTTCAGTTTCCGTCTGCCAAATTCACTCACAAGGCTTTGGTTGGCCTGAGGCTATAGAAGAAGACACTTGCCCAAGGTGCCACGCAGTGGGACTGAACCCGGAACCATGTGGTTGGTAAACAAGCTACTTACCACACAGCCACTCCTGCGTCTAGTTGTGAGCTTTATGTCAGACTTTTAATCTGAAGTTTCATTGGTTCAAAACTTACTACACCTATAGCTTATTATTTATTTTAGTTAACACTGGTGTTTGACCAAAGGTCTGCTGTTCCAATGTAGATGTATAAATATGTATATTCTAGCCTTGTCCTCTATGTTTTTATTCATCTTTTCAGAAAGAATCTAAGACTACATTATTCAATATGTCTTTTGTTTTTTGAGATAGCATATTTACATATTTATAAAATAAAGATGAAAATATCCATGACTGCTCTCATAGGTCTCTTGGATTAGGAATGATCTCTGGTTAATCAGCTCATTTTAATGCTGCTGCTGCTGCTGCGACTACTACTACTACTACTACTAGTAATACTACTACTACTACTACTACTACTAGTAATACTACTACTACTACTACTACTACTACTACTACTACTACTGCTGCTGCTGCTGCTGCTACTACTACTACTGCTGCTGCTGCTGCTACTGCTGCTGCTTCTACTACTACCACAGGTGTCAGATTATGAAATATTGACAACTATTTCTTTGCCTGATACTATTGATAATTTACTGTTCAGTAAGGAGCCAATAACTGTTAACTACTAACTAATGTAGTTAGTTCTAAAACAACAGGATGGGCATGACGGAACTGCCTAAAGATTATAGCTCAGCCCAATTAGGCTTGGCTGGGATGAAATATATATATATATAATGAGGCTAGAGAGTGATGGCACGTGGCTTAGTGGTTAGAGTATTTGGCTCATGACCATAACGTCATGAGCTTGATTATTAGCAGCACACCATGTCCTTGAGTAAGACACTTTATTTCACATTGCTTCAGTCCACTAAGCTGGCAAAGGTGAGTAGTACATGTATTTCAAAAGGGCCAGCCTTGTCACATTCTGTGTCATACTGAAACTCAATGAGAACTATGTTAAGGTCTGTGGAGTGTTCAACCACTTGCACATTAATTTCATGTGCAGGCTATTCTGTTGATCAGATCAACTGGAACCCTCATTGTCGTAACCTACAGAGTGCCAGTTATGAGAATATTTATAGATATGTAATGAGGCTATACATATGGTTCCACACTAAGGGATCAAATCTAAAACAACATCATTGCAAAGCATAGAAAACTTCTTGGCCACACTGTTATACATTTCTATAAGAGTCCAAACAAACTGCAATGTCTCTTACACCATACATTTCACAAAATTTTTGATATCAGAAACAACAGGATAGAGTTCCACTTTCATAAATTTATTGGATTTTTAAAATGTATTTGTGTCTGTGATTATTTTGATTTTGTGTAGAGATTCTTTTTGTCTGTCTTCCTGTAGACCCAAAAATACAAACATAGATTTCCAAGTGTAAGTGATGTCACAAAATTAAGAGACTCAATTTCAGATAAAATTTCAGTTTTGAATTCATAGCTTCAGATAGGATTGTTTTTTACTGGAAAACTTTTTATCAGTACCAGCAAAGTAACTTTTATAGACTTCAAACTTCTAATCAGACATGTTATTGTACTTAAACAGAAAAGAATTTTACAAAAACCATCATTCCTCTAAGAAGATCTTGTTAGATTTTTAATAATATTCAAAAATCACCAGTCTTGTATTCAAGCTCAAACCTGATTATGTTAAGAAGAAAATATAAAAGTACTATATCTAGCTATTTACCAGTCGAGTGTGTATGAATGTCTACATGCAGGTGCATATACATATATATATATATATATATATGTGTGTGTGAGTGTATATCATCATCATCATCATCATCATTTAACGTCCGCTTTCCATGCTAGCATGGGTTGGACGGTTCAACTGGGGTCTGGGGAGCCCGAAAGCTGCACCAGTCCAGTCAGATCTGGCAGTGTTTCTACAGCTGGATGCCCTTCCTAACGCCAACCACTCCGAGAGTGTAGTGGGTGATTTTATGTGCCACCGACACAGGTGCCAGACGAGGCTGGCAAACGGCCATGCTCGGATGGTGTTTTTTATGTGCCACCGACACAGGTGCCAGACGAGGCTGGCAGACGGCCACGCTCGGATGGTGTTTTTTATGTGCCACTGACACAGGTGCCAGATGAGGCTGGCAAACGGCCACGATCGGATGGTGCTTGTTACGTGCCCACAGCACGGAGGCCAGTCGATGCGGTACTGGCTACGGCCACGTTCGGATGGTTTTCTTGTGTGCCACGTGCCACCGGCACTGGTACCACAAGGATACAAATTCCATTGATGTTCATCTATTTTGATTTGTTTTGATTTGATTTTCACTTGCCTCAACAGGTCTTCACAAGTGTCACAAGAAGGAAGGTATGCACAGGTGGACTGACTACATCCCAGGTAGGGGCCATGGGTTATGGCCTGACTAGTCTTGCCGGGTCTTCGGATGGCGTTTTTATGTGCCACCGACACAGGTGCTAGATGAGGCTGGCGAACGGCCACGATCGGATGGGGTTTGTCATGTGCCCACCGCACTGACTACAGCACTGATGGATTTCTTGTGTGCCACAGGCACTGGTACCACAAGATACAAATTCCATTGATGTTCATCTATTTGTCTATTTTGATTTGATTTGATTTGATTTGATTTTCACTTGCCTCAACCGGTCTTCACAGGTGTCACAAGAGGAAGGTATGCACAGGTGGACTGACTAGTCTTGCCGGGTCTTCGGAAGGTGTTTTTATGTGCCACCGACACAGGTGCCAGATGAGGCTGGCGAACGGCCATGATCGGATGGTGTTTGTTACGTGCCCACAGCACGGAAGCCGGTCGATGCGGAACTGGCTACGGCTACGTTCGGATGGTTCTCTTGTGTGCCACCGGCACTGGTACCACAAGTGTGTGCCACCGGCACTGGTACCACAAGATACAGATTCCATTGATGTTCATCTATTTTGATTTGTTTTGATTTGATTTTGATTTATATATATATATATATATAATATATATATATATTATATATATATATATATAGAGAGAGAGAGAGAGAGAGAGAGAGAGAGAGAGAGAAAGAGATCATAAATGGATTTTAGTTCCACTTTTATACTGATAAATATGTATATAGTTGATACAATTACCCCAGGATAGAATGTCATTCATTCACAGCTGATATCTCCAGAAGGTCTGCTTCCTTTTCCTGTAGGTAACATTAACTGATCTGTATTAATTTAATATACATAGACCCATATATGCATCGATAGTTACATACATAGATTCTTAGATACATGTATGAATGCATACAATCTTACATATATGCATACAAATATATACATAGGTTCTCCAGGCTCTATCAGAAGAGTTTAAGATAATTGTCTGTGAGAACGTCTGTATGCCAATGGCTAGTTTTCATGGCTGAATATATTGAAGGATTGTGGGGGAAATTTCAACTTTGGAATTAATGTCTTGAATTGTAAGAATTCTAAGTAAACTTAGAAAAAGCAAAATTTTGGGCAACAGAAAAGGAAACAAGATTCTGAAGGGAAACAGCTATGTTAAATACCTAGATTGAGCAAAGGGCACCAGCCTGGAAGGTGTTCTACTTAAGACATAACTGAATTGGACAGGGCATGTTGACAGGATGAAAGACCACTGCCTACCCAAGATTATCATGTTCGGTGAGCTCACCACCAGCCACTGCAACAGTAGGGTACCAAGGAAGCATTACAAGGACTGCCTGAAGCAGTCCCTTAATATTTGTGACATTGATTATCATGAGTGGTCCACTCTCACGGCTGACTATGTTGCTTGGTGCCATACCATTAGCGATGTTGTTTACTGACGTGATGTTTTAACCATATCGCACATGGAATTAAGAAGCGGGTATTTTAAACTGGTCATGTTGCATACGTGCATATATATGTATATATAAATTCATATATGTAAGTATTTGTATGTTGTATGTATATATACATATATATATAATTGCAGCGTGGAAGGTGTTTATAAGCCATTTAAGAAACACACAAAAGCCGTTCGATTCACTTCAACATTTAAGTTTAATTTGTCAAAATATTTTCGTCGCTAAAATCCGCGACCTGTTCACTGACAAAGCGACGAAAATATTTTGACAAATTAAACTTAAATGTTGAAGTGAATCGAACGGCTTTTGTGTGTTTCTTAAATGGCTTATAAACACCTTCCACGCTGCAATTGTTTTCGTTTCAGCACACGATCTCAGATCAAATTACTTGTTATGCGAGTACATCACCATATATATATATATATATATGTATGTATTTATGTTTCTTTCTACGTATATTCCACTGATGAGGCAAAGCATTTCTAAATAACAAAGCCAGAAATCTGGGATCTGGAATCATCCAGTAATTTTTTGCTAGTTTTATTTTGTCTTTTTGTCTTCTCTCCTTGTGCTATATGAACACTTAATGTGGTCTTAGAGTCAGATCCTGACTGCTATTTTCAGCATGGTGGTATCTCTTAGATACCCTAAGTTATAATTTTAATAATAATTATTACCTTTGAAGGTTTTTATTTCCATGCTGGCCACATGATAAGATCGTTATTTAATTTTAATTAACAATCTTACCCTTATATATATATACATGACTGGTTTCTTTCAGTTTCTGTCTACCAGATCCACTCACAAGGCTTTGTTCAGCCTGAGGCTATAGTAGAAGACACTTACCCAAGATGCCATGCAGTGGGACTGAATACAGAACCATATGGTTGGTAAGCAAGCTACTTACCACACAGCCACAATCATAAAACAGCTCAGTTGCACTGTACACACTTCTGCTATGTCAAGCATTACTGATTTGTAGACTATTGTTGAATGGTTGTTGTGGCATATAAGCAGCAGTGGCCAAAGAGTATTTTTTAAAAAGTAAAAATTGTCATGCCCAAGTACTATTCAATTCAAATATATACAATGTAGAGGTATGCTTACCTAATAACTGATCCAATGGTTCAATATCTAGAAGGAAAACTTTTCATACCTATGATCCAAACTTTTGACCAAGTAATAATGTGTTGCAAATTAAATATAAATTTTGAGCATTTGATATAAAATTCTAATTTCCAGACTATGTTCCAAAATTTTAGCCACGACTGTAGAACTGCTTATTGGCTTAGTACATTGTGAAGATTGTCTCACCATCCTTCATTGACAAGACCGAGCAGGCAGTGTTCCTTAGTTTTGTGGCTATGGCATAGGAGGTCTTGCAATGGGTGAGTTGAAATGACTGCAGGCAGGCACCTTCCTCTTCAATCAAACATTCATCAATTTTTGAGTTCCATTTGGAAAGAAAATGAAAGTAGAGAGACACACTCTCTGCTAGTGAATTGTCAAAAGACGGATGACTCTGGCGAAAACAATATAGGGGAACTGAACAACCTTAAGCATGCACCTATTGATTGGCGCACATGAGTTGAGTGAAAACTCGCATTGTTAGTGGTCAGGGTAATCCAGAAACGGTGGAGTTACTTGGGATCGCCTAGAAAACATTGCTTCATGTTTGCATTTACATATTTTGTATCGTGCGTATAAATTTTTTATCTCATTTCTCCTCATTTATTTTTTATATAAACCCCCACACAAATATATCCTTCTAGTCCTCCTCATCAGATGCCCTGTTGCATATAAAGGAAATCATCGTTATAATTATTTATACAAGTAACAGATAAGCATATGTATTACCCTATAAATCTAATCTAAGGCAAAGTATTTCTGATTTAAATTGCCCCATAAACAATTTAAAATTAATTATAATCCTTAGAACTATGACAATATGCATATATGGATAAACTAGAACAGAATAGAGAAATACGGAACATATTATAGAAAGTGATTTTATATATATATGTATGTTTGTGTACTTCGATCGTTATGACTGAGGGCTTCGAATGTCCCGTCCTGTGGTTCTTGTGTCGTCTCTGTGGTGTTTCATGTTCTTGTCCATGTCTGTATTTAATTTTACTGTTTACCTATATAATCGGCGGCTACGTATCCACAATTGTCCTTATACGATAAGTATATTTTTTCTCAAGCTTTGATACGACTCTTAATCTGTCTCTTTTTCTCTCTCTCTCCCTCCTCCCTTATTCCACTTCCGTTCTTTCCTCTCCATCCGTCCCCCCCCTTTCTACGTTTCTCTATCTCTCTCACCTCCAGCCCCCTCGATCTGTCTCTTTCTTCTCCTCCCTCGTCCACCTTCTCTCCCTT
>NC_043004.1:20597977-20712977 GCF_006345805.1 Octopus sinensis
CATCAAATATTCTGTTTGTGCATATGTATGTATGTATGTATGTATGTATACACATACTAACAAATATATATATACGCACATACCTATATATGTGTGTACATACATAAAATTAGGTGTGTATATATGTATATATATGTATATATTTGTAAGTGTGTGTATATATGTGTGTGTCTGTGAATATGTGTATGTATGAATATATATATATATAAATAGATGAGTGTATTTTTACCTTGTTAACAATTAACAGGGAAAAAATAAATAAATAGTTACCAAGGTAGCAAAAATCTCACAAGTAAAGATGTAACTCCTTGTTTATAAAGGTAGAAACTTCGTGTTTACGTTGAATATTTTGAATAATATATGAATAAATAAATGGAGTTTAACGCATATATATATATGCTATTCTTTGCAATTCTGAACTATTTTTCATTATTTTTTCTAAAAATACTATAGTAAACACGGTTATAGAGCGAGCATACAGATGTAAGCATTGGCAAAAACATACATTTAGTGCATATAAGTAGTCTCTATCATTATATATAATTTAAACTTTAATTTCCTTTATATTTAACATTCACTATTGGTGTCCCTACTCTTTCTGTTAGCTACTTATGACGTTATATCATCTAACATTTTTTTAAGCAATATTAATAGCGTTCTGTCTATCACTATACAAATCCATTATGTTTTGCTAAAATGTCTTATTGACAAGTTTCACTTTTTTCACTTTCCTGAGGAGAAGATTGCATTGTTTATACCATTTATTCTTTTGAATAGTATCAGTGAAATTTTCAAAACATGTGTCGAAAGTAAAAATATTTGATTACTCCTGCATTAAACTCCATTTATTTATTCATATATATATATATATGTATATTAATGTTTGGTTCTATGTTCAGTTATAATAAAAATAATTTTACATTAATCTGATGGATTACTCCATGCTTTACTTTTGTAAAGTAAGAATTTATTATTCTTAAACAAGACTGTTGTTGAGAGTGACTTCGAAGTTTCAGCCAGCTAAGCTATCTACATTATTTAAATTTTTTAAGGGCGAGGACAAATATCCATCAAATGTAAATAATGTAAATAATGTACAGAATTCCTCATCTCTTAAATATAGAACTGTATATGCTAAGCCATCATTGGACATTCCAACAATGACTTAGCTGGCTGAAACATTAAAGTCGTTATCGACATTCTTGTTTAAGAATAAAATATGTATGTATGCATGTATGTATGTATGTGTGTGTGTATGTATGTATGTATGTGTGTATGTTTGTGTATGTATGTATGTATGTGTGTGTATGTATGTATGTATGTGTGTGTGTGTTATGTATATATGTGTATATATGTATCTGCAGGTATGCATGCATGTATATAAATTTGTATATATATAAATGTGTGTATATATGTATGTATATGTATGTACGTATATATTTATGTGTGAGTGTGTCTGTGAGTAGGTATGGTGATGCAAAAAAATATATTAACACATACAAGCCTACATGAATTTGTAAACACACACACACTGTGAAGTCAGCGTGGGTCATTCAATTATATTTCCTTGCAGAAATGTGAAGATCCTGTAGAAAGTATCTTCAATCAGAACTTCTGAATATATTCTGTGTAGTAACATTGACAGAAAGGTTGTGAGAGTTAAATTAGAATGACATGTCATAGAATTGCTTTTAGCTTGAGATATCTAAGTGTTTAGTTTTTTCGCTTTTCTTTCAATTCAATTTCTGACAGAAAATGATTTACTTTTACAGTGTTACCCCTCTACTATAACCAATGCACACTTCCTGAAGCTGATAACATAACTTTTAATTCTATATATGGTTTGAAGTAATGATTGTAAAATATGTAAGGCGCATTACCCCACTTGACAGCTGGTAAACAAGCTGGCTATACAGAGAGAGGGTGCAACACAACATTGAGGTTCAGACACATGACCTCATCTCTTACTCTTTTTCTGTATGGATATGCAAGCTATGAGGACACAACTTGACTGGCTCTGTCTTATTGCCACAGACCAGCTACAGATAGGAGCATAGCACAGAAGATCATGGCCCTTACGCACTAACCATTCTGTTTGTCCTTCCATTATGTATATATGTGTGGCCACAAATAAACGTGTTTAAGTTACAGCCTTGCTCGTATATGTTTTCCATCTGGGTTTACTACCAGCGAAATTACAGCCTTCTGAGTGTATATATACACATATATACATAACACACACACACATACACACACACATACATACATACACACATACATACATTCATACACACATACACACACACATACACACATACACACACACGCACACACACACATATTAGATGGCTCAGTAATGACCTGCACCATCTAAAAATATTTGGAGATATCTATGCACAGGCATGGTAGTGTGGTAAGAAGCTTGCTTCTCAACTACATGGTTCTGGGTTCAGTCCCACTGTGTGGCACCTTGGGCAAGTGTCTTCTACTACAGCTCCAGCTTTGTGAGTGGATTTGGTATATAGTAACTGAAAGAAGCCTGTTAAATATATATTTATGTGTGTCTGTGTGTGTGTATTTATGTCTTTGGGTCTGTGTTTGTTCCCCCACCATCACTTGACAACCGATGTTGGTATGTTTAGGTCCCTGTAACAAAAGAGACCAACAGCCCTGAGGTAGATTTCTTTGACTAAAACCCCTTTAAGGCAGTACTGCAGCATGGCCATAGTCAATTGACTGAAACAAGTAAAAGAATAAAAAAACTAAAAGGATATCAACTAATAACACTTTCAGGGTTGGTGTCTCTGGGGGGTCAGAGTCAATGTGAAAGTATAATTTTATTTTTTTATCTGGGATCTTTAAAAAAGAAGACTATCAGGTTGTCTACAAAATGCATCGTTGAAACACTTCAGTACTAAATTGATTAAAAATTGAAATGCGAAATTTTAGGAAACAACTGTTGTTGTTGTTGGTGGTGGTGGTGGCGGTGGCGGTGATGGTGGTGGCGGCGGCAGCGGTGGTGGTGGTGGCAGAGACAACAGTGGCAGCTCTAGTGCTGGTGTTTTTGGTTGTCAGCATCAGTAAAATACATAATCCCTTGGAGATTTCATAGATTTCTGTAAGTTGATTTGCTACAAAGGGGCGAAAGAAAGCAATATTTTCTGCTCAAGTCCTCCTCCTCCTCCTCCTGCTCTTTCTCCCTTTCCCCACTTCCTGTTCTTTCTTATAAATAAGTCAAACAACTATATACATGCCTCCATTATTGGCTTATATATTTATGTGTTTGATTAGAAATAAATGAACTTTAGGTTTGCTAAAATATGCTTGTGACATATTTCAATATCTGTCTTCCATGCTGGATCCAAACTGGCTGGAGAACTGCATCAAGTTCTGTCGTCTATGGCTGCATGTTCTTCTTAATGCCAACCAGTTTACACAATGTACTGGATGCTTTATACATAATACCAGCATTAGTGAGGTCGCTTAGCAACTTGCAAAATTATAAAAAGAAGCTTTCTTGAATTAGTGGATTTGAAGTGGAGGAGATGATTTTGTGCCAGCTGTTGAGAGACTAATGGATGATAGAAAGGCAGTGAGCTGGCAGAATCGTTAGCACGCCGGGCGAAATGCTTAGCAGTAGTTTGTCTGCCGTTACGTTCTGAGTTCAAATTCCACTGAGGTCGACTTTGCCTTTCATCCTTTCGGGGTCGATAAATTAAGTACCAATTACGCACTGGGGTCGATGTAATCGACTTAATCCCTTTGTCTGTCCTTGTTTGTCCCCTCTATGTTTATCCCTTTTTGGGCAATAAAGAAATAAGAAAGACAGGCAGTGAAGAGATACATAGCTCCCCTGCATTATCTAACTGTGGGTGGGAGTAGATGGAAAGAATCTAATGATGTTGGTGATGAGGGGTCAGTATGTACTCTCAAGTTGCAACAAGGGCAAGTAGGAGAGAATTCAAACTGAAGATTGAGAAGGCTGGGTGAATACGTTCTTGTAAGTGTGAGAGGAGAGGGACAAATGGCTAAAGATGGGGAAGGAGAAGAATGCAATGAAAGTATTAGAAAGGTGAGGGATAAAATAAAGAAATAGCTCAGGAAGGAGACGGTGACTTGTGGCAATACATGAAGAGCAGGGAACAACAGTATTATAAACCTGTAGATGCATCAGAAAATAAGATCATATATTGTGTAGGAGAGTGAGGGGAGGGAGAGATATATACAGGGACAGAGATGGATATCAGAGGTATGTAGTAGTGGTTGTAATGAGTAGGTGGCAGAAGGGCATTCATAGCAGATATGAGAGGATTTTGAGATTTATAGATTGGTGGGAAGCTGTTGCAGTGGACAAATGTGTTTTTTTTTTATGTCTTTTAGCATAAAAGAGAGTATTTTCTTCATGGTAACTGCAGGGCAATTGCTTTTAGGAGTTGAAATATGTCCAAAAAATATTTTTAACTAACCTTTTTATGTGCCACCGGTACAAGGACCAGGTGAGGCTGGCAACGGCCACGAACGGATGGTGCTTTTTACGTGCCACCGGCACAAGGCCAGTCGGGGTGGCGCTGGCAACGGCCACGTTTGGATGGTTCTCTTACGTGCCACCGGCACTTTTATCTTAGCTGCAATTTCCATTGATCGACACTATACTTATTCCATGTCCTCACGTTGTTGTGTTTTCTCATTCATAATGTTTGGATTAACTATAATATATATATACATATATGCATAGAGTTATAAACGTTGGTAAGAAAAACAAATTGTCAGTAATTTACAAAAGGCTCCTAAGATGTTTGTTTTGAGTTAGACTCCTTCACGTCGGTGTTATAATCAGATATGAAGTGAGTCATTGAAACTATTTTTTGCATGTTGTGATATTGAATTAAGCATAAGTCATCAAAGGTGGATGTATTTTGTCCCCTCAAAATTATATTTTCTCAAAACTGAATCTAATGCATATTTATGCATATAGAAATAAATAACAAGTCAACTAAAGTTATTTCCTGTTTGTGGTTCAAAATATTAATTTCAGTAATATCAGAACCATAATTCACTACACAAGGAGAGAATTGGCAACCATCATAATATATTTCAACATTTTAAAATAATCCTTTATTTCTATGTTATTTTCAACCAATCAGCACCAGATAAAAGTGCATTTTCTCCGTTAGAAATAAACTTGTATATACAAATTGCTGTTCCACAATTGATTTACAGTTGAAATGTTCTTCCTTCCCTATTTAAGACAAAAAAAAGAAAAACAGATTCCATAATGATTTAATAACCATTTCCTTCTAAACAGACACAAAACAAAAATCTTTAAAATTACTAATTGTTTTATGGAAGACAAAACAATGAATAAGAAATGTGTATCATTAATCTTTAATATAGAGAAAAGATATAGAAAAAGGAGAAAAGAATTATTCCTTTGGGTAATCGATTCTCGTGGCAGTTCAGTTGAAATGAAATTATTACTAGTTTTTACTTTTCTGTGTTTATCAATTTAAATATCATCAAATTATCTCAATAAATACTTTGGTCTGTATGACCAATTTTACAGTTGATCTATTTAAGGTGTTTCTTGAAGCTGCTGAAATGTTTCTTTTATACATCCTGCAATGTTGTGATGACACAAAGTCTACATCAACTGCTATATTTTAGTTACTTGTTACAAGTTGATGACTTGGAAATATAAATTCAATTTAACTGTTTATATGCACAATTTTTTAACCCTACCTTGCTATTATTATTCCTATCTCAAATGGCTGTATATTTTTGTTGATGGAAATATTTGATTGTATATGCAGGGTTATCTAAAATGTCACTGAAATATTTTCACCTTCTAAACAAATAAAGCAAACAGAACCAACACGAACCAACTTTTCTTTTAAAGACTTTGTCAAAAGAGAAGAGGTAACAGCTGTGATCCTTATCAGGGTCTTCAAGAGTGGTGATAATATGGGTGGAAGTTATCAATAATCTAGAGATCTGGCCTGAATACTTGAAAGAGAGTGGATTCTGTTTAAAGGCTGCCCTAATGCCAGGCAGTGATGTTAAACTATTACCCAACAACAGAAATAGCTCCCTGACAGGTTTCCTCACAGTTTCTATCAACTATATTTCATTCAAAAAGCTTTGATTGACCTGTGGCAGTGGTAAAACATACTCACTCAAGGCGTGACTCAGTGAGATTGAACCTAAAACTAGGTTGCAATGCAAACATCATAAACCACACAGCCATACCTATGCTCATTTTTGCTCATCTTTGGTCATATTCTCTTCTGTTGGTGGTTTTACTCAAAGGAAATATTTGCAAAGTGTTGTATTACCCTTGAATACTGTCCTGATGTCATATGGGCTATATGACATACCTAAACTTCAATTCCCACCATCCATACAGTGCAAATAGAGGGATTACTCAGTGCCTAAAACATCATGCAAAGAATATAAGTAGCGATTGTGATACACACCATGAAGAAATGTTCAAGCTCAATAACAATCTATTAAGCAGCAACTACACCAAGAATAATCAAAATAGGTGCAGGAGTGGCTGTGTAGTAAGTAGCTTGCTTAGCAACCATATGGTTCCAGGTTCAGTCCCACTGCGTGGCACCTTGGGCAAGTGTCTTCTACTATAGCTTCGGGCCGACCAAAGCCTTGTGAGTGGATTTGGTAGACGGAAACTGAAAGAAGTCTGTTGTATATATATATATATATGTATGCATGTGTGTATATATGTTTGTGTATCTGTGCTTGTCCCCCAACATCGCTTGACAACCGATGTTGTTGTGTTTATGTCCTTGTCACTTAGCAGTTCGGCAAAAGAGACTGATAGAATAAGTACTAGGCTTACAAAGAATAAGTCCTGGGGGTGATTTCTTCGATTAAAGTGCTCCAGCATGGCCACAATCAAATGATTGAAACAAGTGAAATAGTAAATAGTAAAAATAGTAAAATATTGAAACATCTAAATAAGATCTTAGGTTTTCATTGAAATGCTTTTATATTCCATGAATTTATTTATGATTTTTTTTTTTTTTTGAGAATTCCTATTAGTGTGAGTAGTGGAGCTGATACATAATGCTACATGTAATGAATAACATATCACTGAATATCAGTCAGAACATTTATACTTTGCACCTCCATAATTTAATACATGTCTGTTTGCAAATAATATGCCAGCTTATTGTCAAGACCATTTTAAAAAATGCATTATCATCCCCTCACAAAAAGCAATCAAGAGAATAAAAAAATGGGAAATAAGCGTTTCATTTTTCATCTCATAATCACTTATAGAAAGAGGAAAGAAAGAAATGATTGTGTAGAATTTCAGCAAGCAGATGTATTATTGTTTTTTTTTGTTTTTTTTTAATTTTTCATCAATTTACTCTTTCCTTTATATAGCTAAATTGTTGAATGATGTTTAGCCAAGTAAAGCATAGGTTATCAGAGAAAGTAACACATTGTTAATGATAGCTGACATTTGTGTTCGATGTAAGTAAAATTTGACATCTTATGATATAATAGAATATAGAAACTAGAATGAAAGGGAGAAAAATATAGAATCTGAACTTGTGAAGAAAACTAATTTCAGAAGCTGACAGCAGCTTGTCTTTTTGGTCATGATTCACAGAAACAGTATCTCTGGCGTAAATAAGCTTAATGCTCTTAAACTGAGCTTAAATTTTCCTCGGAATATGATAGATTTGCTTCATATAAACACACACACACACACGCACACACACACACTCTCACACTCATTGCACTGAAATATCTGTAGAAAACGCATACAGAAAGGCAAATCTCAAATATAAAGAAGATTTTATAGAATTTGGTTTGAGAAATTTCTTTATCCACCATCTTAGTACATTTCTTAGAAAGCTATATGCATTAACAAAATTATATGCAACTGGCAGGGTAGATGGGGTAAATATTGTCAGATTGCCAAAATAGACACTGTTCTTTTAGGATTCTTGCCCATTATTTTTATCCAATCATAAATACAAATACAAAAACAGGAATAAGCTTTTGGAAATTTCAATATTTATAAAAAGAAAATTTAGTAACAAAAGTAGAGACATAAACTAAAACATTTTAGTTACACTAAAAGGAATAGGAATATAGCTAACGATTCCTGGACATTTTTATTCAAACTGAAAGAATAAATAACAGAAATATAGTCAATAATTCTTCCGCCATCAACCTTGTGGTACCATTGTATGGTAAAATAAGTTAGTAAACGTATTAAAATATCATCTCATTTATACCACAACTGAAATGGTTTAAATGAAAATAGACAATGGATTAATTGATATGTAATAGAGAAAAGTTTTTGGAGGGGAAATGCACCTGACATTCTGATCAGAACCATAACCACATCAAATTTCCCTTCAAAGCAAGTAGAGTGGGCAAAGGATTTTTCTGGGGATTCCTAGTCTGGGATTTGTACAAATGTACCTGTGGATGATCACTATTTTGTGCATAAGTGGGAACAAATGCACAATTCAAGTTTTCTATCAGTAGCAAAGCAGACCTGTTATGTTAAAACTGCTCTCCATAATTACCTGGGGATAGGGTAATAAAAATTCCTACAATAAAGTTTGCCCAGTTATTCCTGTCAGTAGCCATGGCTATGGGAAATGAAGGCATATAGCTTAGTAGTTTGAGTGTTGAGTTTACTTTCATGAGGTTTGAGTTCGATTTCCAAACTGATCTGTGTGTTGTGTTCTTGATTAAGACACTTTATTTCACATAGCTCCAGTTCACTCAGCTGTAGAAATAGGTTGCAACATCACTGGTGCCAAGATTTTCCCTTGGATAACGCCAATGGCTTGGAGAAGGGAGACTGTTATGCATGGACAACTGCTGGTCTTCCATAAACAACCTTACCTGGACTTGTGCAATCCCATGGTTATTCATGACCGAAGGGAATCTTTACTATCCATGGTCATTCACTTTGCAGCAGTGACAATCAGTGTTAGAATAACTTTAAATTTTGCTTGAGAATATATACACTTTTCAGGATAATAAAAAAACAAGTACAGAAAGGAAAACAATTTTAGTTGTTCAGTTTTTATCATCTTACAATATCAACTTGCCATAGATATTGACACAAGGCTCACAGAAAATTACTTTTAAATCAGGACCTACATCCAAGAACTAGGTGGGAACCCAACTGTTAAAAAAAACCCCAAAACATCCAACAAAGATGGTAAAGCATCAAGCCAAGATGAAATGTCTTCTGAGATTTATGAATTTTATGGATGTACAATTGTCAAAATCTCTCACTAAACTCTTTTACAAGATTGCTCCTCTATATAAAAATAAGAGCAAAATTCATAAGCATGTGACAATCCCTATGGAATAATGTTCCTCTCAGTTACTGGAATAACCCTTGCTCATGTTATTTTATTTAGAATCAAAACACATCTGGTTCACAAATTATATTTGGGTAAGTTGCTGGTATGGATTTTAAGCTAGACAAGGCACAGACCAGATAATATGGTCTTTGTATTAAGGCAAGTTTAGCAGGAAGTTAGAGAGCATTACAAGGAATTATCCATTAGATGTTGTGTCTAAGGAGGTTCATATAAAATGTTCTACCAAAAATACGTATTCCAGACAAAAACTGTTACTTTCTCTTTTCATAACTTTCTGACATCAACTAATTTCTAACAGTCAATGTTTTGGTCCTTTCATGTTTCAAATGGAAATAAAAAAGCTGTGTTATGAGTTTAAGTATGGAGTTGATGACTGCAATGCTAGTGTAAATGTTCTGTTTTGTTCCAGTACAAATTTGTTCAATGCACAGTGGCCCGACATAGATACTAGAACTTAGCATGAATTTATATCTTCTTTTACTTGCTTTAGTCAGTTGTCTGTGACCATGCTAGAGCACTGTCTTGAATGAACCAACCCTAATACTCTTCTTTTAAGCCTGGTACTTATTCTATCAGACTCTTTTGTCGAACTGCTAAGTTACAGGGACTTAAACACACCAACATTTGCTGTCAAGTGGTGGTGGAGGACAAGCACAAACACAAAGGTGAATATACGCACACACACACATGACAGGCTTCTTTCAGTTTACCTCTACCAAATCTACTCACAAGGCTTTGGTCAGCCTGAGGCTATGGTAGAAGACACTTGCCTAAGGTGCCACACAGTTGGACTGAACCCAGAACCATGTGGTTGGGAAGCAAGCTTCTTACCACACAGTGACATCTGCACCATATGTGAACTACTTCTTGCAGATCATTTGTGCAATCACAAATAATTTTTTGAAAGATCATTCTTTGGAACTGATGCAAGATCATATGAACAAAATTTCCAAAGTAGACAAGGCTTTTGGTCTCAATCTTATCACAAAAAACTGAACTCAAATGTGTAACAATCAAGCTCCATCATAAAAATCAATAACCCATTTATATATCTTCAGTTTATTTTGCTTCCTTGATTCTATAGTAACCTTGAATGCTAGGCTTGCAGGTGAAATCATGGTGTCTTAGAAAAGCCAGCGTTACTTTTAGAAAATTATCTGAGTGTTGTTGGAAAAACCATGCTGTGTCACTTAATATAAATATTCAAGTTTATTGTAGTGTAGTTATCTCAATATTATTTTATGAATATGGGAAATAGACAGAATACAGAAATGAAATCAGCTCTCTAAATGCATTTTACATGAGCTGTTCATATTCAGTGTGTAACATTTCATGGAATGATCAGATACCAAATAGCAATATTCTTGAAAAGTATAACAACAGTATGTGCAGGAGTGACTGTGTGGTAAGGTAATTGCTTTGTGGTAAGATTGCTGTGTGATAAGAAGATTATGATGATCTTTCAGGATCACCCAACTGATAAAAAAAAAAAACTGGCATACATCGAAGCCAACAGTTGAATACTAACCAATTGGTCATAAGCCAATATCAAAATCTTTTACATGGTCACTATTTGTACCTTTTATGGTCTTGTAGTATCACCAAGTATTAGGACATGAATAGCTTGCTTCCCTGTGCATGCATTGGTCAGTGTTTTCTTTGCACTGCTAGGAGTCACAAAACCAACATCATGAATTATTGAACAAGTGAAGCACAACTGCAAAGTAAGACATTTGTTTTTTGGGGGATTCAGTGGGAGTTTGTTGCTCATGTTTATTTATTTTATCGAACAAGAAATCTCCACTGAGTTCCTGGCAAATTGTCTACCTGTGGTTGTGTTCAAAGTTTCACTTAGTGGTGAGAAGTGTGTGTTTTGGGGAGGGCGTATCCCTCCTCCTATAATTGAGCTTCTTTCTTTACCATTTTTTGGTGAAATTGTTGTGTGACTGTTTTGTGCCCTGGATTACCAAGAGGATTACCAAGCTGGCCAGGAGTATCAGGACAGCCAGAATAGTTTGCTGTGTTTTTGAACTGGTACTTGTCTTTTTTCTTTCTTCTTGCATTTTGTTTTTTGAACTCTGTGAACTTTTTTCCCAAAAGTCATGGCAAGAAAGATAAACAACACTACATTAGAATGGGAGATTGTCCCACCAAAGAAGTGGATGAAAAACTTTGAAGAGAGGACAGTGGTGTTAAGGACATACTCAAAGTCACTCGACACCATTGCCCTCTTTAAAAAGATTCAAATTGAAAAAGAGTTGGCAGAGTATTTGCCAACTATTAAATTTATCAGCAGGGTCAAATATGCAATGGTGGGGTTGCTATTTGACACCCCTGAGGAGGCTCACAAATTTGTGAGCTCATGTAGAGGGCAAAGAGATTTTGTTTCTTCCCACGTATGGTGGGAAGAAGTTGACAAGAGCTAGGGTCTGCTGTTTGCCAGCTGGGCTAAAACTCAAGTAGATAGAGGACACTATCCACTAGGGTCTGGGTGGCAGCAGACCCAAGCTGCTTAATGTTAAAATTTTGCCGGTGGCTGATTGGGTTGGGTCAAAGCTGTTTTGACCCTGTGGACTCAATCAGCCAAGAATCTGGTTTTTCCAGATCTTTTGAAAATGGCCAGTTGCAGGGATCCAGTGATACTTGAGGGACGCCCGCTCCCAAGTGTCACCTGTGCCTGGAACCAGGCCACATTAAAAAGAACTGTCCCCAGGACCAAAGTAGAGTCCTGGAACTGTTGGTTGTGGAACCTCCCTCCTCCTCCTGAGGGAGAGATGGAGGTAGTTGAGGAGGCAGAGACCTCCCCGAAAAAAGGGGAATAAAAGGAAGAAGGTGGGCAACAATGGTTGCTCACCAAAGGACTCTAAAACTGCAGGAGGGAGGGATGATCCTCCAGTTAAAGCAGAGGAACTACCCCCTCCTGTATCAAAGACATCACTCACAACTCAAAATGTGAGATCCCACTTCACAAGAGGTGCTTGTCAGCCACCATCATTTAACTTGATTGAATTTTTTGATTTTATGCAATTTCCACCAATTTTATCAACTTTTTATCAGTCCTACTTTAATTTAGCTTTTATCAGATGCTTTTGTCTTTGAGTGCTCAAAAGTCATTCTTGACAGGAAGATCCATCCTTACATAAAAGGCAATTCAAGAGCCTCCGAGGTTTTAATTCTGAATATCATTTTAATCCTAGTAAAACTCCTGAATCACCCTGGATATATATATATATATATATATATTGATAATGGCATGAAATTGTGTTCGACATCCTGGCCAATAACTGATGAGGAGTTGGTGACCTTCTGTGTCTGTTTTCTGTTTGTTTATTACTATATGTTTTGATTTCATAATATATATATATATATATATATATATATATATATACACATACGTACACATCTCAAAGCCACTATTTTATTCTCTTGCCAGTTCCATCTCAATCAGCCTCCCATGCAATGAGAGCACCTATGAAGCTCTTCTACACCAAGAAATCTGTTCTGATCTGGCCCCTTCTCTCATAATTTAACCCCTCATCTCCCACATAAAGCCACTTCTCTCAGGATTCATATTCATGCCAGCTGGATGGTACCTTCATTAGTGCTGGTGGCATGATAAAAGGCACTCAGTAGACACTGTAAAGGGGCATTAGGAAAGTTATCTAGCCGTAGAAACCATGCCAAAGTAGGCATTAAAACACAATGCAGTTCTTGAACCCATTGGATCTTGTTAAACTGTCCAACCCATACCAGCATGGAACATGAATGATGAATGATGATAACGACACAGATGCATGCAAACACATAAGTGGGTGATAAAGACAAGGAACGATAGCATTTGGTAGATAAGTTTGGATTTTTTGTAGTAGTTGTAATAAAATTATTCTGAGAATGTTAGTTACTGGTATAGAATATTAGTTTTGCTTTTGATTATATCATTTTGTCATGATTGTACATGTACTTCTTCATGTTCATTCCAATTAGCCAAATTTGAAAACATGGTTAGCACTATTAATTTTAATAAAATATTCTTGTGAAATTTTATGTACAAAACAGTTCTCAAAAAACATCATTTCCATGAAATAAAATTTTTGATTTATTTGTGAGAGTATGAATAAAAATAGCTATTTATGAAATATTAATGAACAAGAATGAATAACTTAGATTTTATGAATGACCATGAATGGCAAATATGTGAATATAAACCAATTTTAATTAAAATATAATGATGAATGTTTTTGATTATGCACAAACTTAAAATATTAATGTGCAATATGGCAACTTTTGGTCTTGTTACTGTTTCTTTTTTATCTTTTAACATTTATTTTGGTTTTCTAAAATTATAGTAAACTGGAATATTATGACACATCTAATATTTTAATAGAATTTTACATAATATATATTAATATAGACATGATTTTAGATTTAGATGCTGGACAACAATAGTCATGTTTCTTGTCTAAGAGGCTACCTATAATTTGTAATTTTTTGTCCTTTCATATATTGTTGCAATATAATGTTGATTCATCTAAATTTATTCCGACCCTTCATCCCTCAGTTCTGTAAAAGACCCCAAGGTATTGGTTAAAGATGATATATTGTATTCCTCATATAAACAACAAGTACATAATTTTCTTACATTTAGTCACACAGACATAAAGTATATTCTTTTACTACAGTTTCTATCATTGAGCTATAGCCATGTTAAAGCACCATTGTTATTACAACTTTAAATCCATTTATCATGTTTTCATTGACAAGGCTGGTGTTGTTTAACCTCAAATTAGCTCTGATTGATCATTGATCAAAGTTACTGTCATTCTGTCTTTTAGTTTTAAGGCATAAAATACCTTGGTCTATGTCATCAAATGTACAATATTTTAAGGTAATTGTGTGTCACCTTTTGTTACTATTTCTGTCAGGTTAGGCAACTGCATTGAGGCTCCTTTACTGGCTCAGTTTTTAAAATAGTTTTATCAAAGTTAATTATTTAAATATTGTCAGAGCAATAAGTTTTAAAATAATTCCCTTTCTATAAATAAACTATGAAGGAAAATACAGAACCTTTATCAGTGATGTATATAGCAGGAAGAAGTTATTTCTATTTTCCAAAAGAAAAATTGCATCAAAAGCTCAGATACTCTGACTATTGTCTAAACAAATCATAGCAGCTGTATAAGAATAAATTCAATTTTATTACTTTTACAACTTTGCTACTGTGTCCCAAATACTCAAAGTTAATTACATTAATTTTTTGTAAATCTGTGTGCCCATGTCAATGCCAGAAATCATGACAGTGGAATTATCAAAAAATCAAAAGTAGTTAAACATACTGCTCATGTTATAATAATATATATAAAACACAGAGTCAAAGGCAATCCATTCATGACTGTCCTATCTTGCTGCATTTCTGAGACTTGGTGTGTATCATGGTATACTGTGATGTAATATTGTTAAATTCCAGGTCATTCCTGATCGAACAGACCCACAACCATCTCATCTCCTTAGGACTATGAAAGGTTATATTATCTGATACTTCTTTCTTTATCTAAGGGTGCAATTTGAGAGACATTTGTCTGTTATTTTTAACAATTTGAATGATTACACAGGGACTCACAAATTGCTTTCCTTTGCTACATCATTATCCTCATCATCATCATTTAACATCTGATTCCCATGCTGGCACAGGCTGATCAGTTTGATAGGAACTGTTAAGCCAGAGAACTGAACTAAGCTCTAATATCAGATTTGGCATGATTTCTACAGCTGGATGCTATTCTTAATGACAACCACCTTATTAAGTGTACTGGGTGCTTTTTTCATGGCACCAGCACCAATGAGGTCACCAAGTATGCTTCATGTCAAAAACTCCTCAACTGAGATGGGGAGTTGCATTGTGGGAGGTGGTTTTGTGCCAGGTGATGAGAAGCTAAACAATGATAGAGGGACAGAAACAGGTGTCTTGCTGTAGAAGATATATTTGGTTACCACATTTAGAGCAGGAGGTAGAGAAGATAGTAGTGAAGATGTACCAGGACATACACTCAAGGTACAAGGAAGTGAATGTAAGTGGAGTGTTAGAGAGGACTGGACAGTGTGAGTAGGCATGAAGTTTATGAGAGTGGAAAAGGAGAGTGTGAGAGATGGGGGGAGAAAGGGAAGCATTGAGTGGTGAACACAGGTATATCAAGGAGTAGCAGGATAGCAATGATACAGTTGGTAGGCTGATGGCAGGAAAGAGAGAGATAACAAAATTGTGTTGGGCAGCAAGAGTAAGTGTGAGGAATAGACACCTTAGTGCATGTAGTTTGGTTTATTGGTGGGTGGTGAATTAATGTAACATGTCGGAAAAGAACATAATATAAACAGGACTTCCAGAAATCAATTTTGCTGAGGTGAGTGGGTCTTCTCAAGAACATCATATCACCAGACATTTGAGTCTATTGTCATCTCTGTGGGGCTCAATATCTTGAGTTTAATCCTCACTATTTCATCTTATCTCTTCCTGGGTCTGCCTCTTCCATAGGTTTCATTCATTTTCAGCAATCGACTCTTCTTTGTTCATATGCATCACATCATCAAACCATTGTAGTCCTCTTTTGTATGTTACACCTGATTCTTCTTATGCCTGATATTTCTCTTAACACATTTGCACTTTGTCATACACACACATTGATGTTGCACATCCAGCATCCAGTGAACCTTACTTGATACATTACTCTGCAATTCAGAACACTTCATGCTGTAAAACATTGGCAAATCTATTTTATGCTTCTCTCTTCACTGTGTAAACATGTTACCAAGCTTCCCTTCTGATTATCCAATATAATTCTCTTCTACCACTATTTTCTCAGTCTTTCCAGGCCTTTCCCTTTTTTTATAGTACAGTCTACCTCCTTGTTCCAAAACCTTGTCACCCTCAGTCTGGCTAGAACTTTGCATTAGCCACAGACTTAGTTTGTAGTCAACAAGTATGTAAATTATTTAAAGTGAAACATAGATATGAATAGACAGAATTGCTTGATGGTATTTAGTTCAGTTCTATGTGCTCTGAATTCAAACCCTACTGAAGTCAACTATGCTTTTAAACATTTTAGGGTCAATAAGTAAAGTACCAGTCAAGGGTAGTGGATTGGTAAAATGCATAGATTGTATGATGTTCCATAGTCGGGAGATATGTGTAATGTATACATGAGTAACATGGTACAGATTAGCTGTGAGAAAAGTGAATACAACCGAAATCAAATGTAGTGTGCAAAAGACAAAGCTGTGCTGTTATTAACATCTAATGTGTATGGAGGATAACTTGAAGAAAGAAGCACTAGGAATCTGTGAAAGAGGAAGATTATCAAGGAAGACATGGGCACAAGTGGTAAAAGCTGATGTCGAGATGTTGAATTTGATAAAGGAGATTACAAATGAATACAATAAATGGTGAGATGCTGTACTGCAAAGGGCTCTTCCAGCTCATACAAGCATAGTAAAGTTAACGTAAAAATGAAGATAATAGTGTGTGTGTGTGTGTGTGTGTGTGTACATGCGTGCACATGTGCAAATGCAGATAGACAAATAGATTGATAAATACTCTTTTTGGACATTCTCTAAAATTTAATTGTATTAATCTGTGTCTAACCTCAGTTAATTCCTTTCAATTTGAACATTGAATTATCTGATCAGTTTAGAATTAGTAAAAGGATGAAATGGGTAAATTTCTAGTTAGTTTATTATTATATTTAGTCAATGTTGGGGTGAATAGTTAACTACCATATGCCATACTGAATTAATGAGCTAAATATAAAATGTTCTAATCAATTCAAATTATACCTTTAATGCTAACAAATATATCATTAGTGTTAACGATAAAGCTTGTCAAAAAAGACATGTGAGATCGCTTGTAAAACTAAATTAATTACTAATTAAATAGTGACATGCAGCGAAAAGTGGCCTGGTGCTTGATGAGTACACTGTTAGTTCTGAAGATATTTCAGTCTAATTAGATCTCCTCAGTGAAGAATTTTATTACTGCTATCTACCATGTCTTCAGACTATGTGAATGTATACAGGGGTTAGACAAAATAAGAGAAACACTTAGCATCATAATTGTGAAATATCTATAAAACCGTCAAAATCGTGTTTATTTTTATGTCTTTTGATTTATTATTAGTGTTGCTTAATATGTTTTGCTAAAATTGCTGTTTCTTTTCTGATATCATCAGAAAAAGATAATTAAAATTCATTAAAATGACAGATCTATAGGACTTTCAAAGTGGTCAAATTGTTGATGCTAGTATGGCAGGTGCTAGTGTAATGAAAACAGCTGAAATGTTTGGTGTATCAAGAAGTACTGTCTCGAAAATAATGACAGCCTTTGAGAAAGAAGGAAAAACCTCCTTGTCAAAACAAAGCTCTGGAAGAAAACCAAAACTTTCAGATAGGGACCGTTGGACACTTACACTAATTGTTAGAAAGGATCACAAAAGTACAGCTCCCAAAATTATTGCAGAGCATAATGACCACCTTGAGAACTCAGCTTCCACAAAATCTGTTTGCTGAGAGCTGTACAAAGCCAGATTTCATGGGAGGACTGCAATCAGAAAACCACTACTTTCAAAAACAAACATTACAAAGTGATTAGAGTGGAGTAAAAACCTACAGAATTGGTTCCTAGAGCACTGGAAGAATGTTATTTTCTTGAACAAGTCTTCCTTTACCCAATTTCTGACCACCAGCTGAGTATACATATGGAGACAGCCAAAAGAAGCATTTGACCCAGACTACCTTCTTCCAACTGTTAAACATGAAGGAGGATCTGTAATGATCGGGGTGGGGGGACTATATCATGGAAATCCGCTGGCCCAATGGTTTCCCTTCATGGCAGATTTAATAGTCAAAACTATTTAAGTATTTTATCTGCTCAACTTCATCCTATGATTGTGGAACTGTTTCTACAGGAAAATACAATCTTTCAGGATGATAATGCACCAATTCACACAGCTAAAGTTATTACTGAATGGCACGAGGAACATTCTAGTGAAGTTGATCATCTTATCTGGCCACCACAATCCCCAGATCTCAATATTATTGAACATTTATGGTGCATTTTAGAAAAACAAGGTGTTGATATCCCCCACCATCATTACTAAAAAAAATGGAGACTGTTTTAGCTGAAGAATGGACAAAAATTCCTTTGGAAATAATTCAAACTGTGTACGAGTCCATACCTCATAGAATTCAAGCTGTACTTACTGCCAAAGGTGGTCCTACCCTATATTTAAATAAATTTGTTTAAAATTTTAAGGTATTTCCATTATTTTGTCCAACCCTTGTAGATAGTTAATGAAAAAGATATTTACAGATTAAGAAATTTAAAATGAAATGAAAGATTTCTCCAGGCTTACTTTCTGCTTAAATAGCACAGTTCTTGTTGATGTTGGTAGGTTCTTTAATGTAGCAAATGTATTGTTATTATTGATGTAAAACTTGAGGTAAACACTGATTGAGTAGGTGTATGATTAAAGGTATTCTGATTATCACCATTCCTTTTTTTAAGGCTTACTGTATCTAGAGTATATCATCCATTGTGTTTTTCAATTATCTTTTAAAGTATGATTTAGCTGCTATTTATTTATGGCAGGTTGAGTGATCAAGTTAAAACTTATCTTTCCTATGTTGATTGACTAAAATAATGCAATATGCCACATCTAAGTTTCCTTAGAATACAAGAATTGTGAACACTTGATTTGTGGATCTACTGTTTATTGACATGTTAACAAACAGACAGTTGATTATTAGAATCAGTAGAGCACCAAACAAAACTGCTGTGATATTTATTCCATCTATGTTCTCAGTCTAAATCTATGCATTAACTGCAGCTTGTCTTTCTGAGATTGATAAAATAAAGTATCAATTATGTACTGTGTTCAACAGATACTGGAGTCTCCCAGCTTTTCTTTCAAACAAGATACTATAGATGAGACTCCTGCATGATCAATCTTGTTGCTGCATGTGCATTAAGGGCCAATAAGGATATAACACCAATGACCTCAGCTCCAGTCATGTTCTGAGAAGAATATTCTAGTAAGGAGCAATGAACCAAAGCGCTATAATCTTTGAGAGATATTCTGTCTGATAGAATAAGATGTTAAGCATTCAGTGATAATATTTCTAATCAATTCTACATGAAAATGTAAATATATAAATTAAGAAGGGCCACATAAAAAGTTGCTTCAAACAAATTTTTCACAACTATTCTAACATGGATCAAAACATTAAAACAACATTTTATAACAGAAATTGCAAACATCCATTGTGTAGCTCATATTCCTTTCCATTGGAATAATTTGGAGACAAAATTGCTGTAAAATAGCTGTTAATAGCTCTAAATATCAAATATTTACTCCATTTCTCAATGTCATTATAACAGCAAGGCAAAAACTATAATTGCTGGCATAATTATAAGAGCTCTTTAAAAATATTAGCAAACTGTTTTAATTTAATATTCTTCCAATATTTAAAATGGTTGACTTTCAACTGGTTAAATGTTGACAACTCGACAACTTCCCTGAGAAGCAAATTTCACTTTTCATAATGAACAAGCTTTGTTACCTGCATGGTTTCTAATTATTTATAAAATATTGAATTGTACTTAATATCTAATTGTAATTAAAGTATTTTCAAAAAACAAAAACAAAAACAAAACACTTCTGTAACTCCCTGGAGGTTGTTTTTAATATTTCAAACCTCTCTTATTAGAAAATGTTATGTCTAAAGCTATACAAAATTACACAAAATTATATGTACTTCAAAAAGATTTTGTATTTGAATGAAATAATTTTCCTGCATATTTATTCTGTATTGTATTTGATATTAAACATACAATGTTTAAAACAGAAGTTTTTTCTTTTAATGTAAATATTCCAACATAAAATGTTATATAAAATTTCTCATAAAGAAACATGAATCAAATTTCATAAGGACATTATTATATCTTCTGAATAGATATTAGAGAGAATTCTCTATTGCTTCTAAGCTTAAAGCATTGTTAGTGTTCTTACTATTGTCTTGTAAAATAAGTCTGTTATATATTTTCATTTTAAGCACTAAGGGCAGCTATCTCTGTATAATAGTTGCCACTATGTATGGTTATTTGGTTGCTTGCTCACTTGCTTTCTCCAGCTTTGCTTTACATCACATTGAGAGAAAAGGAAAGAAAGTAAAAGAGGTATTCAGGAAGAGTGAACATGCAAGGTTTGCTGGCAGGCAATGAGTAAAGGAATACATACAAACTACAAACACATAGTGAGAGTGAGAGAGAAAGAACCATAGAGGCAGAGGAAGTGAGGGAGTAAATGACTGAGTAGCTATGGGAAAGATTACAAAAGCGAGAAATTCATTTCATTTTAAGGTAATATTTTTTATTTTGTATAAGAACCAATAAATTTTATAAAAATCAAATTATAACCATTGTTTGTATGCCATAATTCCTGATATTACGTATGGTAGCAAAAAGTATACTTTCAAATTTGAATATCATGTGATGGTGAAAACTTGTGCGCACAAACACATACATGCATATTTCTCTCACCCCCCCTCTCTCTCTCTCTCTCTCTCTCTCTATATATATATATATATATATATAATGCATATATATGGAATAAACAGACAAAAGGGATTCAGGAAATCTGAGCAAATACCTCAGTATTCTATGCAGAATTCTGGCTAACAGGATGTACAGAGAGGAAGAATCAACCACCTAACTGAAGAAATGTTTATGCATAATGAAAATCCAGGAAATACACCAATTATAAGAATAGTGCATCTATTGCAGGATATAAAATAAAATTATCAAAGGAATAAGAGAAGCAGTATTATATTTATTAATTGTTCATGATGTTTTGATAACTGGTTACAATGTTGCTTCAATCAACATGCTGGATCATACATATGAAATTAGGAATCCATTTATTATTCAATGAAAATACTACTAATCATCTGCCTGTAGCTATAAACAAAAGTACACACACACACACACATACACACTAGAAATATTTATCTCCTATGTTCAAAAGCAAAATTTGTTTTCTTCATGTGTGTATGTGTGTGTGTGTACAACAATAAGGATACAAAATTATGTTTACACATAAAGTTTTAATGTGAAAATATTAGTGTCTGTTTTTACAAAGTGAATTTTGAGAATCACATTTTAATGAAAAGTTTTCATGTAATCAGAAATTTTTTTTTATATATTATAAGTGCATGGTTTAACCAAAAAAACTTTACGGGAAAAGAAGAAATTGCATTTTACTAACTGGTTTACGCAGTTACCAGCTTTTCAAAAGTTTAAAGTATATTCTTTACAGGAAATTTTAGCCTATGTAATGGAAGAAACATATGAGATTGAATTTGATTTGAAATGTCGCTTAATACAAGGGATGTAACTGTTATTTTGTGTATGTTATGTTGCTTGTGTCCTTTTGATAAGGACATATATTGCTAATTATCGTGTTGAGTCAAAAAGTTTGCAATATTTTAAAACTTATTTGCTTTATTCATCAAGTTACAACAAAAGCAGCTTAGCATTCAAAACAGAGACCATTATGTTGCACCAGCTGAAGCCACCTTTCTGCCAATTTTTTGATCCTACACTGATACAAGGTGAAGAAATTCTTCACTGAAGTTTTGACCTCCTCTTGGTTGATGAAGCATTGCAAGCACAGGAAGTGTATTGGGTTGTTGGGGTTGATGTAAACAATTAAGCCCTTCCATCAAATTTCAGGCCTAGTAACTGTGTTAGAAACCCTTGTTGATATTCCAAAGAAGAAACTCTGTAGTGAACTGAATGTGAGAGTTTACGTTGAAGAGATTCTGAAATTGGTTTAGCTTGTCAATAGTTTCTCTCCATAAAATGAAACATTCAGCTAGAAATCTCTTCCAGTTTGCTTTCAAATAGAAGCTGAATTCATCTTCAAATATTTGTAAGGATTTTTCATATATTTTCAGTTCATGATATCCCATAATTATATGTTCGTGAAACTTTGTTTGTATGGTCACGCCTGACATTTACCAGTAGGCTGTGTTGTTGAACACAATGAAGTTGTTTTCTAAAATGAACTGGTGTCTATCTAAAATAAATTTTTTATCTTTACAATTTGATATTTCATAAGAAAATGAGTTGAGCTAGCATTTTATTGTTATGGTTCCATAATTATGTGGAATGCTGCTATATAGTTTCACAGCATACAAATTTTACACTAAAAGTATGTTCATTCATTGTACATGACAAGACGTGCCAAGCTAAGTAAAATCAGTCTCCCACACATACAGGCTTGTCCTTTCTGGTTCCGGTGCCACTTAAAAAGCACCTGCGCTGGTGCTGCATTAATGCACATGTGCTGGTGCTGCATAAACACACCCATGCCAGTGGCATGTAAAAAGTACCCAGCACACTCTGTTAAGTGGTTGGTATTAGGAAGGGCATCCAGCCATAGAAACTATGCCCAAGAGACAGCTGGAGTCTGAACAGCTCTCAGCTAGCCAGCTCCACATCAAACTTCTAACCCATGCCAGCATGGAAAGTAGACGTTAAACGACGATAATGATGACAATGATGATGTACAAAGAAGATGGCTGAATATGTTGAGATCATCTTGTACAAAGCTCTTTATGTGCCTGGGGAAAGGCTTTAGCAAAAAGTCTGGGAAGCGACTTAAGCAATGTGTTTCACAAGACAAGCCTGCTACAATGGATTTCAATTTAAAATCCAATGGTGGTGGATTGGTCTTTGCTTATTAACATGTCTCATTTATTAGTTTGTTCTTTTATATATATTAGATAATACATAGAAATTGCTTGTTCAGTATTTGAAGTTTGTAAGGTAATCCAGTTCTTTATCAGTTAAGTAATTTCCATAAGGATATAGTAAATAATTAAAGAATTTTTATAAGTTTGTAAATTTTGCTTCTTCATTGTATGTATTGTCTTGTAGTATATTTAATACAATATTCACGTGATATTTCATATCCTTAATAACAATTGAGCCTTCTTTGTTGGCTTCCTTAGTAATTATATATTTGGTAAATAGAAAATCTGTTCGGTGAATCCATTGTTGTTTATGAAAATTAGATTTTATTTGCTTTGTTTACTAGTTTTCTATAGGCAAGTTTGAAGTATGTTCACAAAATTCATTAAGAGTTATATTTCTTCCTCTTTAAGGATAGAATTTGCTTTTTATTCAGCTAATCTAAGTTTTCTGTAGAACTCTGCATTGTCATCGGGGATAGATTTGATTTTGAGGTTGATGTAGAATTTAATCCTTTGCTGTGTAAAAAGGTTAATTTTTTTTGTGAAAGATTAGTTATGTGTGTGTGTGTGTGTGTGTGACTGGAATCCATCTTGTGTCCCAGTGTTTCTGATTTATGTTTAAAAACCATTATTAGAACGAGGATTATCTGCAATTTTCATGTTACTGCTGCTTCTTAAATTGTTCACAATAGAAACAGAGTGTCTAAAGCAACTGCCATTAAAAACTCACTAAAAATATGCAGAACACTCAAGTGTGTCAACTCTCAGGCTTGAATTTTTTCCAAAAACCTCGAATGCTTTTTTCACTTGGTGTTTGTGCAGAATTTCCAATGTTGTCTGAATTAATGATTGAGAACCTTCCACCATTTGTTACAATATATTCGTGCAAATCAGTATTTCTAATGTTGACCGGAATTAAATAAAAAAAGAAATATATATATTATTAAAAACACATTAAATTGCCTTGATACTAATATTGACAAACATTAAACCAAGATTCGATTTATTGTACAAAAATAAACAAATACAACTTTTCTACTAAGCCTCTTTTTTTCTGTTTGTAATAAAATTATCTAATAATTGAGAAATAATAGTTGTAGAATTCATGGAGTATTCATGAAAAAAGTCACTGTAACATTTGTTCAAGCACTTTGCATTCTGAGTTCAAATCCTGCTGACATCAATTTTACCTATCATCCCACTGAGTTTTTGATAAAATAAAGCATGAATCAAGTACTGGGATTGATAGTGTTGTCTAAGCCCTTCTTCTTAGGCTTGCTAACCTTATGCCTACAGTAGAAACTATTATTTCTGTAAAAAGAAAAGAAATTAGAAGAGCTGTGATGATTTTTGGCATTTTTTACTTGAGAGAAAAATAATTTTCTTTTATATATTTCTATTAACACTACATTTGATTTTTCTTCTCAAGAAACAT
Organism: Octopus sinensis; assembly: GCF_006345805.1. Lineage (NCBI taxonomy): Eukaryota > Metazoa > Mollusca > Cephalopoda > Octopoda > Octopodidae > Octopus > Octopus sinensis. Next base: position 20,622,596 of record NC_043004.1, read on the forward strand.
GGCTGATAGATAATTTTTTTCTATTTTGTTTTTTAAAGATGATTTTGTAATTTTTTCTCATCATTTTTAAACTAATTTTTTTTTTGTATATATTTATATTAACAGTGTTGATTTTGAATTTGATCTTTTAAAACTCAGTAGCCATTGCTGATTCTTTTTAATATTAATTCTCATGTGAAAAAAACTAATTATTTTTTTTTTTTGGGAAACAAACAGCATAATTATATTTGTTAAATATATGTGAGTAATTTTCTTTTATTCCGCATCACTTATCTCACAAATGTAAATAAAAAAAAACTATACAATTTAGTTTCCTTAAAAGAATAAACGATATGTAGTTTAAGACTTTTTGCAAAACAAAATAGAGTTGTCTCAAGGGTGGCGTTTTCTCTAAAGGAAAGTTTTGTAAGCACTTTGTAAATTAAACAGTTTCATGTTATTTTATAGCAGAAATTAATATTTCCACTATGAAACGCAGAAATAGTGATATGGTTGATTTTAGCAAAAATGTGTCAAATCACCGCAGGCAGAAAAGAACCATGACTTTCTTATTCATAAAATATAGGGAGGTGGAGCATGGTAAATTTCTTTTAAAAATGGAACTGTGATCTAACAACTTTAGGAAAGCTGAGCCAAACATGCCAATAATTTTCTCAAGAGCAAAAACTGCAACTAACTGCTCAAACAGTATCAATTATCAAAATCAAAGAGAAGGATGAGGAATGTTGCAAGACAGCATGGCATGGATTGAATATTGGAAATAGTTGTTAACAAAACATATCATAAGTGTGATTTTATGGGTCTGAGAGGCTGTCATTGTAACCCCCTAATCTTCTTGAGAGAGCGAGATTTGCTATAAATATGGTTTAACCTTTAGCACACTGTAGGTGCACCCTGTCACCATTTGAGTTTTCTCACCTGTAGCAACAGGGCAGTGGCAGGGGAAACAATCCAAGAGTAAATATTTGTAGTCTATAAATACATGAGTTGTTTATAAATGATTTATCAGGATCAAAATAGTTCAAAAGAAACATACAGAGATTCAAAAGCGCTACGGTTATTGTGTAGTATAAAAGTAAACATTGGTTCTTTTGCTTAAGGAATTTCCATTTACAGAATTCATAAAATTGTTTTCAGAACTCTAGGAAACTGTGTTACTGGTGCATCATGATGTTTTTATGATTCTGAAGTGTAAATTTGACAGGCTATGCAGAGATTAGCAGCAGATAGTGGAGAAAATTTCAATGCTGTTATTTTCCACATACTTCATTCAGCTGCAATTTCAACACGTTTGCACTCATTCCTCTCTATTCAAGAGCAAATTGATGCTGATGCAATACCTGAAAATGTTATATGCTTACAAAGGCCAGATTATGAACACTCCAGAAGGTACAACTTGTCTACATGCAATGATGTAGCTGTATTCATACATGTTAATAACGAGGAATCTCATCAAACTGGAAGAATGTTAGCAAACAAGCTATGAGAAGTAAACAAGCAGCAAAATCTTCAAATATTTAGCAATTTTCATCAGGCCTATGACTCCACTATGTTTTCATACATTTTTTTCTCTCTGGTGGCTTAGAATAGATGCAACCCTATGTACAAAAACCAAAGAAGGAATAGAAGACAAACTGGTCTTTAATTATATTCTGTTTTGGGGTAATGAAGAAGCTGATTTGGATAATAAACTGCATCATGTAAACTGTTTATTCCAACAGTTTCATTGTGACCAATTTGCCAAAGTCCAAGTATACTCATTTGCAGCATATTCAGACCAATCGACATGGCAATTCATTACAGGGAATAGTGATTGGAATGGTAGAAAATATGTTCTCCCAAACACATTAATTGGTAGTCCAAGATATATGGTGCTGCACTAGTAAGATACATTGGCTGTCATAGGGCAAGTTGTCTAACCAGCAATTATCATATTCATCATCGTTATCATCACTTAATGTTTGTATTACTTACTTACTTGTACTTGTGGTGACATTCACCCTGGGCGGGTTGAGTCGGCTTCTTTAATTGGAAGAAGTTTCGTGGGAATATGTGGATTTCACAAGCGGTCTCCAACAATCCCGCATATAGAGACATCCTGTTTGCCACAGGTATTGGTGCTTCTAGCACCAATACCAAGCAGTACAGCATGTCGTTTCCAAATTTCTGGCTGATTAAATTGTGTCAAGCTGCTGTTTTTCTCAACAAAATGAAAAACAAAAAAATGCACCTGTGCAAAATTAAAAATATAAAATAGTGACAATTTACCCATATCACCCAGTATCTTTTTAGCATCACAGTGAATTTTATTTAAGCAACTATTTACACATCTGAACACATTCATATATTAGCATATAAATATTGATAAATGATAGAAATATAATTATTTATGCATACAATATGTGGGCATATAATATATAGCTACCCACACACACACATATATATTCAAATACAAATATACACATAAATACATACCCATATATACTCATATATCTACAATCACCAAAAGACGTTTATTGTATGATTCTTCTGGTTATCCACTACATGATGTAGCACATGGTTTTACTAACTCTGGAGTTTGTGTTTTGTCTACCTTCACATACATTTTCATCTCTTTTCTTGTGGTTCACTACTATTACACTAACCTCTACCTTATATGCATGTCCCTTACATAAATGCTAGATTTACACTATGTAATCTGCTTACACAATCCACATTTCTTTACTAAATGGTTCATACATCATCATTGTGCTTCATCTATTTTTGTATTTTTATATGTACCTCATTATCTGTTTTTCTGCATTTACATAGAGAACTATATACACATGTACTCTGTATATATGTATATACCTCTGAACATATGTATATATAAAGGACTATGCCAAGCTCCACTGTCTCCTTCAGCATATATTTTATGGCTGAGTACCCTTCCTAATGCCAACCACTTTACAGAATGAACTGGATGCTATATATATATACACCTCTTTCATCACAAGTCTTGTTTTATATAAACCACCAACCTCCTATCACATGCATACATACATGCACATGATTGTCACAATTAATTCAAAGCTTATATGTATGTGTGTTCGTATATGTATGTCTCTGTATGCATGCATGTGTTATGTATGTGCATATATACGTATGTATATATTTATGTGTATGTGCTTGTGTATAAAAAAATATCTTTATATGGAAGTGCATGCATGTACATGAATGTATTCATTTGTTCGACAGGCAATGAAATGCACTTAACCAACTTGATGTTAAAGCCATAGGCGTGTAAAATCATTCTTTTATCACTTGTTTTCATTAATTTATTTTATTTTAATAGTTTTTCATTATTTTTTTCAACTTATTTTATTTGATTTCATTATGTAATATAATACATCGGCAAAGCCAGCTTGATCAAATTTACAGATACTTGGCTTTTATGTGTATATATGTAAAAATATATATACATATATGAATGCATGTGATATATGTGTGTTTTCCATATATATAATGTATAGCAGAGTGTATTTAGTAATATACCGATATGCGTCTGTATGTGTATATATGTGTGTGCAAATGCATGTCTGTATCTATGTGTTTATGTGTATGTATATGTATATATGCTTGTACATGAATATGTTATTTGAAGTTGTGTTTCATCTTCAGAGAGCATTTCCTTTCAAACAACGTGCTGACACCACATTAGATTCATTAACATTGGGGCATGCTGAAATATTGCTGTTTTGACCTTGTTGTCCTCTTCAATCACAGCTACCTGAGGATTAATAAATCTACCTACAAGCATGGCGGTTCCTTTATATAAAATTTAGCAAACAAAATATTTGCTGACGCATGTTAATGTCTGTCAAATTAATGATAGATTATCATTTACATGTAGAATTGTGAGAATCAAAATTATGTATATTTTTGTTCTAAATATGATCTGGAAAATTTGAATGTGTTTCGCTTAGCAGTTTCTTCCGCTGGTACCGGTGCTATGTAAAAGAGCACCCAGTCCACCCTGTAAGGTGGCTGGCCACTGTTATAGCTGAATCACTAAAAGAACTAGAGAAGAAAGTTCAGGCATGGAAGTAAGGTCTAGAATCAAAGGGCCTTAGAGTTAACCTAGCAAAAGCCAAAGTCTTAGTAAGTAGGAAAGAGCACAAATCTCAAATCCTTTCAGGTAGATGGCTCTGCTTAATCTGTAGAAAAGGCATAGTTAGTAACTCCATAAGATGTCCCCGGTGTAAGCTATGGACACATAAGAGGTGCAACAATATCAGAGGAAGGTTAACAGGTAAAATAGATTTTGTGTGTGGAAGGTGCACAGGTACAATTAACACTAAAAATGCACAGAAAATAGGCTCCATCAAATGCAAGGGGGAAATCTAGAAGTAGTTGATAGCTTCTGTTACTTAGATGACAAAGTCAGTAGTGGAGGTGGATGCTCCGAGAGCATAGCTGCTAGAATAAGAATAGGCTAGGCAAAGATCTGAGAGCTCCTACCTCTGTTGGTAACAAAGGCCTTTCCCTGAAAGTGCAAGGCAAATTGTATGATGCCTGTGTGTGAACAGCCATGCTACACAGCAGTGAAACATGGGCTGTGATCGCCGAGGACATGTGAAGACTTGAAAGAAATGGATGTGCAATGTCAGTGTACATACACAACAGTGTGTAAATATCAGGAGAGAAAAGTTGGACATTAGAGCCATCAGATGTAGTGTGCAAGAGAGATGACTGCACTAGTATGGTCGTGATGTGTATAAATGAGGACAGCTGTGTGAGGAAGTGCTGATCTGTAATGATGGAGGGAGCCTGTAGAGAAAGTAGACCCAGGAAGACATGAGACAAGATGGTGAAGTATGATCTTCGAATGTTGGGCCTCACAGAGGCAATGACAAGTGGACGAGTTCTTTGGGAATATACCATGCTTGAAAAGATCCATCAAGCCAAGTGGAACCATAGTTGTGGCCAATGCTAGTGTCATGTAATTGAAACTTGTGTTGGTAGCACATAAAAAAGTACCCATCAAACGTTGGGCAATATGCTGTGCTTTGAGAAGACCCATCAAGCAAAATGAAATCATAGTCATGGCTGATGCCAGTGTTGCATAAATGGCACCCTTTGAACTTTGGGTCTCATAGAGGCAGTGACAAGTGTCTGAGACCTTTGGCAATATACCATGCCTGAGAAGACATGTCAAACCACATGAGATCACAGTTGTAACTGATATCAGTGTTTCATAACTGGCACCTTTGTTGGTGGCACATGAAAGGCCCCCACTGCACTTTTGGAGTGGTTGGCATTAGAAAAGGCATTCAGCTGTATAAACCATTCCAAATCAGATTGGACCTGGTGTAGCCCCCTCCCCAGCTTACCAGTTTTCAATCAAACTCTCCAAACCATGCCAACATGGAAAACAGGCGTTAAATGATGATGATGATGATGACAATTTAGCATCCATTTTCCATGCTAACATGGATTGCATACTGGTATGGTTTGGGCTGTAAATATGCTGTATGATATCTAATGTACCTGTATTATTAGTCTATTATATTCAAATACATGCCACCGGCCTTTGAATTATTTCTTTTACTTCATTTGGGTTTGTTAAATTATTCAAATTTGCTAGGCCCTAAATATGTTCTACTCTTTTTGCATATGTTTTTCACCATAGTTCCTTGGCTACTGAAGATAAGGTTGGGCAGTTGTTGTACTGATGATGGTTCTTGTGACAGAAACACGTGTTCATGACTCATTTATTTCCAGAAAAGCTTGTCCTTTTTCTTAACGATATGTCAACTTTGAAGAATTCTTGAATCTTGAAATTAACTTTCTTTTCCAAGCAAAGTGGGTCTTAATTGCCATTTTGTAATTATGATATATCTTCTAGAGATGGAGATAATTTTAATGAATCATAAGAAAGAGAGAGAGTGGCAACCAGGCAGATAGACAGGTACCTGTCTATCTGCCTTGTTGCCACTCTCTCTCTTTCTTTCTCTCTCTTTATCTATCTATCTATCTATCTATCTATCTATCTATCTATCTATCTATCTATCTATCTATCATTTATCTATCTATCTATCTAATATATGTTCATTTAAATATGTGTGACATAAGATGTTTGCATATTTGGATTAAAACATGGAAAAATGAACTTGGAATTTAAAATAGCTTTAGCATTTCAGTTAATGATAGCATAGATGAGTCATAGTATGATATCCAAATATTTTTGAGTGAGCCTTGCCTTTTTGACTACAAATATCCATCTTAGAGTTTTTCTAGTCATAAATTTAGCCAAATATCACTAAATATCAACAATTTTATTGGATATTTTCTATATATTTTACAGCAATTATTGAACAATTTTAGGAAGAATGTGCAAACATTTTCCCAAATGACTTTACTGGTTCATGCTGAAAATACTAATTGTTGCAAATGGGTTATCCAAAATCAAATTCAAAATTTTGTTCCAAATTACACTGGAAGTTTTGAGACATTTTTAAAGAAAGGCAGTTATAACTCTTCTAGATTTAAAAAAATAATAAATGCGCCCTTTTAAAGCCTAGCCAGGCTCATGGGCCCGGTTTCCTGGTTTCAATGGCATATGTATTCCCCAGCTGGACAGGACGCCTGTCCATCGCAGCGTTACTCATTTTTGCCAGCTGAGTGGACTGGAGCAATATGAAATGAAGTGTTTTGCTCTCAAGAACACAACACGTTGCCTGGTCCAGGAATCGAAACCACAATCTTACGATCATGATGCTGACATCCTAACCACTAAGCCACATGCCTCCACAAACTGTTCTAGATTACTGTAATTTTAATACATTATTATTATACATCTCATAAGCTGTGCTGCCAACTTTGTCATTCCAGATTGAAGGCGGTAGCTGTAACAGCACGTGGAACACACCTTACTAAACATTACTTGTCGTAAACAGACTTGTTCGCAGAATGTAGTCAGGATGTCTGGAAGCTTGCTATGCAATAAAGTTGTATGTCAAATCAGGCAAAACTACTACAGACACTTATGAAGTGCTTGACAGCTTATATGTTAACTTGTATGAGCTGACATCTGTTTTTCATTGGCACAAGGAGTTCAAGGATGGTAGAGAGGAGGTGAGAGGTGATGAGAGATGTGGGTGAGAGAGAGAGAGATGTCTAAACATCAGAGAAAATTTGCAATTTTCTAGATGAAGCCTGTTGTGTACCTATAAAGACAACAAACATAAAATTTGGAGTTGGTGTGGCAACTGTACACAGAATTGTTGATATGAACATGCACAAAATTTGTACAAAATTTGTTTCAGAGTGCTCAGTGATGAGCATTCTGGTAACTAATTACTTGACAGTGATGGACATCAGAACTGTCCCTCACCCTCCCTAACTTGCTCCCTATGGCTTTTGATTATTCCCCAAGCTGAAAGATAATGTTATGGGTAGTCTTGAAAAATGAAGTGGGTTGTGACTCAGGTTCTGGACATGTTCACTTTGGAAGGCTTCCATGCAGGACTTCAGGAAGTGGCTGGATCACTATAACAGGTGTTGAAGTCAGAGGATCTTGCTTTTCAGAAGATTAGGGTTTTGTACTTCTTTGAAATTAATAAATCTTTCTCCTGAAAATGTCTCAAGACTTCTGGAATGCATTTATATATCAGTTATTTTAAGGAACAAATTAGCAATACTTCTGCAATGTTTGAATTTACTGTTCCTGTTGCCTAAAAGAGGATAAATCAATATGATACTGTGGTAAATAATAAGTTTTTGGAGAATAGTTCAGTTTTTCATTTAATGAAATGTAATTTTTAGATGTAAACTATTCATTTACTTGTGTCAGCTAGTTGACTGAAGCCATGCTGGAGCACTGCTTTAAAGGGATTTTAGTCAAAGAAATTGGCCCCAGATATAATTCTTTGTAAGCCTAGTACTTATTCTATCAGCTTCTTTAGCTGAACTGCTAAGTTACAGGAACATAAAAACACCAACATCAGTTGTCAAGTGATGGTGGAGGGCAAACAGACAGACACACACACACACACACACACACACACACACACACACACACACACCACACACACACACACACACACACACACACACACACACACATTTGACGGGCATCTTTCAGTTTCTGTCTACAAGACTTTGGTTGGCCAGTAGCTATAGCAAAAGACAGTAGCACAAGGTTCTACACAGTGGGACTGAACCCAGGACCATGTGGTTGGGAAACAAGCTTCATGAAATTTAAAATTTCATTATCTTTGCAAAAGTTACATACAAACATCATAAGGCTTTTCAGATATTCCACGATTCTGAATGGTAAAAAATAAAAAAATATGTAGTACCAATTAGAAAAATAAACAAAAAATGATTGACCCCACACCCATAAATCCTTCTTCTGTTTCACATCACTTCTCTGTTATCTGTTTGAGTCAAATCACTCAGTCAAGGTATTTCATAATATCCCCCAAAAATTATTGTCTGTCCTCCTGATTTTGTCCTTTCAACGTTCACAGTCACAGGCATAGATGTATGGTAAAAAGCTTGCTTCCCAACCACATGGTTTCACAATGTACGCGCTGTTATTTTTTATCCTATTGTTATAATAAAATGTGGGCAAAAATTTAATCTTATCTTTCTTTATCCCAAATTATATTATTTTTGAAATTTTGTGATGAGTCTTTTTCATAGATTCTTGCTCGATACGAGTACATTAAAGTGATCCCATCCCAATTCAAGTAGATTATAAAGATTATTTTTTATCTCACCTTCAGACTCTCTCTCTCTCTATCTATCTATCTTAAGACTGCAGAAATAGACAGATTAGATAACATAGGTATTGATCCACGGTCTAGAGAAAATTTACCACAGTGATTATTAGTGGGTGGAATTTACCATAGTGGAATATACTGTGGAGGAATTTATCTATCGTGAAATTTACCTGGTGGAATTTTTTCCATGGTGGAATTTACTGCAGTGGAATTTACCTGGAACCATTCTATCATATATACTGGCAGATAGTGACATAATGAGAGGGTACAAAATTAGGACCTAAAGGTATAATTTATTTCACCAATATGCATATTTGTTATTTGCTTGCATTCCACTCTCTAAGAATATATATCTTTTCTTTTTAATACTATGCACAACTATTTAGTTAATTAGCTTTTTAGTTTGTAAACCATTTAAATTCTTGTTCCTTATTCTTCTTTCCTTACTTCTTTGTGTCTATATTTGGCTTGTTACTTATGCAAGACATTTTTTGTCATATTCACTTTCAGTCTCCTCTCTGAAGAACACTACTTTTTCATGATGAGATGTTTTGTATATAAATTTGTCAAAAGTTTATAAACTGTAACAGTGTAATTTGCTTTTAGGTCTAATAATACATTTCAGAAGCACAGAATTAGAAAAGGTTCTATATTTATTTTTGAATAATACATCCACTAGACTTAGTAACACAGTGTACAGTGCGGCAATAACCATCTTAAGCAACATAATTCTACTTGTGTTGAAATCTGCATTTCTTCAAATTTTTTTGGTGATTAAGCTGAAGATTATCTGGCCATAGAAAATCTGTTTCTATGGAATCTGTCTGACCCATGCAAGCACAGAAAAGTCAATGTTAAAATGATGATGATGCATTTTGCATTGTGGCATAAAGAGAGAATTATAACCTAAAGAAGGAAAATATGTCCCTATTTTTGAAGAATTTGTCATGAATATTATATTAAAAAGCAAACAGTTTCAAACATATATATAATTAAAGACAAACCCACAGCATTTTCATAGAAATTTTATGGTTATGCAGATTCTAAATCATCATTAGTTAGTGTAAGGATGCTTGTGTGTGTGTGTGTGTGTACACATGCACACACACGTATATACACACACAACACACACACATACATGAATGTATGTATATATGTATGTATGTATGTATGTAAGTATTGCAAAACAGTATAATGCATACAATGACTTCAATAAGACATATTCATTAAATATTATATCTGTTGTTGAAGATTTCATTAATTACAGCGACATCATTCCATGGTCCCTTGAATCTTTCATTCCCAGCTGACTACCATTGCTCAACCTGTAGCAGAACCTTCTTAGCACACAATGACCTAATTGATCATAGCCTGACTTACTGTGACCCATCTTCTTCTCCTGTGAGATGTCCTTGGTTATTGTCACAACAATGGATGGACACTGTTATTATAATACATACAGTGAAGCATAGTCTGTCAATCCATTTAGAGGGAGTCGAAACTCCAAACAACTGACTTAGAATATGGCAACCTGTTCAAATCATGCCAGTAGCAAAGTGGATATAAAATAATGAAGATAAATGGATTATAAAAATGATGTTATTACTGAGGACATATTTATCATCAGATATAAAATTATTTGTGTTTATTCCAGGTTAATAAATATAGTGTATTTCATATCTGCTGTACCTGTTGATATTTGGTTTATATTTTGTTAATAGTTTTGATTAATAATTTAGTAGCTAATCTATTTTTATTTGGAAATCTTTATAGGATGATGATGCAGATGTTATCAAATACACAAAATTTCATAACTTCCCTACCCTCTCCACAAACTGGATGAAGTGTGGAAGCAAAAGTAACAAAAATAATCACAAGTGATATTAACAATGATATTAATAGGAGGTATCCATTAAATAATAATAATTCTGATATTGAGGATTTCATTGATCACAATATTGTTTCCATGGTCCCTTGAATCTTATAACAAAAACAAAAGATGGTGTCAGCTCATTATTATCACCACTGCATTCATAAGTTGATACCATGAAGTCTTGAAATGTTAATGAACATGCAAACATTACCATTCTGAAATGAACAAGAATGGAGAAATAAAGAAATGTGCAAAATCTTTAATAAAACAGATTAAATTCACACATTCTCATGTCTGCAATATAATATTTATAAAAACAGAAAGAGCTATTCCCTGCCTGTGTGTGTGTGTGTACATGTATGTGTGAATGTGTTTCTGTATACATATATATATATATATATATATAAACCAGCTTAGAGAAGAAACAAAACGAAACCAAATGAATCGAATCGAATCAACGCGAAGGCGCTCAGTCATACATTAGTGTAATAAATAAAATATATGCATACATACAAACATATATGTACGTACCTACATCTACATGTATATATACATGCATATATAAATATATATATACATGTGTACAGGACATCACAAATAGACGTAGAACTCAACGAGAAACGAAAACGTAAAAACAGCATGGAACGGACCATTTTTTTAACAACAAAAGAACAGAGTACATGACAACTACACAAGGAAAAATCCCCTTCATCAGCTGTCCCTAGTTCAACTCCAGCGTGTTCCAAAATATATTTGTAAACAAAGAGAGAAAGAGATACATATAAATATATGAACCTGCTGGGTTCGGCTCCTCTAAATTGATGAAGGGCAAATACCCCGAAACATGTCAGCCAATGCCTGACCAGCAAGGGGAAGTGGCTGATCTCCCCTGTTCGAAGGTTATAATGAACACAGGTTCATGTGTCCTATAGCTAGCTAGAGGCAATGGCCTCTTGGAGCTAATCAACGGCAGCTTTCGTCCTATATTTATGGACTGCCATATTAGCTTGGTGATAACTGTTAATATATATATATCACAATCTCCCATCCCTAACTGTTTCAAAATCTGTTGCCCACTATTCTCCTTGTACTCCTCTCCCTATATCAGTCCCCTCCACATCTACTACCCCATCTCCTCTCTCTTCTTAATTCCTTGCTTCTTCCTCCAATTTTCTATAGCCTCAGACATCTGTGATTGATTAAAGGTTTGCTTAATGACATTCCTGACCACCACCACCACCAATGGGGCCTCCTTTCACAATACAGATTTATTTCATTCCTCCCATCATCCCTTTGACTCATCACTCCCCTGATTACTCACCCCATGCTCTCCCCACCTTATATTTCTTATATCTTTTTTCCTCTTCTACTTCTCTACTCACCCTCTCTAAGCTGCTTGTGTCCTCCATCTCCCTACTTTTTACTCCTCTCTTCCTCTTCTCCCATTCAACCTTTAAATCTTTTACATTGTGATGTGAACTGCAATTTGCCAATTTTCCTCCTAATGAAGGAAGCTAGATTAGGAACGTTGTTATGTAATTCTGAGCTCCTAGGAACAGTTGTTGAGTTAAAAAGCTATGCATTCTACCCTTATTTTTCTGTATTTTTTATACCCCATGTAAAAGTATTTTTATTCGTCAATATATATATAAATATCTATATGCTTGTACATATGTATTTGTCTTCTGAATATATTTAGTTTCTGTATCTATATATATTCCGATATATACTTATCCGTGTATATGTATGTATATTTATATATATCAAGCCTAATTTTATTTATCAACATCTTTATCTCCACATCTGCTCACCTAGATTTCTCTTATAGTCACTCTTTAAGTGAACTTAGCCCTCAATAATGACTTCTGTTTTTAAGTTCAAACCATTTGAGTACAACTACATGTCCTCTATGTTGAGTATCTCTAGCTCTCACCTTTTAACTGTGCTAGCTTCTGCATGCATTTTTTTTCTCTCCTTGTTTCTCTCTGTGTTTCTTTTCTGTGTATCTTTCTGTTGAAGAGCGTAGGCTCGAAACGTAAAAGACTTGTTTTATTTATATTCCTGAGCAACATACTAATACAATTGTTTTTTTGTATTCCACCTGCCTTTGTCTTTTGTTTATTTTCATAAAGCTAGCTAGGAGACAGGTTTATTTAGCCAGAGGGGAAGCAGATAAGAAAAAATTTGCCAATGTTCTGCGCCGTGAGGACCAAAGACTGGAGGTGTTTCGCGTTGCAAGACAGTGTGTGAGAGAGAATCGTGATGTGGTAGGAGAGAAGTGTGTTCGCATGGAAGATGGTTCACTTGCGCTAAATGAGGATGCAAAGAGAGAGGTTTGGAGATGCCACTATGAAAGGTTGCTGAATGAAGAAAATGAATGGGATAAAGAGAGTCTGCCGAATGTTGACCCAACAGAGGGACCAGCTATCCGAGTTGATAGTTCCATGGTAGCTAAGGCAATTAGAAGCATGAAGACAGGAAAAGCCCCAGGCCCATCAGGAATCACTGCAGAGATGCTCAAAATGTCTGGTAGTGTCGGCTATAGCCTAGTCACCCATATAGTTAATCAGGTGATACACAAAGGAGTCATACCCAATGACTGGTGTAGCAGTATAATAGTCAACTGCTACAAAGGTAAATGTGATGCCCTAGATACAAATAACTACAGAGGTATCAAGCTGTTGGATCAGGTGATGAAGGTTACGGAGAGGGTCATAGCCCAACTAATTAGAGAGAGAGTTAGTTTAGATGAGATGCAGTTTGGGTTTGTGCCAGGGAAAAGTACTACTGATGCTATATTCCTGGTAAGGCAGTTGCAGGAGAAATACCTAGCCAAAGATAAGCCCCTGTACCTGGCTTTTGTTGACATGGAGAAAGCCTTCGACAGGGTCCCCCGATCCCTTATCTGGTGGGCAATGGGGAAACTAGGGATAGATGAATGGTTAGTGAGAGCTGTGCGGGCCATGTATAGGGACGCTGCTAGTAGGGTGAGGGTTGGAAATGAGTACAGTGAAGAATTCCGGGTAGAGGTAGGGGTCCACTAAGGCTCAGTACTCAGCCCCCTCCTATTTATCATAGTCCTCCAGGCAATAACGGAGGAATTCAAGACAGGATGCCCTTGGGAGCTCCTCTATGCTGATGACCTTGCTCTAATTGCTGAGTCGCTATCAGAACTGGAGGAGAAGTTTCAGGTGTGGAAACAAGGATTAGAATCGAAGGGCCTCAGAGTCAATCTAGCTAAAACCAAAGTCGTAATCAGTAGGAAGGTAGACAAATCACAAACACCTTCAGGTAGATGGCCCTGCTCGATCTGTAGAAAAGGTGTAGGTAGAAACTCTATAAGATGCACCAAGTGTAAGCTATGGACACATAAGAGATGCAGCAATGTCAAAGGAAGGCTAACTAGGAAGATGGTTTTTGTATGTGGCAGATGCTCAGGAACAATAAACACTGAAAATGCTCTGAGACCAACTTCCGTCACTTTCCAGGGAGAAAAACTAGAAATAGTTGATAGTTTCCGTTACCTAGGTGACCAAGTCAGCAGCGGGGGCGGGTGTGCTGAAAGTGTAACTGCTACAGTAAGAATAGCTTGGGCAAAGTTCAGAGAGCTCTTACCTCTGCTGGTGACAAAAGGCCTCTCGCACAGAGTGAAAGGCAGACTGTATGATACGTGTGTACGAACAGCCATGCTACATGGCAGTGAAACATGGGCCGTGACTGCTGAGGATATGCGTAAGCTCGCAAGAAATGAAGCCAGTATGCTCCGATGGATATGTAATGCCGGTACTCACACTCGGCAGAGTGTAAGTACCTTGAGAGAAAAGCTGGACCTAAGAAGCATCAGTTGTGGTGTGCAAGAGAGACGTTTGCGCTGGTATGGTCATGTGGCGAGAATGGATGAAGATAGTTGTGTGAAAAAGTGCCACACCCTAGCGGTTGAGGGAACCTGTGGAAGAGGCAGACCCAGGAAAACCTGGGACGAGGTGCTGAAGCACGACCTTCGAACTTTAGGTCTCACTGAGGAAATGACTAGAGACCGAGACCTCTGGAAGTGTGCTGTGCGCGAGAAGACCCGGCAGGACAAGTGAGTCCATAACCCGTGGCCTTCTACATGGGATGGAGCCAGCCTACGTATGCATACCTTCCCTTCTTGGGACACAAAACTCTACTTGTGAAGACGTGTTGAGGCAAGTGAGGATCAGAATCGAAATCGATCAATGGAAATTGCGGATGTGTTACCAGTGCCGGTGGCATGTCGAAACTCTACTTGTGAAGACCCGTTGAGGCAAGTGAGGATCAGAATCGAAATCGATCAATGGAAATCGATCAATGGAAATTGCAGATGTGTTACCAGTGCCGGCGGCATGTAAGAGAACTTTCCGTTTCGCGACCGTTGCCAGCACCGCCCCGTTTTGTGTCCGTTGCCAGCCTCGCCTGGCCCTCGTGCCGGTGGCACATAAAAAGCACCATCCGTTCGTGGCCGTTTGCCAGCTCTGTCTGGCACCAGTGCGGGTGGCACGTAAAAAGCACCCACTACACTCACGGAGTGGTTGGCGTTAGGAAGGGCATCCAGCCGTAGAAACACTGCCAGATTTGACTGGGCCTGATGAAGCCTTCTGGCTTCACAGACCCCAGTAGAACCGTCCAACCCATGCTAGCATGGAAAACGGACGCTAAACGATGATGATGATGATGATGATATATATATATATATTATATATATATATATATATATATATATATATATATATAATATATATATATATATAGTCAATCCAAACATGAACAAGCAAGAAAAAACAACAACAGAGTGAGAGAGAGAAAGCCGTCAGAATTTTCGAAAAGAGTCTTTTTATTTCTTCATTATTATTAATGCTTTTGTTCATTTCTCGAACTTGTCAAACTTTTGTGAATGTACAAACAGCTTGTTCATTTATATAAGACAGATGTTTTGTGGGGGTTTTGTTTAGAAGAAAACATTGCTTCTGATTTTTTTTTTGGAGAGGTAAGGTTCTATTAACAATGGAGATGGATAGATAAGTTTCTTTATTGGCCACACAGGGCTGCACACAGATGGGACAAGTTACAAGGTAGAGCCTTTCTTTTGGAGGAGAAAAAAAAAAGTTGGCGTAGGTTTTCGATCAAAGGGGAAAAAAGAACAAAAAAAAATAAAAAAAGAAAAAAAGGAAAAGAAAAAAGAAAAAAGGAAAAGAAAAAAAGAAAAAAAGGAAAAGAAAAAAAGAGAAAAGGGAAAAAAGAAAAGAAAACTGAAAAAAGAAGAAAAAAGAGGAAAAAATGGGGAGAAGAAAAAAAAACGATCAATAGGGATCGTGTATCACAGTGTCATGATGTATGGTGTAAAGGGGAAAGCAAGTAAGGTTTATCCGTGGGAAGAAAGGCCTACGAAAAAGACCACGGTAACCTTGGTCAATATTGTGATATGTTACCACATTTGTTTGCAAGTGGGTAACCCTCTGTTTTCAATTTCTGGGTTCATAGGATTATGCTCAAGGTGGCTTCGTCATTCATACGTGCCAGAAATGTAGGTAGGTAGGCTAATAGATAGATAGATAGATAGATAGATAGATAGATAGATAGATAGATAGATAGATAGATAGATAGATAGATAGATAGATAGATAGATAGATAGATAGATAGATAGATAGATAGATAGATAGATAGATAGATAGATAGTCAGAGAGACAGATAAACAGGTAGAGAGAGAGGGAAGGGGTATCCCTCTTCCTATTCACTATTTATTTATTTATTTAGTCATTTACAATTGTATTGGAATGGGTTTAAGGATGTGACCTCTTCAAAAAAAAATCAAATAAAAAATAACATGGGTGCCATGTGGTCATCATTGAAAGTCTTTTTGCTTCCTATGTCCTTCTTTTCTCCTCTTTCTTTCTTTTTCTCCTCTTTGAGTTATATTTAGAATACAAAATGTACTGTCTCCCCTTTTCTTTCAAACATTCAATTTCAGAGAGAATTTTTTGATGAAATATAGTTCTGCATGAAAAAACATTAGTATAATATTTGCAAATTAGAAATATTAATAAATAAATAAAATAAAATAAAACAGTATAGGCGCAGGAGTGGCTGTGTGGTAAGTAGCTTGCTAACCAACCACATGGTTCCGGGTTCAGTCCCACTGCGTGGCATCTTGGGCAAGTGTCTTATGCTATAGCCCCGGGCCGACCAATGCCTTGTGAGTGGATTTGGTAGACGGAAACTGAAAGAAGCCTGTCGTATAAATGTATATATATATATATATATATAAGTGTGTGTATATGTTTGTGTGTCTGTGTTTGTCCCCCTAGCATTGCTTGACAACCGATGCTCGTGTGTTTACGTCCCCATCACTTAGCGGTTCGGCAAAACAGACCGATAGAATAAGTACTGGGCTTACAAAGAATAAGTCCCAGGGTCGATTTGCTCGACTAAAGGCGGTGCTTCAGCATGGTCGCAGTCAAATGACTGAAACAAATAAGAGAGTAAGAGAGTATATATATATATATATATATCCCAATGCTACTCATATGTATACCTGAACATTTGGAATAAAAAATGCAATTATCCATTTTACCTTCAAACATTCAATTTTGGAGAGAATCCCTTGATTGAAGTGTGTGTGTGTGTGTGTGCATGAATGCATGCATGTGTGTGTTTGGGATCATGTCCATTTTTGCTGTGTAATTTCGATCATGCCTCTTTCAATTTCATATTTTTGCATTAGAGAACATTAGTATAAAACTTACTAACTAGAAAAACACGCAAAGCTCAGAACATCTCAATGCCACACATATTACATCTGAATATTTACAGAGATATGAACTGCAAAATGCAAAACTTCATATACTGCATTAACTGCCCAAGCTGCAAAGAAAATTACATTGGCGAAACAAACAATCCCCTCTGCCAACATGCAAGAATCCACAGGCAACATATCCGACAAGAGGAATTATGCAAGATTCCATTAAGTAAGCAACTAGAAATATGCAGTGACGGAAAACTCAAAACTTTTCTCTTTTACAAATGTGTACGGGATGATCCACAATACCGAAAAGCAATGAAACTATATTTCATCAAAAAATTCTCTCCAAAATTGAATGTTTGAAAGAAAAGCGGAGACAGTACATTGTCAAGATGAAGCAATCATCATGTGTGTGAGTGTGTGTGTCTGTGCGTGTATGTGTGTGTATTATATACATTTTTGTTTATTTTTTAGAATGCTTAAAGCACAAACAAAAACACCATTTATTTTATGTCCCTAAACAAAGCACTCTGCTGAGTGGCAATATGATATGACTCAACTCTCAAATGCTTTGAGTATCTCTGAAAACTTTTTCTAAACATGAGCTGACATGTTTCTGTAATCATATAAAACATAAATCAACTCTTATTATACTGAGTACTCTTGGTTTTAAAAGGAAATTTACTTAATCATTGTATGTATGAATTGTGTGTCTACACACACACACACACACACACACATGTATGTCATTGTTCAGTTTTATTTTAAGATTTCTTGCCAATAGAGAAAGAGCTGGTTTCTAACCTAGTTCCAAGGCTCCTTTATTGGAATTTCAACAACATCAACAGGGTATTGTTAAATGTATGTATGCATGTATGTATGTATGTATGTATGTATGTATGTATGTATATGTACAGACTTGTATGCTTTGCTTTATGTATGTACCCATCCAGCCATATTGCTTGTAGTAACTCTCTGCATGGTAAATCCAAGTTTCAGTCAAAAATCACTACGATCATGTATAAAAGGCTTCTTCAGTTAATTCATCTGAAGCTCCGACATCTGGCGACGGACTTGGTAAATACCCACAAAGTTATCAACCACCTCACCAACAACAACACTGAACACCTTTTTGATCTCCATGTGTCTAACACACGTGGACATGCCTACAAAGTCAGAAAACAACACAGCTCCCATGACTTTCGGAAACATTTTTTCACGCTCAGAGTTGCTGAAGCATGGAATAAACTGCCTGCGTCAGTTGTTGACTGCCATGACACTGCATCCTTTAAGGCCCTCATGCTTTCCGAAATCCGCCGAAACTACACCTGATTATATATACACTTTAGATGAGTTGTAGTGCACCTGAGCACTGTACACAATTATTATTATTATTATTATTTTATTCAACGATGCTGGTAATTGTGGCTTCAAAGTTGGAGATAGCATTCATCGTATTTTTCCTAAATACTCTCCCATGCCAAATATGTGACTTGTCACTTTCATTTGTGATGTATGTATATATGTATTATTGATGGATGCATGCATGCATTTATTCCAGAGATATACTTGCTAGGCAGATGTTTTCATCTGAGACTGTGTCAAAACCAAAATTATTGCAGCACAGAAGACATATGTTAGGCAATCAAAATCACACAAAACTTTTAACTTTTCTTCAACTACTTTGAGACACAGTGTTACATTGCCAGTGACTAGGTTGCAGTTTCAAGCAATGAAAATTTTGTCACTATATTACAAACAATAAATGTTTAAGTGAAGTTAGCAGTTTCTTAGTGGCTAACATGTGTTTTCGATGCTGCAACCATTTTATTCACACACACACACACACACACACACACACATACACACCACACACACACATACATACACACACACACGCACGCACATGCACACCACACACACACCACACACATACACACACACACATGCACACTTACATGTATGTTGTGTACATGGAAGAATGACAAGCTTCTTTCAGTTTCTGTTTACCAAATCCACTCACAAAGCTTATATATATATATATATATATATATATATATATTATATATATATATATATATATACATATATATATATATACATATACACACACACACACAAACAAACGCACATACATTTGTCATCTATCTAATGCTTACGTGGCCTCATCTAGAATATTGTAGCCCCTCTAGTTTCCTTTATCAAAGAAAATGTTATGAGATCTGAGGCTACTATGAAGAAAGTTACAGCACACATATAACAAAAATTTTCACTCAAAATTCTGCTTTAGTCAGCTTTTATCCAGGATAACATGGATTTATATATTTTCAACCAGAATATTCCAACTATGAGCCACTGTAAAATTTAAACTCTTCTTGTCTCCATGAATATAAATAGCTTCAAGCATATGCCAGAAACAATCAATTTTAAACTGCAAACTAGCTAAACCAACACACCATGATGTGGTGGGAGAGCTGATGTATAAAAGTAAATTGAAACTTAAAGCAATATACTGGCTTCTAAAAAAATCAGATGCACTCCCTCACTTCCTCATGAACACTGTGACACAAGAGAAATTTTTTGCAGCATTTTTTCTTAATATTCAAATAAATAGCTAAAATTTTTGTCAAACATTAAGTTATGTCAGTGAGTGAAGAGAAGGCAGCATCCTTTATCAGTTGGGAATTGCTGTTCATTTAGTGTGATTCACATGGTCAGTTTTAGAACTGTTTTAGAGAAAGGTATTTTTTTTTTATTATCAAACATAATAGTTATCCAATTGATTAAATATTTGTGAAACTGAAATTAATAACTGAAGACACCAACTGAATAAATATAATTAAACTTTAGGCCCTGTAATGAGTACTTTTCCTTTGATGCATAATAAATAAATTATAAATAGTGTGTGTGTGTGTGTGTGTGTGTGGTGTGTGTGTGTGTGTGTGTGTGTGTGTAAACAAAGTTAACTGCTATCATACAAAATATTTGATAAACTATCTTTAGAAATAGAAATATTATGTTCGTGTGTTATGTAAGAATATCCTAGTAACAATTTATCTGTCACTAATATCGTGACTATATTTCTTAGTAATTTCTTACAATTACTTTCTAACGTATCATCTGTGGGTGAAATTCATTACTAGATACAGTAACTGTAGATTATTGGTGAGCCAAACTATAAGCAACCTGGCAAACAACACTGCTGCTGTTTACTTTCACTTGATTCACCTGATTATTATTTCTTTATATTTTACCATTACAACATGTTCTATCAAATCAATAAACAGCTGCAGCATTTTTTCTTAATATTCAAATAAATAGCAATTTTTTTCCCCAAATGTGTTGCACTAAGTATTTGAAGCATTCCTCCAGGGAAATATTCCTGTTTTTGTTGCATTAAATATTGTGTTGTTTCCGTCATTTTTGTGCTGTATTGTGTAACTTATTAAATACCCTGTCTGCTGTGGTTGGCCAATATTTTAGCACCTGGAAAGTTCTTCTCAGCACAAGCTTAAGCAAAGTTTTTCATGGAAGATCAGTAATTGCTTGTCTTTGTAAGTCCTGTTTACCTGCGTTTATTGTTATCCAAGAGAAAGCTGGTGCTGACACTGCTTGGCACCAGAGTTATATAAACTTTCAGAACATAAACCACATGACATTGCTGGCTGATAGTGTGGCCCTGTTATTTCTTACAACCCAGAGCCTTGAACTAGGGCTTTACAAGGGGATGCTTTAAGGGTTTCATGAAATATAAGAATTAAACAGGATAATCCTGTTGAAGACAATTAACAAACTCTGTGAACTGTTTTCACCAATCTGTATGGAATGGTCGATATATCACTTAGCACATTCACCTCTAAAATAGTTATGCCAGTTAAATATTGTTTGTCTACCGACACTGACCTGTTCCATAACAACCAAGTGTTTGCACACAACTGATGCCCACTAATACATAAGCTCTACAAGGCGTGGCAATGGGATATGAGAAGAATGTCTGCATACACAACACTTCTAAGCATTTCCATCTCAATATGTGTGGCAAATCATCAAAAAGATTGCTTCATTACAGCATTAACCCCAGCAAGACAAGAAAGTTAACTGTACTTTCAATCTTCATTATATTATACAAACATAGCATATAGCATAATTTTTTTGGTCAATAAAAAGACACATTATTTACATTATTTACATTTGACAGATATTTGTCCTCATCTTGTTTGTTGTTAACACAACATTTCGGCTGATATACCCTCCAGCCTTCATCAGGTGTCTTGGGAAAATTTCAAACATGGGTTCTCATTCCTAAGGGATTTTTTGTTGTTGTTGTTGTTATTGTTATTATTTTTATTATTATTCAGGTCACTGCTTGGAATCGAACTCAGAATCTTGGGGTTAGCAGCCCACACTCTTAACCACTACGCCATATGCTTGTGGTGTAGTGGTTAACAGTGCAGGCTACTAACCCCAAGATTCCACGTTCGATTCCAAGCAGTGACCTGAATAATAATAATAATGATGATAATAATAACATTGAAAAATACCTTAGGAATGAGAACCCAGATTTGAAATTTCCCCAAGACACCTGATGAAGGCTAGAGGGTATATCAGCCGAAATGTGTTAACAACATACAAATTGAGGACAAATATCTGTCAAATAATGAACATAATTCCTCATCTCTTAAATATAGAACTGAAGAAAAAGACATTCTTCCAGTTTTTAATTTCATTGCTGAATTTACTCAAATATTTCTAAACATTATTTTACTTTCAATTTATTATGCCTATTTGGCTTCAGTAGTTTCACTTACTTGATCATAAAATGAAACATCAGCCATGATAATTTTACAAGTTACTTTTAAACTCTAATACAAACTTACATAAAAATCGTGTTGTATATAATGTTTGTCTGTCATATATCCTTAAAAAACATTTATCATTGATACAATTTTGTTTGTTGAGGTACTTCTAATGTTTGGTATGGTTTAGTTATGAAGTAGCAGTGTTAGGAGGAAATAGTTTGTTCACCATGGAGATTTCAAGTGACTGATAGCCAGACAAGGACTTTATATCAGCCAGACAATGTAGGATTAAATTGTCAAAGCAGTGTCATTGATATTAAATCATAAGCATTGCATTTTGGTTTACTTCTTACTTTGTGACAGATGTTTCAGTGGTATAATACATTGATTATGGGTGACTGCTCTAGGTACATGTGTATACAGGGAGAAGTGGTGGTGATGGTAATGGGGGTTGTGGTGGTAATAGTTGTGGTAGAGGAAGTGGTTGTGTTGGGATATTTGTAATGCTATATTTACATTCATGCTCACACACATACTGAAAATATACATGAACTTCAATTTATATATATCAGGCACTGCGGAGCTGTTTTTGGAGGTGGGGAATACTAAAAATTAAAGTTTAACCAATGAAAATGGTTAAAACATTTATTAAATCTATGCTTTTAAATTTACATTTTAAATGCAAATTAGTATCAATGACTCAACCTTAACTACAGGCATGAAAAACTTCAGGATTTTCTTGTGTTGTATCCTTTATTCTTTTGTGATTTTAGAGGTAAATATTTATATTCTTTTGTGATACTGAGGTAAAATACATGTAATAAATATCTACACTATGAGGAAATTTCAAGATTGTAAGATCACTTGTAATTTGCTGGCTTCATTAAACCAAGTAGAAATTAACAAATTCATTTGTCTATTTTCATATCAGTAAATATATTCCACAGCAGCTGCAGTCAGGTTTGTTGGTCAAATATTTTTTGTGATATGAGAGTATAACGAAAGAATATAATCTCTCTTGTGTCATTCTTGACTGAAGACGTTTTTTTTTCATGCTTTGCAAGTGAAAATGTGCATTCAGCATTAACTGAGATTGAAAGAAATACAGTAAAAGTTGGCAAATTTTATAAATCACTGATTGCCAGTTGCTGTTTTGTTGAATCACACCAGAAGATCAGAATCCTCTTTTTTCTCAATCCTTCTAGATTATATAAATTTGACGATTTGTCAATATCTTGCATGGCTATTCTTTGTTGGAAAAGGAAGTGGAAGCACTGGATAGGTTTTATTGTGTTGTTACTATTTATTTGTATATGTTTTCTTGTATTATCCAACAATTCCCAACCATTATTATATCTAGGAAGCAGCACTTTCAGTATATTAGCAGCTTTTTTCCAATTACAAACTCTTTCTTTTATAAACACTGTTGTGGCTTGGAGTTTTTATTATACTCAGCAGGGAAAAAAAAAAAACAATATCCTAGCGATTGTTGGGTTGGCCACAATGAGGGAAATCAAAGGCAGTGAATTAAATTGATTGAAAAGAACACTTCTGGTTACCGAATGTCCACTTGGGAAAATAAAATCCATCAGTTGATTTGATTGAGTAATCTGGGCTAACCTGTGGGAGGTTTCATTGCTTGTGTTGATGGTGATTGAAACATTTAAGTCAGAACTACTGTATCAGAAATGACTTTACAAGAAATATTTGGTTGTATACAATTGTGTAGCACAATGTATTTCATATTCTAATAACTAGGAAGTATTAAGATTTATTGATATTTGTTGAAAAAAATACTTTAACATCGCTTGTTGCTTGCTATCAATGACCATACCTGGAATTACTTAAAAATCTTATTAAGCAAATTTTTTTGAAAAGAAAGAAACAAATATCACTAGTTTCTCATCAACTAAACTTAGAAGATTAAAACTTTAATCTGTTCAGACTTCTATCATTTATGAACACTTTAGTATCCAATAATGGAGAAAATTTACACACTTGCAGATGGAAAATAACAACAGGGTGTTGGTATATGTATGGCAGATGCACACAAAATGTCATATTCCTTTTTTTTATTTTTTAACTAGATTCTTGATCAGTAAAAGATATAGACATGTGGAACAAAACTTTGTGCAATGAAGATTTCTGAAAAGTCATATTTCCCATTTACTTGCATTCCATGTGAATACTTATACTGGTTATCATCAAAGTGGTGCTAGTTAGTGTAGCTGTTGGTGTTTTAGTTGGGTGGGGGATAGTCACGACCCCACAAGACATGTTCTCCCACTGAGCTTTTCTATTAACTTTTTATGGATGCACTCGTGTAGAACCTTTCGTACCCAACATGTGTACCACATGCTTCCATCTTTTACTGTACATGTCTGATGACAGGCACTTCCTTTCTAGCATGTTAACTGATGACGTAGAATTTCAGTCACCAAATATCAAAAAAATGTGATGGGAATTTTTAAGTCAAAGAAATAATCTCAAAGTGATTTATGTATGTTTTTAAAATACTGAAATGGTTGTTTCATGATGCAATTTGCTTCAGTTTCAATACCTAGACTCATGTCAAGCTGCTTGTCAAACAAGTGTGTCTTGGAAATTAATCAAATAATGATCTTAGCAACAATAATTTAAACAAGTGAGAACAATATTTCATTTTTGGATTTGGTTTGCAAGACTCTTGATGTGAACTTGAAGCTGACTTGAAGCAGAAAAGGTATGTCATTAAAAAGGTCACAAATGGTGACAAAAGGATTTTGGCAATCACAGCTGAAGTGGGGTCTAGGTAACAAACGAGGTTACATAAAAGTGACATTTAAAAATCTGTAGAATATAAATATGAACAGACAGACAATAAGACAGCACAATGGAGTTGGGGACAGTCACAACCCCACAAGACACGTTTTCCCACTGAGCTTTTCTATTAACTTTTTATGGATGCACTCGTGTAGAACCTTTCGTACCCAACATGTGTACCACATGCTTCCATCTTTTACTGTACATGTCTGATGACAGGCACTTCCTTTCTAGCATGTTAACTGATGACGTAGAATTTCAGTCACCAAATATCAAAAAAATGTGATGGGAATTTTTAAGTCAAAGAAATAATCTCAAAGTGATTTATGTATGTTTTTAAAATACTGAAATGGTTGTTTCATGATGCAATTTGCTTCAGTTTCAATACCTAGACTCATGTCAAGCTGCTTGTCAAACAAGTGTGTCTTGGAAATTAATCAAATAATGATCTTAGCAACAATAATTTAAACAAGTGAGAACAATATTTCATTTTTGGATTTGGTTTGCAAGACTCTTGATGTGAACTTGAAGCTGACTTGAAGCAGAAAAGGTATGTCATTAAAAAGGTCACAAATGGTGACAAAAGGATTTTGGCAATCACAGCTGAAGTGGGGTCTAGGTAACAAACGAGGTTACATAAAAGTGACATTTAAAAATCTGTAGAATATAAATATGAACAGACAGACAATAAGACAGCACAATGGAGTTGGGGACAGTCACAACCCCACAAGACACGTTTTCCCACTGAGCTTTTCTATCAACTTTTGGATGCACTCGTGTAGAACCTTTCATACCCAACATGCATACCACATGCTTCCATCTTTTACCGTACATGTCTGATGACAGGCACTTCCTTTCTAGCCTTATCTTTCTTTGAAGGAGGGAGACAAAAATGGAGAACAAGCATCGGCCAGAAATGAACCTGCCTGACACCAATCTTTTCAATCTTGTCTTCCATACTGCCTCCTTCACTAGAGCAACCACAACAAGGAAACAGACCTTACCTTCTCTGTTCAGTAAAGGAGGTGGAACAATATTTATAACAGACTCAGCTGACAGCTGTACTCTTCCAAGATGTGACAGCAGTCATTTGACGTAAACCCACAACTCTGAAATCCTGACACCCTACCAAATTGCGTGCAAAACAGTTTCACTGTCCCACCCACAGCTCAGGCAGGTGGGAGAGCATGAGGCACCATGCCTTGTGAGTTTATCACAAACTGGTAAGGTTCCTCAGTAACATTGCCAGGCGAGGGACGTCTGGAAGTTGTCCAAAGGTCTTGTTTAGCCTTCATACAGGGACTTGCAAAAGTCCTTTCTTGGAGAGCCTAAGTCTTTAGAATATTGTGATGATAATATTTTGTAGTTCATTGTATCAATTTTGTACATTGCAATCCCCTCGGGGCGGATGGTCCTGTGGTCATTATATAACTCTGCATTCGGAATGTTTTTTAAAGCATGCGTACTCATGTGTAACCATGTGTAACCTGCTGGCTTTTTACTTTTACAGCAGTTAACACAAATTCGATATCTAGTGGGAAATGTTGATTGGGGGATTCTTTTTCAGGACAGGGAGGGGTTGATTTTGCTGGTTTTGTGATAGGGTGTGCATTGTACATGTCTGAAGGTGGAGAGGTCTTTTGCTTGTACTGGGGGAGGTGGGGATCCGGTTAGTATTTTTCTTCTTGGGGACTTTCTTTTTTTTATGTGATATGGTTACCCATCCTGCTTTGTTTTCCATGTCTTCGGTTGAATTTCCTTTCTGTGTACACTCCACCTGGATAGGCGGCTCATTAGTCTCGGCTGTTTTATTTTTGTTGTTTCCACCTT
Organism: Octopus sinensis; assembly: GCF_006345805.1. Lineage (NCBI taxonomy): Eukaryota > Metazoa > Mollusca > Cephalopoda > Octopoda > Octopodidae > Octopus > Octopus sinensis. Next base: position 20,649,425 of record NC_043004.1, read on the forward strand.
TTAGGTAGAGCATTTCGCTCGAATGTGGCCCTTCTCACCACATTCGAAACACCCCAGCCTTCTACCCTTGACCATTACTTGCAGAATAATTTCTTCGCTGATAATTATATTTTCAGCTATCTCTTCAAGCATCTGAGAGGCCGCTTGAATGATTATCTCTAATCTCTGGCCTTCCATTTTCTCTTCCAGGCCTATTGTTAGCACTGCACAAATCCAAGTTACATCTATCTCCGGTGGGATGTCTTCCACCAAGATTTTTGATGTGCATCTATCTAAATACGTAGGTAGAAACACTATCTCTGCAGTTTTTAAAGCTTAATGGAATGTTGTTTTGCCTTTTCTTCATTATTAAAATGTACTACTATGGAGGCAAAGTTTTTTCCTCCTGTTATAAAGGAAATATTTGACAATATAGTTTGCAAACATTTTTCTACTCCTCTCGAAGCTTTTTCTAATTTCTTCTCCTTTAAGATAAAACTTTCGAACACAATAATTCTCTTATTAGATTTTTCAATTAACTTGGAGGGGAGGGGAGCTTTTAAATCTTGTCCCTCCCTCTCGAAATTTTCATATGCTGGTTCAAATTTTCTATTTTAAAGCTTGTCTTTTAATACCGGCTGCTGTAGCAAAGTTTGGCTGGTTTGAGTGTTTTCTTCAAGGAACTCTTTGCCTAATGGCATGTTCAGTGGACTTTCTTTTTCACCAGATGGCATTTTCTCACAAGTTGTATCCAACATACAATTCATAATCTGGGAAAACTCCCACACAAAAATAAGTAATTCCCCTCCTCAAAGAAGGGAATATGTTCAAAAAGTCTGCTGAACACAGAACAAAATTTTGGTAATGACAAAAATTCAACAATAATATTCTAAAAACAGGTAATCCAAACAAGTAATCTAAACTGGTAATCCCAAAATGCAAGCAACTCAAAATCCAAGTAAGGGGAATGAATGACAGGCTGGTAAATTCGGTTGCTGTTTATACCCAATCAGTCAACATTTTGCATGTGCATCATACTTTTCATAAAAATGCATTCGTGAGCATTACTATGTTCATGAAAAGTGAGTGAGTTCGAATCCTACATGCAATCCTTGTGTTTTCAAAAGAGAGTGGTGTTATGGGTCAGTTACCTCTCCCTGATGTCAAATTACCCAGAAATGTGATAAAATCCATGTAATCTCAACATCATGTGTAAAACAAATAATCTTTTATAGTGTGACATTTCTATTGTAGTTCAGCATATACATACATACATATATATGTATATATATATATATATATATATATACAAAATATACTGAGCTACAAAAGAAACATCACACTGTAAAAGATTCAAGTGAACAAGGCACTTAAATGGTAAGGCACTGGGTTGGGTCAAAAAGTAAAATGTATACACAACAAAAATAGAGGAATACATATGCGAGTCCCAAAGTACCAGCAAAAAGATATTCAGCTTATGTGTATGATTAATTGTATGTGACTGAGTATATCATGAAGCCTGAGACTAATCAAGAAATGCATATTGTAGTAAATATATGGTCCATAATATACTTTGGATCTACACTAGGAGCAAATTCTGAGAGGAGTGAATACTAAATAAATGAGAAACAACAGATGGATAATGTGTCAGTTCACTACAGCTGTTTCTAATGAATTTTTAATTGATTAATGGGGACAATACATCATTGGGAGAATACATGCACCACAGTATTCAAAACTATTCAAAAGCCAACAGGATGTGCATCTTCATGATTCTATGACACTTGCCATGGTTTCTAATGATCTAATGTTTCCATTAATCAATTAAAAATTTGTTAGAAACAGCTGTAGGGAATTGACACATCATCCATCTGTTGTTTTATATATGTATATATATATCAGTATAAAGATACATACATATAATAAGGTTGCCCATTATGTTAAACTTCATCAAATCACCTGCTCCCAAATCTTTACCATTCAGTTACTAATATTGTTCTCATTCTCTATATACATGGAACAAATGATCTGAGGTGCAAACTTTGTTCCTAACATCAAAGGCTTCCTGTCTATGAAGTCAGTAACCTGAGTAAAAACTGCTCAAATGTGAAGGGGATTCTTCAGTTCTCCTTGTATAGGAGAATATTTCTAGCTTTGGAAACTGAGGGGAAAACACTGAGTACACTTTATAAAGTAGTTTGTGATAGGAAGGGCATCTGACCATATGGCTGGATGCCATTTCTTTCACAAACCATGCAGAAATAAAATATGTGAATGTGATGTAGTGCCTATGAGCTCTATTGCAAGCTACCTCTATTAGTGTGCACTGATTCCAAACAAGAGCGATAGAAAATAAACGGGCCTCTGTAGTAACCTCTCTAAAGCCAATGGCATAATATACATACATATATATATATATATATATATCATATGGCATATGGCATATGCAAAAATTTATATTGGTCCATTTCCTCAATTACTATTTTCTGTGAGATTATGACAACTGTGATGATCCTGTCAACCCTTGCTACAATAAGAAAGGTGATGTACAGTGATGATAATGATGAAGATGATGCTGCTACTACTGATAATGATGAAGAAGCCAGTGATGGAAGTGGCAGTGAAAATGTTGACGATGATGATATATGTATATTTATTGAAGCACAAACAACTGTAAACATTGAAATTAAAAAAATCTCGCAACCAGAATATAATTCACTTAAAACATTCAACAATATAACCTCACAGTATTTGAGCAGCATGACAATTATCACGTGTGTGTGTGTGTGTGTGTGTGTGTGTGCATCAATACATTAGTGAGTGTGTATGTTTTGAATATAAAAATCGTTTTCAGCCAAAATAAAGTAAAAACAAGTCAAAAGGTGGTTAAAGGCTGCAGAGAAAAAAAAAATAGAAAAACCTTTTTTACTAACATTTTTTTGTTTGGTTTTATTTTGCAGCTAAGAGAAAATATGATATTTTTCTATTGTTCCAGCTTTAAAACATGTTTGAGAAGCATCAAAATGTTTAATTCACCGACAGACGTGTACTTTTACACATTACAATATACATAAATGTGTGTGTGTGTATATGTGTGAATTTGTGTGTGTGTATGCACGTGTGTGTGTTGTGTTAGAAGGTGTGTGCGCCTGCAGATATATATTTAAAACTATATACCTAGACTGTATATCAAGATATAGCTTCATAACTTTGTATGTTAACATACACACAAACAGGCAGATGCATGTTTGCCCAATGTAGCCATCATGCACATTTATATATAAGCATGCACGCACATACACAAACCTACATATACACATATGTGTGTATATAATATTATATCATATGCATGTGTGTAAACATACATATTTATGTAATAACACAGATATTTGTTGTATGCAAACACACAGAGATTTATTGAATTAGCAGCTGTGTAGTGCCTTATATAAAGCCTTGTATAAGCAATATATTTTAAAGATGATATTTCAATGAAGAAAACTTGATTTTCAAAATCAGTTGCATTGTCGTTGAGGACGTATAGAGCCAAACATCTGTACGTGCTTCATAATGGCAGTAGATCTGCTGGGCTTCCTCTTGCCTTTATAATTCAACTGATAGAATTTATCCACATAGTAACAACTCAGCACAGCTGAAAAATTTATCTTTTTGCATTATATTAATATATTCAATGAAAATGAGGAATCATATTGAGATGATGCTGTAAGAACAAATTCTATTTCTGGAATTATTCCAGTGAAAGGAAGCCCAGCTTATCTATAGCAAGAACTGAACACTTGAGCATGTTACTGACGTTGAAAGAATGCTTTCTTCATTGAAATGCCTTCTTCACGAATACTTTATTGTTGTAAGATAGTCAACTTTAATACATAATAAACTTTGAATTTCGAATCCTACATTCACTTCTAGGATGAACATTCAGCTATTCAACCAGTTGGATTTTTCATTATATTAACAAAACTGTGGCTGAGCATTTTCCATTCCCTTATACCCTTAATTCTCAAACTGATTGTTAAGTGACACAGTATGTAACAAAGCTGAACATTTGAATTACTGGTACAGTCCGAATAACAGTCTACAATTTTGCTCACAATACTTAAGTTAACCTGAGGCCGTGGGATGAAACCAGGGACTCTATGATTGTGAAGTGGACTTCTTATAAATTCAGCAGTGGCCACCAAATAATAAATAAAAAAGATATTCTTTATATCCAGCTTAATATGAATATTGCATTAGAACATTGAATACTGCATTATTTACCCTGAGAGGAAATCTCATATGAATGTATGGTACCAGCTGCTACATCATGTAATAATAATAATAATAATAATAATAATAATAATAATAATAATGATAATAATAATAGTAATAATAATAATAGCAATAATAATAATAATTACAATGATAATAATAATAATAATAATAATAATAATAATAATAATAATAATAATAATAATGATAATAATAATAGTAATAATAATAATAATAATAATAATAATAGTAACAATGATAATAATAATAATAATAATAATAATAATAATCGCATCCATGGATCTTGAGATCGCTGGACATCTTCAAAATTTCCCCTGTGATTTCAAACTTCCTGAAGCACAATATGTCGTTGTGGAATACGAATCTCCAATTATACCACTCTAATGGAGTACTTGCCTCAGAAAATATAAACATCAACTGTGGAATTTTTCAAGGTGACTCACTTTCACCTTTAATATTCTGCATAGCCCTAATACCCCTTACAAGTGAATTAAACAGAACAGGGTATGGGTATAAAATTGCCAATAAAAAAATAAGCCACCTATTTTATATGGATGACTTAAAACTTTATGGTAAAGACAATAATGAACTTGAAGGCCTATTGCGCACCGTGAAAGCATTCAGTGATGACATCGGGATGGAGTTTGGACTTGAGAAGTGTGCCAAGGCCACTTTCCAGAAAGGGAAAGTGAAGACCACAAATTCAGTCGTGTTAGATGTTGACACAGTCATAAGAGAGCTTGAGCAAGAACAAACATACAAATATTTAGGGATAAATGAAGGCTCTGGTATTCAGCATGCAAGCATGAAAGAGAAAATCAGGAAGGAATGTTATAGGAGAGTTCGTGCAGTCCTGAAATCTGAACTAAATGCACGTAACAAGGTGTTAGCTATAAATTCCTTAGCAGTTCCAGTTGTTACTTATAGCTACAATGTATTGAACTGGAATATGAGTGAAGTAAAGAATATAGATAGAAAAATACGCAAGCTGCTGAGTTGTAATAGGATGCACCACCCAAAGGCAGACGTAGATCGCCTTTACCTTCCCAGAGCCCAAGGAGGTCGAGGCCTGATCCAATTTGAACTAGCTTACAAAACAACCACAATTGGACTGGCCAAATATCTCGAAATATCGAATGACTGGATGCTAAAGCTCGTGGAAAATCACGAGAGACGAAAGAAGCTTCATTCTATCATAAAGGAAAGCAAAAAAATTGCTATTGATCTCGTGCAGGATACCCAAACTGAACAACCCGAGGGAAGTACGGCAACTATGATGGCAATGAAAAAAGCGCACGAGCAATTGGCTGATAGGTGGAAGGAGAAACCTCTGCACGGCAAATATGTGACCCGCAGCAAACAAGCTGATGTTGACCAGAAGCAAACCCATCAGTGGCTACGGAGCTCAGGGCTAAAAGCAGAGAGCGAAGGTTTCATCCTGGCTGCTCAAGATCATAAGCCTATTAACCCGGAACTACCAGGCCAATGTGATGAAAAATGGAGCAGACCCAAAATGCCGATTCTGCAACGACATGATTGAAACAGTGGACCACCTAATCTCTGGATGTAAAGTCTTAGCACCAGTGGAGTATAAATTAAGACATGACAGAGTTGGCCAATATCTCCACTGGCTAATAAGTCGGCATTACAATATCAAAACTGCCGACAAGTGGTATAATCACCACCCTGAGGCTGTAACTGAAGGAGAAAATGTAACCATTCTGTGGGACTTTCCAGTACATACAGACCGAACCATCAAGGCCAATAAACCAGATATTGTTGTGAAAGACCAAAACAATAAAGTTTGCTTATTGATCGACATGAGCATCCCCTGTGATCATAATATCTCAGCGAAAGAGTTTGACAAGCTCAGAAAATATAAAGACCTACTTATTGAAATTGAGAAAATGTGGCATCTCAAGGCGGTTACAATACCAGTTATCGTAGGAGCACTAGGAATGATCAAGAAGGGAACCGAAAATTATATGAGAATGATCCCTGGCTTACCATCCCTGCAAGAAGTGCAAAAGATTGTCTTAACTGGTACATCACACGTATTGAGAAGAGCATTGTCGATGTGAGAACTGTTGCTGCTCATGTATTTTAATTTAACTTAAAAAAAAAAAAAAAAAAATGAACGAACTACTGAGTTTGGTTTAATGGCCTACCATTGTATACTATGAGTTTCTTTGCCCTAGGAGTCGGGAAGACACTCGGCAAGAAATGGAAGCAAATTTGAAAGAAGAAAAAAAAAGTAATAATAATAATAATAATAATAATAATAATAATGATAATAATGGTTTCAAATTTTGGTACAGAGCTAGCTGGGACACCTGGTCACCTCTGTACATTATTAATAATAATAATGGTTTCACCTTTTTGTACAAGGCGTGAAGTTTTGTGTGAGGGATAGTTGATTACATCAATCCCAGTGTTCAACTGGTTCAAATTTTATTCACACTGAAAGGATGAAAGACAAACTTCACCAAGGCAGAATTTGAACTCAAAGCCTAAAGACTAGCCAATTACATCAACCCGTGTTTCACTGGTACTTAATTTATTGACCCCACAAAGATGAAAGGCAAAGTTGACCTCGATAGAATTTGAACTCAGAACATATTGACAGACAAAATCTCACCTTAGCATTTTGCCTGGTGCACTAATGATTCTGTCAGTTCACCACTTTATAATGATAGTAATAATAGGTACTTTGAAAATATTTGAAAACATGCAGACAAATGCATAAGTGAAACCTCAGAACTTATAAATATTTATAACATACAAAAAGTTACAAAACAAAAACAAAACACTGCGCTTACCCAAGACACTCAGAGCTGAGCTCAGTAGTGTAGTAAAAGCATAATAAAAAAAAATAAGCAATAATGATGATAAAAATATCAAGTCACATTTAGTGCTACTGGTAATATGTAGTTCAATGCAACCTGTTTTAGGGTTGAGCTATCAGTGAGTGACTAAGCAACCCTACCAAGTGCTTACCTGGTAAGGAGGTGGCTGGCTTTTGCAGAATGCAAAACAAAACCTATTAAAGGGTGGATGAACCCACTAGAGTCAATCGCCATCCAACTATGTGTCTTTATTTACTGTGAAAATAAATATTAATGGTAGTAACTAGCACAGGATAATCAGCCTCAATGAGGGTAGATAGGCCTCTCAAAAGTCTTGGTTGACAACCTGCCGAGTGATGGTAACATAATTACTGGTTGGTGATAACCTTAAAACCCATGCCTCAGTTATGAGAGAAATGTCAATAATGGAAAGTAATTTCAATGACATCCACAAGGCTAGAGCTTTCATCAAAGGTGTCACATCTGGCATGAGTTCAGTGAAACAGCAGCACAGGCCCAGTTGTAATCAAGCTACTACTGACCCACAACAATGAAGGAGATAAAAATGGACAAAAGGGAATGACAAATTGTTGTTTGAATGTTATATTGAGAGGGAGTATTAGAAAAGTGGCTATAGGAACAAGTTACTAGAGCCTGGAAAAAATATTAACAATATGAGGAGCTGAAGAATGTGAGTAAACTGATCAGGTTAGACAAATTATGATCAAAAAGTGGTTAGAAAAGATGTAACTGGAAGGAATTAAAATGGAAGAGTGAAAGGAACTGCAGGGGCTACTGTTCCAGAAGAAATACCCAGAGGACTGGAGTATCTCCAGAGCTTAGACATGGATGGAGGAAATCTACCATCTGCAGAAGGCATTAGTGTACCTCAAACTAGGAAAATTAGTCCAGAACTATCAACTCATAGCAACTCAGTTTTCTACACTACACTACATTCCTCATTGCCCTTCCTTTACAAACTAACTGGGAAGAATTCTAGAATAATTCTGTGGCCTTCAAGTCATAAAGACTCATATATTCATTGAGACTCCTACCCAACCACATGTCATTATTCATGCCCTAAGTACTCACTACCTTCCCAATAGATGACAAGCCAAAATGCCTTGGTCCTTCTATTTTACTGTCCAAAATATTATGGCACAAGTGCATGGCAGTTGTGTACCAAACCTTCTCGACCTGTTTGTTTGTTTCATCCTAATCCTAGAAAACATAGAAAACCATATTTTTTCATCTTAACCAATTGAGATAATATTCTTCAGTACACTGGCTGTTTATATAACTGCTGTTTCGTTGATACAAGGAATGCATAATGTCTCTGGCAATGCAGATATAAGGCAATTTTATTTTTCTCATTCATTAACATGGTGAAGAATAGTATGGTTACACAACCTTGCCATGCTATCCTTATTTCTGTATAATCACAATCTTCAACTTTTGTGTGATTCTAGTGATGCTTGAAAACAAAGACAAATAAAATATTTTTGACTTGACAGCATCTTCACTCAGTGAAGATGTGTGTGTGTGTGTGTGTGTGTGTGTGGTGTGCGTGCATGCGTGCACATGCAACCTTTACCACTAATAATTGCCATTTTTAAATGTCAGTATTTTTCTATGGGTGTTTTGCAACTGAATCTTTTAATATATTTTGTTGCAGATGTTTGCTTTTTTCAATACCTTACATTTTCTGAGTGTTGGGGGTGCATACATTTCTGTTGTTGCAGATGCCATTATTTACAAATCTCCATAGAGAAAATGTAATATTAAACACAACTCCATCTCTTAGATACATCAAGTGAGCTGAAGGTAGTTGTGAAAAGAAAAGTTTGGAATCAGGCAGATCTGTACTTTTCTAACCAAACTACTAACAACAAGCACTAATCTCTTTTGTTGCAAAAGTTTTAAACTTTCCATTCAGCATAGTTATAGAACAGAAATTATCAATGTTATCTGCTTTAGAGGTTTTTCTCCCATATGTTGATGGACATCTCCTTCAACTACTGCTTAGCTAATTAGCTAATTTGGCTGCTGTAGTTGCTGCATGCTGAGAAAGATGTGTTCATCTTTTAGTACCTGGGTCATTTCTCAACATTTTGTCTAATGGACTATGCAAATCAAAAGTTATGGCTTGTCTAGCTGACAAGTTAAAACTGGGAGCACCCTATACTTTTTGCATCCATTGACATAACAAAAATCCTACCTAGGTAGTCTGGATGATTACTCCATGTCCACTCTGGCAGGAAATCCAGGAAATCCTTGTTAAACAATTGATAGAATTAGAATATAGCTAAGGAGATTGGGAGAAGGTAGCTTGTGTGTTTAATTAATTTTCTTGTTTCTGTTGTCATCCTGATGTTGTGGTCCTTGACATACTTTCTTCATCGTTGTCAAATCTGTCTTTCAGTATAGGACAGCCTTTTGCAGTCTTGCCTTTCTCTTTAACAAAAGTTTCTTGTGACAATTTTGTTTTACCTTTGTCATATACTGAAATCTTGGAATCTGTTAGACTGAGTTAGAGGGATGAGGTGAGTGTGTGCAGGTACAAGCTCTCTAGTGTTTTGGACGACAGGAAGATGTGTGAGGGTTTCATATGTTGATGTTGGTAGTGGGGAAACCATTTTATATTTAACCTCATTTGTAAATAAATCACTTGGTTAAAATATTTGATTTTCACTGCAGAACATACTGATATACAAATGAACATGAATGAACATAGATGTTCTGTTAGAACAAACTATATTGCAGTTGATACCATAAGAGAAACACTCATGTAGGCTTTTGATGCAAAACACACTCTAGCTCACTGGCTAATAGCAATACCAGCACCTGTTCTGACACTGTTTTACTGTATATCACTGATGGGGAGATAAGTCACTATTGTATCTAGCAGTTGAGCATCTTTCATTGATGAGACCAAGGAAGATCAAAACCTTGTGATCTGGTAGCATCAGCATTGAAAATGGTCGGGATTTATCCCACTGTAAGCAATATAAACAAGAGAGTATTTTGCACCAAAAGCCAATGTGAGAGTTTCTCTCATATTATCTACCACAGTATAGCTTGTTCTAATAGAACATCTGCTTTTAAGTGGGGATAAATATTACTTCTCACTGTTAATGCTGCCTCTGTCGCTAATATAAATTTTTTGATAACCGAGATTTTAAATTTCATAGTTATTCCAGTAATGATGTAAAATATCTGCCAAAAAATAGAACTGGTATTTTCTACAAGTCATGTTGCCTTATTAAACTTGACATACTCAACAAAAAGAAAAACAGAAATAGTGGCAAGCTGGCAGAATCGTTAGAACACTAGGCGAAATGCTTAGTGGTATTTTGTCTGCTGCTATGATCTGAGTTCAAATTCCAACTAGGTTGACTTTGCCCTTTATTGGCCCTTTTCAGGCCAATAAATTAAGTACCAGTTGCGGACTGGGCTCGATCTAATCAACTGGCCCCCTCCCATCAAATTTCAGGCCTTGTGCCTATAGTATAAAGGATTATTATTATTTCTATTACTACTACGATGACGACGACGATGATGACAATGACAACAACGAGGATGATGATGATAAAAACGATGATGATGATGATTATCATCATCATCATGAAAACTGCTAAATTTGGAACTGTTCTTTCACCGTTTTTTTCCTTATTTTATTACTTCCATGTATTTATCTTATATATTTACTTTACCTACCTTCCATCCATCCACCCTCTTCATCCACTTTCCTTTCTTCTCTAGTTTATTGATAACTGCCCTAATTCTATGACATTGACAGATCTCTCTCTCTCTTTTCTTTTTTATTCCCCAAAATACTGTCTCATTTATCTCTAACTTGATACAAAACAATCTAGGTCTATCCATAATACTTCCTCCCTTTCTGCTCTCCACTCAACATTCTTTTCACACCTTAGTAATTTATAGTTTAGTGAACAACCAATTGACAGGTAAATCCTACAGTTACCCCCAAATCTATCCTATCTGATATTTTCCATTATTTAAATGTTTTCAGACAAGTTCTAAAGAGAAGAAAAAATGGCAAGTGCTGAATGAGCTAAGTTTATACATACATACATGCATGCATACGTAGTAATAAATATATATATATATATATATATATATATGTATATATCTTTTTGTGTGTGTGTATATATATATATCTTTTTGTGTGTGTGTACATATATATATATATATCTTTTTGTGTGTGTATATATATATATATTATATACACATATTTTTGTGTACATATATATATTTGTGTGTGTGTGTGTATATATATCTATATATATATATATATATATATGTATGTGTGTGTATATATATATATACACACATACACACACACACACACATATAGTTGTATATACATGCATATATTCTCATCATCATCATTATCATCATACATCCATTTTCCAAGTCAGCATGGGTTTGGCGGTTTGACAGAAACCCGACAAACTTGAGGATTGTGCCAAGTTCCAATGTATATATACATATATATATTGTTGCATACAAACACACATATGCATGTACACACATATATATCTGTGTTCACTGCACACTGCATTCTGTTTCCCTTCCCCCTCTATCTCCCATTCACTTTTTGCTCTCTTGTGAACTCACTTAACCCATACCGGCCTCAGTACCACTCCATTTACATTCAGCTCCTTTGAAGGTGCACCCTGGCATATCTTCCATGCTGTCTTCTCTCTCTCTCTCTCTCTCTCTCTCTCTCTCTCTCTCTCTCTCTCTGTCTGTGGCATGTGACCTGCTGTGCTTGAGGAGACCTATTGAGTCACGTACATCAACATCAAAGTAAATATCAAATGGAAATTGTAGTTGTGATACCTGTGCCGGTGGCACGTAAAAAGCACCATCTGAACGTGGCCGATGCCAGTGCCACCTTGACTGGCTTCTGTGCCAGTGGCACGTAAAAAGCACCAACCGATTGTGGCCACTGCCAGCCTCCCCTGGCACCTGTGCTGGTGGCACATAAAAAGCACGCACTACACTCATGGAGTGGTTGGCGATAGGAAGGGCATCCAGCTGTAGAAACACTGCCAGATCAGACTGGAGCCTGGTGCAGCCTCCTGGCTTCCCAGACCCCGGTTGAACCGTTCAACCCATGCTAGCACGGAAAACGGACGTTAAACAATGATGATGATGATATATATATATATATATTTATATATATCCCCTCTCTCTATTTTCATTGACTGGGATACCCATGTATTTCCTCTAGTCCCTGTATCATAGTGTAGCCTCTCATCACCTGTCACAAAACCATTTCCTTCAGTACTCCTCCTCTCAGTTGAGAGGTCTTTGCAAGTTGCTTGGTGACCTCACTGGTGCCACATAAAGCACCCAGCTCACTTGGTAAAGAGGGTTTTAAAAAGGGTATCCAGCTGTAGAATCTGGTCAAAACTTGATACAGTCTTGTTAGACAGCCCAATCCTTGCCAGCATGAAAGATAGACATTAAATGTTAATGTGATAAGTATGGAATGCACATATTTCTTTGCTACTCTAGGCACAAGGCCCGAAATTTTCGGGGAGGGGGCCAGTCAATTAGATCGACCCTAGTATGTAACTGGTACTTAATTTATTGACCTCAATAAATCACACACTGATTTTGATTCAGGTATTTCAATTCCCTCTGAGCCAGTATATCCTGTCTGCATGTCGTTTAGCTTTGTGTGCTAGTAGTGTAGGGCCTGGAATTTATATATATATATATATATATATATATATATATTTATACACACATACACACACACACATATATACATATATACTCTCTTTTCTGTTGTACTTGTTTTGGTCATTTGACTGCAACCATGCTAGAGCACCGCCTTTAGTTGAACAAATCAACCCCAGGCCTTATTCTTTGTAAGCCTAGTACTTATTCTATTGGTCTCTTTTGCCAAACCACTAAGTTACAGGGATGTAAACACACCTATATCAGTTGTCGTGCCATAGTGGAGGGACAAATACAGACACACACGCACATATATATATATACATGATGGGCTTTTTTGAGTTTATATCCACCAAATCCACTCACAAGGCTTTGGTTGGCCCAAGGCTATAGTGGAAGACACTAGCCCAAGATGCCATTGAGTGGGATTGAACATGGAATGATGTGACTGGGAAGCAAGCTTCTTACCACACTGCCACTCCTGCGCCTATAAATCTGTCTATCTATCTATCTATCTATCTATCTATCTATCTATCTATCTATCTATCTATCTATATATATATATATATATATATATATATACACACACACACATACAGAGAATAAAAGTTATAAAGTTCACCATGTTAGTATATAGAGAATTGTGTGCATTCTTTACTATTTCCTTTGACTTATTTTCAGCTGTTTCCCCCTGAATTTATCTTTCATTGCATGTTATCTTTATTACTCTAGCAAACATTGATGTATCGGTTTCTTTACATTATTGTCAGAACTGTTTGCTTTCTTTTGTCATTATTTAGACATCAATGTATTATGTGGTTATTTGTTAAATGCTGCTTGAAGCTATGATTTCATGGAGAGGGAGAGAGGGAGAGATGGAGAGAGAGAGTGAGAGAGAGAGAGAGAAAGAAAGAGAGGCAGACAGACAGAGAAAGAGACGGGCAAACAGACAGACAAGCAGACAGACAGATAAACAGATACAAAGAGAGATGTGTTCTATTATTCTAAGAACTAATAATTGTAGTTTCTTAATAACAGCATATCTGTGTTTATGCACCCATGTCATTATACACACATACACACACACACACACAGACCACACACACACACACACACACACACACACACACACACACACACACACACACACACAGAGGCAGAAGCACACATGTGTACAAGAGTGGCTGAAGAAACAAGTGAAAGTAGTTCTCAACACTTAAAGTTGTAAGTATTTAATAACAGTTAGAATTAGTTCTACATTAGTTATAGTTTCATGGGTCCAGAACACATCTACAGCATAAGATGTACAATGGACATAGAGGAGAGAATTTAAAAGATATTTTAAGATGGTTTCTAGCTGAAAATATTTAGAATCCAGTTGCTTAGTTCAGGTCACATGGGTGCTTTGGCAAGCCAGTAACAACAGTTCTTTTAATACATGCACCACATGATCATGAACAGACAGAATATAATTGTCAATTTGTCAGCATTCAGTTACAATAACCCTGGGGAAGTAGATGGTTTGGCGGAATCAGGTCAGATGTCAGTTCACATGATATGCATGGTTGCATGGCATATGTATAATCAGATGACATTGAACCATATTCTGCATTTGCTGAACAGACAAACTTCTGGTGCTGTGGGGATTATATATCCAGAAATTGTGTGTGAGCTGGCTCAGCTAGCCCTAGAGTGGTATTTCTGGTTTATCAGCAGTCAATAGTTTTAAGTTAATTTAATGATGCCTCTTGTGATAACAACAGGATATGTCAGTCTTACTATTGATGAATACTATAGGTTTATACAGTTTTCCATGGAGGCAGAGGTGACAATCACCAATTTCTATGAGTAAGATGAGGGCACTGGCAAGGATGTTTCTTGTGATGTTAGGACAGTTGTAACCTTGTTATCAGAGTCTCCAGATAAAGTAGGTCTGGCAGGTAGGGATTTTCCTCATCTCAACTTATGAAGGAGTTTTGCTTTAATCTTAGAAAACTTCTTGCTAAAACACCATCATCAAAACATACAGGTAACCAACAACTCAACTTCCAATGACATGGGCATTAAAGTGGAGGAACTGACCATTCTTCTGAAGATAGATCATGTAGGCTGCCTTGTGACATGTGACTGTATCACACTTAAGGATCACAAAGCCAATTACTTTTCCTACTTTTCATCCCTCAACACTTGTTCCACCATTTTAAAAGTTTTTTTTCCAGTTCCATAACGACCACTTCCAGTTCCACTAAAGCACAAAACTGTCCTATTTTGACCCCTCTCTCTCACTTTTATGCCTTATCTCAAAGCATAAAGCCAACTTCCCCTCTACTGTAGCTCCAATCAGTCAAAGGCAATCTAAGTCTTTTAGGCTTCACTAGTGTTGCTGCCATGAAAAAGCACCCAGTACACATTGTAAAGTGGTTGGCATTGAGAAGGGTATTCAGCTGTAGAAACCATGCCAAAGCAGATATTGGAGCATGATGCAGTCCTTGAACCGATTATCAAACCAGCCAATTCATGCTAGAATGGGAAATGGATGTTTAAAGAATTATGGTGATGAAAGGCATTCTTTGAAATTCCGAGATTGAAGCAAAGCAGGAATATACTACCTTAACATAATGTCACAAAATATTCACCTTCATAGTTTCAAGATTAATTTTTGATTATTCCATCAATTTCATTAACAAACATGTTGTTTGATAAAGAACATTTTTATTTCAGTTTGAAATTTCACTATTAGATTAAAATGTTTTATTTATGATGACAACAGTATCAACATCTACAACCACAATTCAAATAGTTGCTCCAAGCCTTTTATCGTTGTATTTGTATCGTTATTAATAATTCAACTTTTGTCTTGTTTTTCTTTATTCTTTTCTATTTATTATTATTTATTTATATTTTATATATCAACAATTCTAAGAATTTCAATCTTTTACTTAGAAGATGCTATGTCTTTTTTTAATTTCTTTTCTTTTCTTTTCTTTTTCTTTTCCACTCATCTCTCTTTTGCTTTTTATCTGTTGCCCTCTGTCCTATTTTCATCATTTTCTCAATTCTTTATTTCCCTCCTCTTATACATTGTCTCTTTTTATCACTCAACTCTTACTTTGTTTCACATATATATTCAACTTAAATCTCCCTTACTATTTCACTCTTTTTCTCTTCCTCTCTATATCTATCACACTTATTCCTCCCTACCTCTCTTTGTCTCTCACTCCTTCAGTTTTATTCATATCAAATTTTCTCCTATTTTTTCTCTATCATAATTTTCATCATTCATCTCACAGCTTTCTTTTCTTTTTTCTTCTTTTTCACTATCATTCCCCCAAATTTCTCTTTCTCTTACTTCATTCCCTATATCTCTTTCCACTTTGCACCCTGCCTACGCTCACTTCTCCATCTATCTTCTTTTCTATGTCTACCCATTAAATACCATCCATCGTTCTCCATGTTATCACTCCAGTCTCTATAGAATATAGAAATCTAATGGCTTTACTCCACTCAGCATTGAAATGTTGTCCTGTTTACTGTTCTTGACTGTGCAACATTCAACATTTCTCTTCCTCTGTTCAATCTCTCCAACTGAATTTTTAGATAAGTGAACACACACACTTACTCTCACACATGCACACACACACACACACACACACATTACAAATATATTTTCTTCCTCTCATTCATTTTCTCTTTCTCTCTCTCTCTCTATCACACACACATGCAATTACTGATGCCATCTTCTCTTTCATCACTAGTCTGTTTTATCAGATAAACACATACACATACAACATACACATATAGCACATACACTTACATAGATAGAGTATCACTCTTGCTCACACATATACACACACAAACGTGTATAAACAATCACATAATTGGACACACTCCCTCTCTGCCCTAAATCTCTCTACTTCCCACAAAAATATATATGTTATCTCACACACACACACACACACACACACACACACACACACACAATATACTATATTGTATAAATGTATCTACATTGGATACAAAGATATACAGTATATAATGATAATTTTGTAAACTAAATCTGTTTTAGCTACCTGTCAGACATTGATGCATTCTCTGAAAGGAAAACAGTTTTACATAAATAAATGAATATGTATATATCATATATATGTATATATATATATATATATATATATATATATATAGTAGAAATATGTTATAAAAATAAAATAAAATATAATAAGAAAATATAAAATAAAATATAAAATACACATGGAAATGTAAGGCTAAAATAAGAAAAATCAACAAAAATGCACATTGTAAGTCTGTATATACATATATATATATATATAGTGAGAGAGAGACACACACACACAATGGTTTTTTTTCAGTTTCCATCGAACAAATCTACCCACAAGGCTTTGATCATCCCTGGGCTATAGTTGAAAATATTTGCCCAAAGTGCCATGCAGTAGAACCGGAAATCATGTAGTTGGGAGGAAAACTTCTTAACCATACAGCCATGCCTGGAATTAAAAAATCCTGATTGAATTTCTCAAATTTTGTTTTTGTTTGTTTTGATTGTTTGTTTTCTTTTTGCATAATTTACATCATTGGAAATGCATGATACCATAAATTGTTGATTCTAATTCAATTCTTTTCATGATGATGTGCACTGCTATGGCAAATATATTGTTTATTCTTTGACTTTAATGTTAAAGAGTCCACAGTTAAGTTTATTGGATCTCTTGTGTTTGGATGAATGAATTGAAGGCTTTTAATTTAGAATTTTGAAATCCTGATCATTGGTGCCATAATTCAACTCAGTCCATTGGGTCTTGTTCCCTGGATGTTATTAGAAATTAAAGAAAGCCAAAAACGTCAGTATAAATCACACAAAATTGACTTAGTTGTAAATTTAATTCTGTATACGACACACATATATTTGCAAAACACAAATATAACCAGGGGCATAAACATGTCTATTAAGATATTCTTCAAACATGCAATTCTTTCTATAACTGGAGCTTCCATTATTAACAAACTCAATGTTATTATGAATGGTGTATAGCCATAATAAGGCAAGAAGTATTTGATCCCAGAATACATCACTTTTAAATGTATAGCTTAACTGCATTGGCTAAAATATTTATCATTGTTGGCTAAATCATTGGCGTGCAAGTGAAATGCTTATCAGTATTTTGTCTGTCGCTTCATTCTGAGTTCAAATTCTGCTGAGTTTGTCTTTGCTTTTCATCCTTTGGGGGTTGATAAATTAAGTACCAAGGAAACACTGAGGTCAATGTAATCAACAATCCCCCTCCCCACAAATTTCAGGCCTTGTGCTTTTAGTAGAAAGGATTATTATTATTATTACTATTATTATTATTATTATTATTGAAAGAGTGTAGTGCATGCCGTCAAAGTGACACTAGAGTAAAATATATGAAGCCCAGTATACCCATCATGACTACCCATCTGATAAGGGTACACCAGGCACATGCATTACAACCATGTGTGCAACATGGTGATCTCATATCAAGATAAACAGTGCATAGTATTAGTATCTAGTGTGTTAGGGTGGGGGTCCAGGTGAATAGTTTGTAGGACCTGCCTATTGGAAGGGGCAATTATTGATCCCAGGTTAGTGTAGCAGAGTGTGAAAT
The DNA here is from genome assembly GCF_006345805.1 of Octopus sinensis. Lineage (NCBI taxonomy): Eukaryota > Metazoa > Mollusca > Cephalopoda > Octopoda > Octopodidae > Octopus > Octopus sinensis. Next base: position 20,667,897 of record NC_043004.1, read on the forward strand.
TTTAATTGTAGATTTATTGAAGATAGTAATATCTATGATATGGTGGGAAATTAGAACTTAGGATTTTGAAAAATAGCTTGGGTAAAAATTTAACCTGAAGAGAGAATGATGATGCAAGACATAAGACTTCCCACTTTCTGCCCTATGAGGGCTTAGGATGTGGCATTGTGATAGTCAGGCTAGCATGGGGAGTCTGGAGATAATTCAACCTTCAATGTGGCTGGAATATGGGGCAAATATTGGCTGCAGGGTAATTCAGTTGCAGAGTGATGGGGTGTGGATGGGTAGAGGCAAGACTTGCAGGCTTAGATTCAACACTAAGAAAGAGAAGTGTGACTTTCGTTTTTAGTCTAGTGTTGGGTATGTATGGGATCCACTTGCAGAAGCCTCTATTTGGGAGAGTTTGGTTATAGTATGGGGCATGATTATTAAATATATCTTCAATAGCTGATAGGTTAGAAACCTTGATTGAATCACCAGTGATAATGCTACTAAGGGCAAATCCAGGGTGATTAGATAGGACATTGCAATATTGTAATAACTCATTTGATAAAGGTTTTATAGGTTAGCATCTAAGTCAAGAGTCACATCTAAGAAGTTAGTGCCATTTTCAAATGCGTAAGATTATAATTATTAAAGAAATTTTAGAGGGCCTTTTAGCTGCACTCAACAGATGGTCGAGACATAACCATGGCTGTGAGAAGAGCATAATCCATGTATAGACCTCTGGATTGGATAGGGCAGAGCTGGTTTATCTAGGATAGAGATAAAAGATCAACCAGGTCAATAACATGAGCAGAAACTGAGGATCCCATGGTTATAACAGAGATCTGTAGAGGAATTATGGAATATTATATATATTGTTATTAAAAGAAAAGTGTTTTCCTCACAGCTAAGATTAATGTTGATGCCTGACAAAGAGAGGGGTGTGAGTTTCTTGGAGGATGTGGAAGTAATAATTTGAAATAGCAAACTAATAGAAGTGAGCACAAAAGGATTACCTCACTAGTACAGATGCAAAGCAGAAGCTTAGCTTTTTCATCGCTAAATCCAACTTAGTGGGCAAATACGTTTAGTAAAAGGTTTGATGGAGAAGTCAGGCTTGTAGTCCTTCAGGGTGAAGTGGAGGGATACAGGGTTTTGTTCAATTAAGTAATCTGAGGTCTGTGATCAGCTTAGAGTGGAGGTCGTTGATTATCTTTATGAGCATTCCAATGAGTGTGCCTAATTTCCACTAAGTTCCCCAGATAGAAAATTGGCATACATATCAATCTGAAAAACATACAAGTTTGGCAAATTTTTCATCCTTAAGATAATTCAGGAGAAGTCCTTTTGGAATAAATTCATCTAATTAGATAATTAAATATTCATAATATTCATAATATATATATATATATATTTATTTATTTATTTATTTATTTATTTATTTATTTCAGAGGCGAGCTGGCAGAATTGTTATCTTGCTGGGTGAAATGCTTAGTGGTATTTCGTTTGCTGCTATGTTCTGAGTTCAAATTCCACTGAAGTCAACTTTGCCTTTCATGCTTTTGGGGTCAATTAAATAAGTATCTGTTATGCACTGGGTTCAATGTAACCAACTTAATCCCATTGTCTGTCTTTGTTTGTCCCCCCTTTGTTGAACCCCCTGAGGGTAATAAAGAAATGTATATATATATATAGGGAGAGTTTACGAAAAAACAAAAGACGAAGACAGGTGGTGTACAAAACAAACAGATGTATTAGTATAATGCTCAGGAATAGAAAAAGTCTTTAACATTTCGAGCCTACGCTCTTCTACAGAAAGGGACACAGAAGAAACAAGGAGAGAAAAAAGGAGAGAAAAAATGTGTGTAGTGGCTAATCACTGGTAGTTTGGAACCTAACACCTCATGATAGGCGAGAGATAACTGTGTGTGTATATATATATATATATATTTATACACACACACACACATATACACAGATACACACACACACATCTACACAAGCATACAAGCACACTCATAAATGTTATAACATTGCATGTATGTATGATGAATGTTACACATTACATAATGTCCACATGAATGTTGTTTGATAAATTCGTCTTCATAAGTTATGTCTATAAATCAATAGATTCAAGTATACATTCCTCTTTGACTTCTGGTTATCACAGATCTAGTAGATCTTAGTGAGATCCATATATTTATTTAGTTATATATGAAAGCTCTCATGACAGGGCAAATATCACTGTAATCCTTTCAAGTGGTTTGAAAGGTCTTAAATAAATGTCATCGATTTGTTCATCTAAATTTGATTATTGATTAAAATGCATATTATCAATATTTACATAGATCTATACATACAGGTATATATATATATATATATATATATATATATATATGTGTGTGTGTGTGTGTGAAATGCATCTCTTTTTCTCTCTTGCTTCTTCTCTTCCTTACTTCCTTTGTGTGTGTGTGTGTGTGCATGTGTGTATGCATATATGGGTGTATGTATATATAAATATATATATATATGTATGTATTCTCCTCCTCATCATCATCATCGTTTAGCGTCCGCTTTCCATGCTAGCATGGGTTGGACGATTTGATTGAGGACTGGCAAACCAGATGGTAGCACTAGGCTCCAATCTGATCTGGCATAGTTTCTACAGCTGGATGCCCTTCCTAACACCAACCACTCCGAGAGCGTAGTAGGTACTTTTACATGCCACTGCCATGAGGGTCAGTCAGGCAGTACTAGCAGCGTCCACGCTCAAACGGTATTTTTTACATGCCACCTGCACAGGAACGAGTACAACAGCACTGGCAACGACCTCGCTGGAATGTTGTTTTTCATATGCTTCTGGTACAAGTGTCAGTAAGGTGATGCTGATAACAATCACGCTTGAAGAATGGTGCATTTTATGTGCAACTGGCACAGAAGCCAGTTTTCTGCTCTGCTATCCAGCTATCTATCTATCTATCTATCTATCTATCTATCTATCTATCTATCTATCTATCTATCTATCTATCTATCTATCCATCCATCCATCCATCCCTTCCTCCCTCCCTCCCTCCCTCCCTCTCTACCTACCTACCTATCTATGCATTCACACATACTCATGTATACATGTACACACATGCACACACACACACACACATTCACACTTATCTACTCACATACTCGTACACACCCATATATGTCTCATTCAGATTCTATCTCCCAGAGTAACACACAAAGCTTTGGCCAACAAAGGCAATAGTGGAAGATAACTGCCCAAGGTACTTTGCAGTGGAGCATAATTCAAATCTGTGTTGGATGGAAGTGAACTCTTAACCACACATAAATATGATTTATATATATATATATATATATATATATATATATATATATACTCTTTTACTTGTTTCAGTCATTTGACTGCAGCCACGCTGGAGCACCGCCTTTAGTTGACCAAATCGACCACAGGACTTATTCTTTGTAAGCCTAGTACTTATTCTATCAGTCTCTTTTGCTGAACCGCTAAGTTACAGGGACGTAAACACATCACCATCGGTTGTCAAGCGATGTTGGGGGGACAAACACAGACACACAAACATATACACACACATACATATTTATATATATATATATACATATATACGACAGGCTTCTTTCAGTTTCCATCTACCAGATCCACTCACAAGGCTTTGGTCAGCCCGAGGCTATAGTAGAAGACACTTGCCCAAGATGCCACGCAGTGGGTCTGAAGCCGGAACCATGTGGTTGGTAAGCAAGCTACTTACCACGGCAAAATGCGTAGCCATATTTCATCTGCCGGTACGTTCTGAGTTTAAATTCCGCCGAGGTCGACTCTGCCTTTCATCCTTTCGAGGTTGATAAATTAAGTACCAGTTATGCACTGGGGTCAATGTAATCGACTTAATTCATTTGTCTGTCCTTGCTTGTCCCCTCTATGTTTAGCCCCTTGTGGATAATAAAGAAACACATATATATATAACATTATCATCATCACCATCATCATCATCATCATCATCATTTAACATCTGTACTCCATGCTAGTATAGGCTGGATGCTTTAACAGGATCCAATAATTGGAAGATTGCTTTAAACTCCAATGTATGCTTTGTCATAGCTTCTATGCCTGGATCCTTTTTCATATGCCAACCACTTTACAGATTGTACTGACAGTTTTTTTTTTTATTTGCGTGTGGTATCAGCACTACTGAAGTCACCAAGTAATTTGCAAGACAAGAACCCACAACTGAGTTGAGAAGTAGTATTGAGGGAGATGGTTTTGTGCCAGATACTGAGAAGCTAAATTATGATAGAAGACAGGAATAGATATCTTTCTTTAGAGGAGATAATAGCTACCCTTGCTGGATAGGGCAAATGGATGGTGGAAATGAAGTGGGTACTCTCAAGGTACAAGAAGGTAGATAAAAAAATAATAGGGTTAGGGAATTGAGAATGACTGGATGGGTTTGTGTGAATGTGAGAGTAGGAGAATGATAGGGTGTTGGAGATAGAGACAGAAGTGAATGCAGCAAATGAGGAATTCAAGTGTAAGCATAATCCTTATGAGAGCTCAAAATCTCTCATGGAAGCGCCATCCAACCAAAGTACAAATATATAGGAAACTACCACCTGTATCATCTCTTGTGAAAGGTAGAAGAGTCCAGTTTGCTGGACATTGTTGTATAGCTGAAAACGGGGCAATTTCTACTCTTATCCTCTGGAAGCCATCTACTTGCGATACCAGAGGGCGCACACTCTCCTACCCTGATGTAATCTCCCGGGATACAGGCATCCAGCAACAGGACCTCCGTAATGCTATGATGGACCGTGAAGTCTGGTGTAGCATAGTAAATTCCATTGTCTCGACCACGGTCAAACAATGATGATGATGATAATCAATAGTGGATCCTATTTACTTGATAACCAGGGTTAAGACTCGATTACTATGGGTCTTTCAATTTATCTTTTATTTGTTTTAGTCATTAAACAGCAGCCATGCTGGGGGCATCACATTGAAGAATTTAAGTGGAACTAATTGACCCCTGTACTTATTTTTTTTTTGTTAAACCTGGAACTTATTCTGTAAGTGTCTTTTACCAAACTGTAAAGTAATGGGAACATAAACAAACCAACACCAGTTGTGAGTGGTGGTGGGGCACAAACACAGGTACAAAGACCACATACACAGATATTTATACATATATATATATATATATATATATATATATATATATATATGGGTGGGGGGAAAGGACAACAAAAACCAAGGCAGGACGAATATCTCAAGTCATATAGAAAAATTTAATTAGGGTAAATTTGAAGTCTTACATAGTAAAAATGTGGATTCTAGCCATTATCTTGGAGGCCCAAAACTGAAATAGGTATTTCGTCACATATGGACATGATTCAAAAAGTTCAGTTCTTGAATTTAGACATGTGGCTGGATCAAAGGAACTTTTCCAGATAAGCCATCTTTCCATATTAAAAAGACCACGCTTGCCACTATCATTGGTATAAGGTTTACACTTTGCTAACATCTTCCAGTATATCCTATAGCTAACACCTTGTTCTTTTAAGAACTATAACTGGATAATTTGGTAGTTTTTTTATTTATTCAAGTGCCTGAAGCTTAAGGTATAATTGTTGAACCTTGCTTTGAAATTTCCCTCTGTGTGACCCACACATCTCTTTGATGAAAGTATGTTATTAGCATTCGTAGAATTTGCGGTGGCTTCATAGATAATGGCCTCAGTCATAGAGGGTCCATTTAGCAGGCACAAATCTTTATCACTGCAGAAACAGCTGGCTTTGTGTTGTTGCTTTGTATTGTGTGTAACTGTTTGTTCTAAATTATATATATATATTGGTAAAAACGGTAAGATAACAAAAGAAAGAAAGAGACTTCAATATTATGTAAATAGAGGAAATATATCTGTAAAATGAAATGTGACAATTATTTGGTAGCCAAGATAAAACTCTGAGTTTTAGAAGTTTTAGAAGAGATGGTGGTGTGGATTTTCACCTCGGCATCCAAAACTCAGAGTTTTAGAAGTTTTAGAAGAGATGGTGGTGTGCATTTCCACCTCGGCATCCAAAACTCAGAGTTTTATCTTGGCAACCAAATAATTGTCACATATTATTTTACAGATATATATATATATATATCGAGAGAGAGAGAGAGAGGAGAGAGAGAGAGAGAGAGAGACAAACAAATAGACAGATAGAGACAGAGATAGATAGATAGATAAGTACCCAAACTAAAATAAATTACACAGTACAAACGTAGAGTAAAATCTATATTATGTAGTCCATTATTACCTTAAATTTCATATCCAGTTTAAAATACATAACTTATCACCAGAAGATGAGCAGCACTAGTTTCTTGGGAACAAGAACTGAACATGCATGAAGAAAATTTCAGGGCTGTATTCAAGAATGCTAAATGTCGTATACAACAGAAATAACAAACTAACATCAATATCTGCAGCATTTATAAATACAGCAAACAACAGCAGTAACAAAACTAGAATATCTGAAATCACACTAGAACAAGTACACAAAAACTGACCATAGGAACTGTGGAATCAACTGCAATTGCAGGAACACTAATGGCATGAAAACAATGAGCGAATGACAATAGCAACAGTTATTCAAGCAATAATGATGGAAAAGAAACAAATTATTATCTACATTTGAAATTGACAGCAACATACAGCTTTTGATCTTTATTTATTTCTCATCTTCGAAACAAGTAACAGAGCTTCTTTTGTCATCCATTCAATCCTTGACTGCTGAGATTAATTTCTATAACCTTGTGTACATGTGTGCATATCTAACTTTGTATGTTGCAGTGGTGGATTCATATTTTATTGAATATAAAAGAACATGATCCTCTTATTCTAATGTTAGCCATAAAATTATATAGACATGTCTGTCTTATGCTTTTCTATATTCCTCCATTCTGTATGTTAGCGATAACATTCGATAGATAGTGGGAGCTATGGGTAATTTTATATCCTTTCTATATATTTCATAGTTTCAGTCCTAACAATAAAAGAATCAATGAAATTAATGAAAGAGACTTGGAGCAGATTATTTTAATTTAGTAGAAAGAGTAGATATTGAAACACTAAAACATTAGAGGTAAATATTTGGTTGAGAGAAACAGTATTAATTAATGACTTATGCAATTTTCATATTCCTTATAGTTATGGAAGATAACTCTAGGTATGCATTCGTCTTATTCTTTATATTTAATTAGTAGAGTAAAACAGAATTGTTTGATGATTGGTTGATTAATACAGATAATAACAAGTGCATTAGTTTTTACAATCTTAATACTGGGAGTATTATAAAGATAATTAGAAATGAATATGCAATGAAGAGGGAGAAAAATGTATTGCTTTTCTTTTTCTATGAGAGGCAACAGATGACAGGTTTCTCTTCACTGTACTTCTCGCAACAGCATTGAAGGACAAGTGTAAATCAAAGACTAACATTGTATTTTTTTTATTTTCCCTCACAGAATATTTCATTTAAATTAACTTGTAATGATCCATGTTTTAAAGATGTTAATATTAATTTAGCCATTGTTTTTCATGCAGATGGTGTCTCTGACATGTATGTGTGTGATGCATGAGCATTGCATGCATACATACACATGCACACACATGCACGTACACACTCTAAACTAATAAATGATATATAAACTAAGAAAATATAAAAAAACAAATACTCCTAAGCGAAAACATTTTCATTTCTACTTTATTATTTTTCATGTTTATTTGTGCAATTCTGTGTCAATAATACAGAAATATATTTCTTCTTAAATAGCAATATGAAAGACTGCATTAATATCATTTTTCTCTTTTTTCTTCATCTTAATTAACTTTTAGATATTTTCATCAAAAGAAATTGTAACTTTAAACACATTAAATTCAATCAAATTATTTCACGTCAGATCTCTATCTTTACAGATCTTAACTACAGGTTATGTTCAACATACATGATTAGAATATTATCAAAATAAATCATAGATTACCTATTAAATCAGAAAAGGAAATTCTCCAGAATATTCCAGTGAGAATTTCTTTAGATAAAATATTTTAAGGAATGTTCATTCTCTTAAACTGAATGCATTAAAATCGATTTTAGAAAGTTTAGTTTCTTTCATATATTTTGCTGATATTTGTTTTCCATAAAGATTAATTATGCTATGATATCTTTCTTATGTTACTGGTAACATGCCTGATGATGGTGCTCCCAAATGGCTATATGCTTGAAGGCTAAGATAAAGATTTAAAGAATTAAAAATTTAATCATTTCAACATAATCCACGCAGTAGTAAATATACATAAGATGTTAAGTGAAGTTAAACTTTAAATGATACTACCTGCCGTCATTGTTCTTATCATCAGTGTTTCTATGTTCACTCTTCCATGCCTTTGTGAGTCAAATGGAGTTCTATTAAGGCAAATTTTCTATTGTTGGATGCTCTTCCTCTCACCATTTCACCATTTTGTCCAAACACCATTTTCATCATTTCACCATTTCACTTTCACCATTTTGTCCAAAAACGATAATATTTTTCCCTTATCTATAAATGTTTTCATTGTAGGTTGAAAACAAAAAAATACTGGTTGGTATGATAGCGACATTTTATTTATAAGGCAAGGAGGCTAAAACACATATTCTCTTCCTCTTTCCCTCCCTCTCTCTTTATTTGGTGGCATATAACATAATATTCATATAATATGCATGGGCATATTAGACACACCTCAATTTCAGCAGAATATATTCAGGAAAGGGAAGAAGAGGTTTTAGCACATTAAAACATGTAATATTTAAAGCAATCCAGCAGTACATTATAGATCATTACAAAAGTACCTCAGCTATTGCATAAAATTCAACCGCATATAAAAAATGTAAGTTAGCTGCACAACTGAACACAAATCATGAAAGAGTAAATATTCTACATGATTACAATAATAAAACATTCAATAAAAAAAAAGACTAAGCCGAATACATTTTATGAAAAGCAAGCTCCTACTACGGTTGAACATAGAACAAAACAAAAAAGTATTTATCATTAAATTCCATAAACTCATCATCTTTGTTACTGATTTCACTGTATTCAAATAATGCAATATCTTCTGTGCTATCAAAAACATTGCTAATGCAACACTTCTTAAAACCTTCACAATTATTTCAGTTTTTAAGTTATACCAAAACTTCTCCATCTTATCGCACATTTGTGCAGTGGTAGGTAAATTCATCCTTCCTGTTGGTGCGAGGCCATGAAGTGGATCTTCCATTCATTTGTACTAATGTTCTTACATGTTTTGCTCAAATGGCTTATTTGCAATTGTCTTGACAATCTGACAGGAATGACAGCTGAGATTTCAATTTTCTCAACTTTTTTTATGGTTTCAGTGTTATGTGCTCTAAACTGATTACAAACCAGAAAAGAAGGTTTCCTTAAGAGTCTACCAGGTCACCTCACCCATACATCAGTTTCATTTCAGGTTCATTCACCTAGCCTTTTGGATAGAGATGAAAAAATACATATGGAATTTTTATCTTTTAAATAACTAAATCAGTGGCAGTTATATGCCATCAGCACAGCAAGCCAGAACTATGGTATAATGGGTTCTTTTCCTGACAATTGGCTTTTATCAAGACTGTTTTATTCCTCTTGGTACTCACAGTTTTGCTACATTGCCAAAATTTCTTCCTTATTTCCTGTTTGGCCCAGTTTAAAGCAAGTTTTCATCTGTTCTTTTACAACACACTTAGGAAATTCAAATATTTTTTCAACATGATTAGCTGGCGTTCCTGCGTAATTTATGCTATTCTATGCATTGATAAATCCTGCCATTTCATAAACCAGTAACATCAACCTCCTGTTCCTGCAAAATTCTGATTTGTTCTTTTGTTTTTTTTCTCCTGGCTTCAGTAATTAGCATTTTGGTAGAAGCACTTCTCCCTAAATTTTTTTCATCCGGTCTCCACGTTTTCATGTTATTCTCAAGTTCAGGCTAAAGTCGGGCTGAAGAATGAAGGTTATGTTTATCCTTTTTAGCTGTTTTTGAGTTAATCTTCATGCTGTCACCAGACATGTATCTTTTTTTTTCAGTAGATGTGGGCCAGACCTCCTTGCTACAGCTGCCGTTTCCATGCTCCTTAGTATCTTCTATCACATTTAGTTTATAGTGCTTAATCTTTTCTCCTGCTGCCATATCATTGAAAGTAAAATTTCATGAACAACCAGCACCTTTGGTATTGCATATACCAGGACCAAGTAATATTGTTATAAAAATTAAATCATCCTAAGATGTCTATACCATAATATATGGCAGTATTTCCTCTCAGCGTGTATGTGTGTGACCACACTGGAATATAAAATTATGTGCACTAAAAAAAAGAAAGTAAGTGAAAATAAATCTATAGCTTTTAAATTATCGATATCCGGTGTCTTTCTAGGTACATCACTTTGCAGGCAATTTCCAAAAACTTAGAACATTTGAGAGTTTATCTTGGGCAAGACAAATCAAATGAGGTGATTTTGAAATATTGACTAAAAAAGCTAAAAAGTGTTAAAATTGGCAAAGCTTTTGAAGTTTTAAATGATGTTTTGAAAGAGTTGGTCATTTTGTGTAATAGTTTTCAAAGAAAAGATTTGGCATCTATTGATGTACAAAATTTTGCTTAGGCAAAAGTTAAAAAATTAAAATCAATATGTGATCTTGGTAATCATGTACTTTTCAATGTATATATAAATGGGTTGGTACATTAATGATCTGATAAAAAAGAACTACTGCTGATAAGGCAGACATATTAGCTTTTATAGAATTATTATGTGACCATTTGAAAGAGAGATTTTTTTGATGGAAGGAATGCAAGATTGTTTAGAATTTGATCTTACTGAATTAAAATCACTTGGTTATCCGTATGGTATTGACTAAAACCAAAAATAGGGCCTTATGTCCCACCTGTTATAATTTTCCCAATGATGAAAATGTAATTGTTGAGGAATATAAAGACTTTATACGTACATACATACATACATATAATAATAATAATAATAATAATAATAATAATAATAATAAGGCAGTGACTCTCATGGCTCCTGATTTTAACTGATTGGAAGTGATATCATGTACATTGTTTTGTCTTGATATAAAAGATGGGCTACAGCAAATATTCTGCTCAATACCACAATTGTTTGACCATAACCAGTTGAGCATGCCCCTTATTGGCTGATGATATGTGTATCTCTGATCATGAGCAGAAGTAGTGGGGGAGCATCATAGCCATGTGTTGAGAGGGATTCTTTGGGGTTTGGATAATTCACCTCTGGAAACATGGGTGTTTCATTCAACATCCTTAAACAACCTTTATTCAGGGACCTTTTGAGTGGGATGGGTTACTTGACCAGAAGAAAATTCTAACTGGGCCCCACCTGCAAGGTCATGTGCTGTTTATCTTGACAAGAGATCACCATGTCATGCACATATGGTTGTGATGCATGTGCCTAGTGTATCCTTATCAGACGGGTAGTCATGATGGGTATACTGGGCTTCGTATATTTTACCCCAGTGTCACTTTGATGGCATGCACTGCTCTGTCACTCTTTACTCTTTACTCTTTTACTTGTTTCAGTCATTTGACTGCGGCCATGCTGGAGCACCGCCTTTAATCGAGCAACTCAACCCCGGGACTTATTCTTTAGTAAGCCCAGTACTTATTCTATCGGTCTCTTTTGCCGAACCGCTAAGTAACGGGGACATAAACACACCAGCATCGGTTGTCAAGCAATGCTAGGGGGACAAACACATACACACAAACACACACACGCATATATATATATATATACATATATACGACGGGCTTCTTTCAGTTTCCATCTACCAAATCCACTCACAAGGCTTTGGTCGGCCCGAGGCTATAGTAGAAGACACTTGCCCAAGGTGCCATGCAGTGGGACTGAACCCGGAACCATGTGGTTGGTAAACAAGCTACTTACCACACAGCCACTCCTGCGCCAATAATAATAAGTTTGACAAATAGGTATAAGTTGATTAGTGTGTTTGAATGTTGAGCACCAGCACAGTTTATGCTACCTGTTGTCATTCGCTGTTGTGGTATACTTCCGTTGGATCAACTTCAGGAACTCCATATTGATATTGAAGTTTTTGCATTTCTGTAATATTATTTGCTTTTATTGATTCCCTAACTTGATGGGCATATAACAAGAAGCCAGCCAACACTAAAAGTCTCTAGCGAAACATATCTTTATCAATGTACCTGATGAGAATCCGACTGATGGGTCAAAACATAAGTTGTACTCAATAAATGTTTAACACTGAATCCATCTCCTGTTAATTAATATTATATATATATATATATATATATATATACCACCTTCCCTATCCTTCCCATCCAATCCCCCCATCCTATCCCACACACCCTCTCCCACATACCCCACCTCTACCCCACCCTCTGCTACCCACAAACCCCAACTCTACCCCAACCCTCAGCCGAACTCACACCCCACCCGTGCTTTCCCCACTCTCGCCTCCCCCACCTCCAAACATCACACCACACTATACCATACAGCATTACACATCACATCACAACACACCACCCACACACCCATCCCCACATTTTCACACCTACACATACATACATGCACACGTCCAGACCACCAGCCCTCTTTCACACGCACATACATTCTCTCTTATACACACACGCACCTTCGTGTTGGGGTCATCTTTACTTTGTTATCTCCCCTACTTTCCCTCTCATGTGTGACCCTTTTGTCTGAGTCAGTTGCCATGATTGATCGTTAGCCACTACACACATTTTTTTTCTCTCCTTGTTTTTTCTGTGTTCCTGAGCGTAGGCTCGAAACGTAAAAGACTTTTTACTATTCCTGAGCGTTATATTAATACATCTGTTTGTTTTGTACACCACCTGTTTTTGTCTTTTGTTTTTTTTTTCGTAAACTCTCCCTATATATATAATGCATATCTTGTTACTAAAAAAACAAAACAAATTTATTGTCAATTTTTCTGAACTAATAGAATTTAGCTCCCAAACTTGATAACATTGCAAAAATATTAAATGTTAGTAGAGTATTTCTAATATCAAATGTTGGGTGTGATCATAGCTCTAGTTTGAAAAATTCTATTAAAATTCACCAAAACCAAATTATCAGAAAAACATTTTGAGTTGAAGTTATCATAATGTTGAAGATGTGATTGATAAGCAAAAAGTTTATGTTCTGTAGGTAAATACCAAAAATAGACAAAAATAACAAAATTAAAGTTACTCTATATTTCTATAGGCTATTATGATTTAATATCATGTACAGTCAATATCATATTATTTACAATTATAAAACAGATATTTTGGATTTTTTTTACACATACATTATCCTAGTAAATATATTATGCTTATTAAAAACAAGATTGAGATTATGAAATTTTTTAATTTGATTTATTGCATTGATGCTATATATAAATTAGATCACTTTAATAATCGATCTAATATCGTCTTTTACATATTAAAATATTAGAAAAGAATCACATAGCCAAAAGTTGAATCATAGGTATATTTTAAAAATTATAGGTGTAAAAAGCACCATCCGAACATGGCCGATGCCAGTGCCACCTTGACTGGCTTCTGTGTCAGTGGCATGTAAAAAGCACCAACCGATCGTGGCCGCTGCCAGCCTCCCCTGGCACCTGTGCTGGTGGCACATAAAAAGCACCCACTACACTCATGGAGTGGTTGGCGATAGGAAGGGCATCCAGCTGTAGAAACACTGCCAGATCAGACTGGAGCCTGGTGCAGCTTCCTGGCTTCCCAGACCCCAGTCGAACCGTCCAACCCATGCTAGCACGGAGAACGGACGTTAAACGATGATGATGATGTATTTTTAAAAAATTGTAGGTTTAATAATTTTCTCTAAATATTACACATATTTTTAAACTGGAGAATTTACACCCATTTTAATATTTTTGCCAGCATCTTTCTTGTATCTGCTTTTACTCATTTCAGTCATTTGATAGTGGGCATCTGGGGCACCATCTTGAAGGATGTAGTTAAAAAGATTGACCCCAGTCCTTATTTTCTAAGCCAGGTACTTATTTCATCAGTCTCTTTTTGTCAAACCACTAAGTTATGAGGATGTAAACAAACCAACACTAAATATCAAGCAGTGGTGGGTGACAAACAAGCACACATGTACGCATGCACGCACACACACACACACACACACACACAAACATACACACACACACACACATACAGGACTAGCTTCTGTAGTTTTTGTCTGTCAAAGCCACTCACAAGGCTTTTGTTAGTCCAGGCTATATTAGAAGAGATTTTGCTTAAGATACCATCCATTTCCATTATTATGAATTTGAATTTGGATCTTGAGTCATAATGAATCTTTCATTTACTGATTACACAACCATGGACACCATCCTTACGAATGTGTTGTAGTTGCTGTCTTGATACACCTTGGTCATCCTGACTGTTGATCTAGGATTTCTCGGCTCAACATCAATGCAAGAAGCACCATTGGCTCAGTTGAGCTTTTCCCTTATCTCTTCACAATCTGCTATGTTGCAGTCCCATGACTCCACCATGTCCTTGGCAGGGTGGTTGAACAGATGCTATGCCTTGCAAAAAGACAATACTGTAACTATGCAGAGCATGGTCATCACCCCATCGGGTATTTTCAGATACCCACCTACCCATGTTTTCTAGGTTAGGGTTTTACAGTTACCAGTATTTGCTTTCAGTTACATCCTTTTCTCAGTGGTTTTTATTTGGTTATTGGCTGGGGTGTATTTAAGCATATTTAGTGATATTTGATCAGCTATTTCAGGCAAACATTGGTGGTCCTCTTTTATGACAATTCCTTTTTCAATTCAAGTAATAATAATAATGTTTAAGTAAAAATTATTAAGGAGTCAAGTTAGCTAGAAGAAACTGTCTCTAAAGTAGTGAGAATTAGGGAAAAAATAATTGGCTTATGAGAGGCCCAGCTTTGCATATAGGACCAAGGTCAATTTCTGAGACATCTGTTGGATAAAAAAGAGCATCTTATATGCCATGAAAATTTGTACACACACACATATATATACACACACACCCATATATATTCAATATGGTTACTTACAATAAAGAACAGATATTTCGAATTCTTTTTACATATACATTATTCTAGTAAATATGCTATACTTATTAAAGAGAATATTGAGATTATGAGATTTTTTAATTTAATTTATTTCATTGATACTAGATATATATTAAACATGTCATATTTTATGTATTAAAATATTAGAAAGGATGCCACACTCACATACACAATGGGCTTCTTTTCTGTTTCCACCTTTAAAATTCAATTGCAGGCTTTAGTTGTCCTAAGGTTAGAGTAGAAAACATTTGCCCAAGGTCTTGTACAATGAGACTGAACCCCAAACTACATTGTTGGAAAGCAATCCTACACCTGCGTGAATTAAAAAAGACTCCAAGAACTTGATAAAACATTACTAATCATTTATAATTTAAGATACTATGTAATTTAAGAGAAGCACTAGTCTGATAAATGTTAACCAATTCTTGACTATCTAAAGAAACCAAATTTGTTAGAATTTGTGGCTGTGTGGTAAGGAGCTTGCTTCCCAACCACATGGTTTTGGGTTCAGTCCCATTGTGTGGCACCTTAGGCAAGTGCCTTCTACTATAACCTCAGGCTGACCAAAGCCTTCTTAGTGAATTTGGTAGACAAAAACTGAAAAAAACGTGTTGTATGTGTGTGTGTGTGTGTGTTTGTGTTTGTATCCCACCACTGCTTGACAACCAGTGTAGGTTTGTTTCCTCATAACTTAGTGGTTTGGCAAAAGAGATGGATAAAACAAATACCTGGCTTAAACAAAAAGAAAGTACTGGGCTTGGCTCCTTCAACTAAAACATCTTCGTGGTGATGCCCCAGCATGACCACAGTCTAATGAGTGAAACAAGTTAAAGATTAAAAATAAAAGATTGACTTTATTAATGACTTTCACCAACATAACCATCAGTTAGCATGTATTTCTTGTGGTGGAGGTGGCAGCAGCAGCAGTAATGGTGGTAGCAGTGATAGTACTGAATATATTCAGCCTTTTTTTGGCCATGGTTGATTGGTACCATATTTTTAGTTTTTGAAAAAGAAACTGTGTGTTCATTCACTGTTGAACCAACTGACAAAGAAACTATAACTGGAAGATCAGAAAATTCTTGGCAAGAGTTGTGTGAATTTTCTTTATTGTTCAGCAAACAATGACTGCTTGATGAATAGAATCTGGATCTTTCATTTCTTTGCACATATTAGTTTCTAACTGTTGCCAAAATTTGAGGTGGCAGGGAATGCAATATACTGCAAGTTTGCAGGTAATGCAATATACTGAACTCTGTAGGGAACATTCTTTTTATAGAAAGTATAATATGGTTGGTAAAAGTGTAGTTAATAAGAATTAATGAGAAAATGTGAAATGATCAATTAAAGTGTACTAAGGGAGTATGATGTGATACGTAAAACAATAATTAAAATTTCTACAATAATGCTCTTGAATTAAATTATTCAGGGCATTTGACCTGCATTGTTTAATGTCAGATTAAGTACCAATGTCTGTATCATTCCATTATCTTGGGAGATGTAGGTTCAGTGCCAGGGCCATTTGATTAAAACAACTTTGGTGTTTGACTGACCCTTAGTTTAGTGATCCTGAAAAGATGAAAGGCAATGTTGTCATTTGTGGGATTTGAACTCAGAACACAAAAGTCAAAACTAAATGCAAGACATTTTGTCCAAAGCTCTAACAATTCTGCAGAGTCAGTGATAAAAATGATTAAAAAAAGAAAATTTACAATAATTGATTAAAGCCCTTAAATGTGCCATCTCATCATGGCCACATTCCAAAAATCCAAAAACTGAAAGCAACAAAAGAATAAAAGAAGAAAGTTATATTATTCTTGTCTTATCATTTGAAAACTGAATTAAATATTCTTCTGTTTAGATTACATAGTTTTGGGAAAGGAAATAATTTTAACAATATAACATTGCTGATGGGAAGTATCTCAGGGGAGTTGCCTCCATGCTAAATATACATTCTGCAGAGTCTTCATATGCAATATAGTGGATTGTAGAACTTCAATTAACTGAGATTATCCAGGCAACTGGGAAACAAAAACAATTTATTTTCAGTTTTAGGAACTGCATTTATTATCCAGAAATTATAACAGCTTCTAATTTGGTTTTAAAATGAGAAACAGACTGAGACTTTCTGACATTTATTGATAGATTATTCTAGATTTCAGAAACAGAAGTCTACTTGCAACCTTTTCTTGCTAATATTGAATAAAGATGGAATGTAATTATTTTTGCAGTTAAGTCTGAGAGACTTGTCAAAATACAAATTAATAAATTATAGATTGAGATCTGAAATTTGAAACATGAGTGCTTTTTTTTTATTTATAGTAACCACTATAGCATATAAAGCTTAAACTAACCAGAATCATCCAGATATTGTTCATTGTTCCATTTGTAAAGATCCATATCTGGTTAATTAACATATGCAGAAAATGAATACGAAATCCATTAACACTAAACTTGTCACTCAAAAAAAAAAAAATTGCTCGGTTTTCAATAAAATATTTATTTCATTATAAATGACATTGATTAGATTTAGCAATCCTTACAATTATGGTTCCTCATCTAACTATCACTATGATGAAATCCTATCATACCAAACCACTGCATGAAGTAATGTGCATATATCCCTGTATGTGTGTATACAGTGGGATAGTTGTAAAAAATGAAGTCAAAAAATGCATTTGGAAAATATTACTCAGATGTTAGGGTGTGCATGCCCATATAGCTAAGGGTTTTTTTTTTGTTATTTTATTTATTATGCTTTTATTGTTTCTAATTTTTTATCAGGTTAATTCTAGAGGAAAGTGGAAAGTGAGGTTGTTGAGGACGGGCAATAGCATGAAGTGGGTAGTGGGGAACAATATCAAAGCCTGATTAACCTTTGCAAAGATGCAATTAATTTTTGTTCTCATTTTGGTAATTATTGGTTCCACAGTGTTGAATTTTCATAACAATTAATTACAAGCTTAAAGTCCAGGAGTCCTATATTGTTGTAAACATGAAGGTAATATCATGACCCT
Source organism: Octopus sinensis (assembly GCF_006345805.1). Lineage (NCBI taxonomy): Eukaryota > Metazoa > Mollusca > Cephalopoda > Octopoda > Octopodidae > Octopus > Octopus sinensis. The sequence goes on from NC_043004.1 coordinate 20,686,125, forward strand.
CTTTTTCAGTTTTGATACTAAACTCTATTTCATAATTATGATATCCCACACACTCAAAGCAACACAGTTTATTAAATACAATTTGAAAAATAATTTAAGCTCTCATAGATTTTTTATCTTTCTCTTTTGCTTTTTCATCTTAGTAAAATATTAGTTGAATTTCCAAACTGGGTCCACAAGGATATTTTCTGTGCTTGTGAATTGTTGAGCAATGAAACTAAGTGAATTCCTGTTAGTAATTGGAAGTTCATAAAGTTTAATGAATACAAGATTGCTCTCATAATTAATTAATTGTCCAGACCTCATTTCTATTACATGTTACATGCTCCTAGAGCTATTATCACACTCAGAAGGGCTGCATGGAATTACTTTTGAATATCCAAGTAAAAGCTTTTGTCTGGTACAATATTTTGCCACCTGTTCTCTAGACATGCTCTGTTTGCATTTTACATTCCATACTGCCACTGACTCATTCTTTATTTGTCATTTAATGTCCTCCTGCATCACATTATTGTGTCAGTGTGAACACAAATGAAATCACATTGCTAATCATTATGTGTGAACAATTGCCACCTGGATAGTCTTTTCATTATATGCTTTCAGCTTAGCTTCAAGTGATCGATGATCAATGATCCTAAACTACTTTAAAAATAAATTTGAAAGGTTTTTAAATCACTAAATCTGGTGATCTACAAGTTACTTTCAAGCATCTGATAAAAATTTCATTTCAAAATCCAAGCAAAACCAAAGAATTGAAAGTTAAAATTTTACTTAGAACCTACTTGTATCAAAAGTTTAATTTTGACGATCAACTATGGTTTGCAAAAGCTCTCATGAGTTGGCTCTACCGTCTCTGTTTGGGAACTCAATCAAGATTCAGATTCAGATTTAACAACTGTTGACATTGTATCTTTCAACATTTGCCAACAGTGTGTTCAGTAGAAAATGAATTAACTAAATTTGCCAATAATAAACAATGGTTAATCAAGCATTCCATCTAAATTGAGAGAATGATTATTTCTGTTTACAAAAATAACTTCTCTTTAATTAATACTCTGTTGAACACCATTTTAATAACCACCAATGACTGCAGTATTGTCATAGTATTGTGATTAGCAGTTTTAGAATGGCATTTCATCTTTCACAAGTTGATTTTAAATTATATCCATCACGTTTTAAAAAAATCTAAGAAAAGCTGTTATTAAAAATCAATATTAGAATGAAAAGTTTCTGCCATTTGCTCTTCAGAATCAGAGTGAAGGCCAAAACATTTGGCTTTGTGAATAAATGCTATATAGCAACTTGTGGTAAACTATTGAAGCCATCAGCTGAATATTTTCACTGAATGCAAAAAAATATTATGCTATTTTGTCCAGGTTTCTTTTCCACACCACTAAGATGTGTTTGCATAACAAGATCAAACCTTGCCAGTAATTTTAGTAAACCAACAGAATTTTCCAAATCCCTTCTTTCTTCCTATCAATAGGATTCCTTATCTCCATCAGTACAAGGTTTTACATTGTTAAAAATTTTATACAATGGAGAATCCTGTGGAGGAGATCTCACCATTTTTTAATTGTAATTTGAGCTTGAAAACCTATACCAATGATTTATCTACATTCTAAATGTATTGTAAACATCTTTACTTAAAGATTTATGTCCTTAGAGCATCTGAGAAAATTATACTTTTCAACATATTTTCAGAAACTTCAAGGAACTTAAATAATGATACTGAACTCACTGGATATAGGCTGGGCAATGTTTTTCTATTTCTCAATATTCAAAAGCTTACAATTTTCTGCATCTTTTGAAGGTAGATCTGATTTCTGAAAGAAGCTTGATCATCCCTCCAACATACTCAGACAGTTATTGCTGATTAAGTTAGTCCTGAGGCATCATAAAAAGCATGTGATTTCTTTTAATTTCTGCTTCTTGTATTTTTATTCTTGATGCATGTGTTATGTGATAGCATTATAAAAACTTCCATCAATTTTTGATACAACAGAAATCTACCTCCCATAAAATATTTGTACCTTTGAAGGAAAAATACCTCTCACATAAAAGGGGTAAAGACCCCCTTCGGTCATGAATGACCATGGGATTGCACCTAGAAAGTTACCCTCCTAGACACAAGTCCAGGCAAGGTTGTTTTATGGAAGACCAGCAGTCGCGCATGCATACCAGCCTCCCCTCTCCACGCCACCAATGTTATCCAAGGGAAAGACAAAGGTCAATACAGCTTGGCACCAGTGACGTTGCAACTCATTTCTACTGCTGAGTGAACTGGAGCAACGTGAAATAAAGTGCCTTGCTCAAGAACACAACACGCAGCCCGGTCCGGGATTCGAGCTCACAACCTCACGATCGTAAGCTCGATGCTCTAACCACTGAGCCAAGCACATTAATTTTCATGCACTTATATCAATAGATTCAGCAATTATTAACAAGTATTATCATCTTTTAAAGTCATCAACTATCTCTTTCCATAAAGCCTTACATTTTGCTTGATATAATTTAAATTTTCAAAATACACTATTTACTGTTAGTTACTATTAAATCTATTTAGTTTCAATGTTTTCATTCCTGTAATCTTTATCTATCATAAATATGTTTGAAATGAGCTTTGAATTTAAACAACAATTACCATTTTTTCAATACTTAATGACTTTGATGTGGTGAATTAGAACGAATTATTGTATTATTAATCTTACATGGCTGTGTGGTTAAAAAGCTTGCTGCCTGACCACATGGTTCCAGGTTCAGTCCCACTGCATGGCACTTTGGGCAAGTGTCTTCTACTATGGCCTCAGGCCAACCAAAATTTTTTGAGTGGATTTGGTAGACAAATTCTGAAAAAAGCCCATCGTATATATACACGTTTGTGTGTCTTTGTGTCTGTGTTTATCCTCCAACCACCGCTTGACAGCTGGTGCTGGTCTGTTTACGTCCCCCATAACTTAGCAGTTCAGAAGAAGAGACTGATATAATAAGTACCAGGCTTTAAAAATATAAGTTCCAGGGTCGATTCATTTGACTAAAACTTCTTCAAGATGGTGCCCCAGCATGGCCGCAGACTAATGCCTGAAACATGAAAATGACAAAAGATAAAATATAAGCCACTGGAAACTTTGTAAGAGAAAGCAATGGAAAGGGCTGTGAGGTTTCTTTTGTTTGCTTATTTTTATGGTAGATGAGCTGTCATATACTCCTGGGCTCCTTCTCAGCTCTCTCTGACCCCAGGTATTAGCTGAACCACTGCTTTTAGGTGCTGACTACAGTTTAGAAAGAGAACACTGCATATAATACACACTACTATATATATTACATTATAATTATACAAACATAGATTATGCAGAGATGCATTATATTTGAAGCAATGTCCTAAATCACAAGTCTGTTGAATCAATGCTAATATGAGGCTAAAATGACAATAAGATTCAATGCAGTATTGGATTTTTTAAAGATTATATAGAAGCTGCATTACACAAGAGTTTCTTGAGAGTTATAAACACAGGTATGGTTATCAATTTTACCTAGGATCTATAATGGAAAGTAATCATGTAAAGCAGGGGTCTCAAACTCAGTGAAAAGGACCAATATATTGTGAAGAAAAGGTACAGTAAGCCATAAATGAGGGTGTGGTATGGGAATGAGGTGTTATAATTTTCAGTAGCTGTTGTATTATACAGCTATAAAGCGAAACTGATAAGTAAACAAATATGATATATCAAACATGTTTTACTTGCATGTTTTATTGTCTTTATAAGTGGTTTAATTTCAGTCAGTTCAAGTTGCTGATATATTTTTGCAATATTTTTGCAGCAACAACAGATTCTATATTTGGTTACAAATCACGTAAATTTGCAGCTCATAATAGAGATTACAAATGTTCTTCTCTAAGTCTTGAATGCAATGAAGATTTATTTATTTTCATTGTCAAAAAATTGAAGATTTATTTATTTTCATTGATCAAAAACATATGTGCTTCAAAACATGGCTAGAATTCACCAAGATAAGGTAAATGGTTTAAGAAATCTGTCACTTAGAAAAAACATGTAAGAATCTAGAACATGAACTTCTGTATACTTCTACTTGAATAAAGTATCACACAGAGCCCCACCAAAATCCATCTGAAGTTTCTTGTAAATAGAATCAACACCTAAGATCAGCAGAGTAGCAAAAAGCATATCTTTTTTAATGCTAAAGTTTTGAAAATTCTAGTCAAGCAACATGCATCTTTAAAATTACATCTGCATATTCTTTCAATTTCTGTGCATTAACCTTGTCTAATTACGAGGAGGTTGTGAAGTGAGCCAAGCTACTGGCTGCAAGTTGCTATGTTACAGAGAAAGTTTACATTTGAAAGATTTCACATTGTCATTCATTTCTATAATAACTCTCTCTACACCCAAAAAGAGAAAAACTTTAAATGTATAAGTGATCTCTCAGATTAGCAATGAATGTGATGATAGATTTAAAAGTAGGAGCACTTATTTCAGGAACATCGTTTTCTTTCATTGCCATGAACAAGCTAATTTCTTCTTTCAAAGCAAAAGGTCCTTTTCATATAATTTCTCCAACTGAGCCACCTTGCAACAACATGGTACAACAACTCTTTATTTTCACTCTCCATTTAGGACAGAAAAGAAATCAACTGGCTATGGTTGAGAGCCAATTTTCACAACTAAATTCACTACACTCTCCATCTGGATCCTTTCTCTTCACAGTGCCTTGTGGTGTAGAATACAACAAATTATAGAGATAGATTCAACAAAGTTTACTCTCTTCAAGAAAGTTAACAAAGCCCTCCTATTCAGAACACAATGCAGATGTACTGTCTGTTGCCACTGACATCAAATTTTATCAATCCAATCCAATCCAGACCATATTTCCTGTTCACTAAACACACCTCCTGTCTTTGTTCTCTTTGTTGTGAGAAATATAGTCATACTTTAGTAACATTGCAGCTTTTGTCAATTTCTTAAATAAAAACACAATAAACAGTATCTGTAATATGTCTGCATTCATCAAGTGGATAGGAATTTTTTTTAAATCTGTAGCAGTAGTAGTCAATTGCTGACGTGTATTGCTTGCTAAAGCAGTGATGCACTTAGGGACAGTATTTGATGACAAGCTAAAACTTTCAAGATGTTTATTATTCTCAGGGCAGAGGATTTCATTGGCTTTAAAAAAACAGTCTTCAATAAAATTACCTTCAGTGAATGTGCTTTTACCACATTTTCACTCATTTTATTTGAGGTAGAAAAATATGTTAAGATGCCCAACTTCTACATTCTGTATTTTTTTTATTGTGAACTTCATACTGCTACCTTTGTGCTATTGCATAATGTCTCTTAATGTTACACTCTTTTCATTCTGTAATAGTCTGCACTTTGCTTTTTTATTTCTCTTTTCTTGAAAACATTGGTTCTCATCCCCAATTCTCACTTTTTTTAGCATTGACATTTTTAAAGGTTATAGTTATATTACAATTATAACTTAAAATTGTTGATCAGTATATTTATTATGAAATAGGAAGTACTACCTATCAAGTCATAGACTAGTTGATTTTATGAACCATATTAAAGCTCTCAGCAGTCAACAAAGCATTGTTACCATAATGCAATCTTCTAATAGGATACCATTTGATATTATTCTAAAGTTAAATCTCTCTCTCTCTATCCGCTCAGTCGAAGTCGACTCTCGGTCACTCGTTGGATCAGAGTCCTCCAGTCAGTTCTATCCTGGGCCGCTTCTTTCAGATTGGCTATGTCCATTCCGGTATCACTCTTGATGGTGTCAAGCCAGCAGGTTCTTGGTTGGTCTCTTCCTTTCTTGCCACTGACCATTCCGAGCATGATGTCCTTCTCCAGGGATTTTCTCTGCATAATATGACCGAAATATGCCAATCTATGCTTGGTGATCCTAGCTTCTAGTGACATTTTGGGCCTTATCTGCTTAAGAACTTCTCCATTACTGAGCCTCGCTGTCCATGGAATCCGTAAAAGTTAAATATTCCATGAAAATTTAAAATAAAATAGCTTATTATTTCTTTAAAAAAATCAATTTATTAATTATGTAGTGTTAAAACTCTTTAATATAATTCCATATCTTTCTTATTGACAAAACCCTTTATTAATATAAAAGAAATTACTTTTGAAATTCTTTAACATGCAATTTTGGTGCTGAGTCTAGACATTTGGTTAACACAACACAAACAAGTCACATTTTCAGGAAATTATCAGTTATGATAACAATGGTGGTCCTTGAACCTTCTCAGATCACAGGCCACATATATTCAGTCTGTGGGCCTTATGTTTAAAACCTCTGATGTACAGCTTCCTTGATGGCTCATGTTGACTTGTCATTCTAGTCCAGAATATTTTTGTTGTGAAAATGTACACCTTCTACCAACTATCTTAATTCTGTGGATCTGCGGTAAGAAGTTTGTTTCTTAGTCACATGATTCTGGGTTCAGTTCCACTGCATAGTTCCTTAGATAAGTGTCTCCTACTATAGCACTGGGCTGCCCAAAGCCTTGTGAGTGGATATGGTGGATGGAAACTGAAAGAAGCCCATTTCATATATGTGTGGTGGGGGAGGGGTGTCTCCTTGACATGGCATTGTATGATAGTTCTAAATGATTGTCACTGTCATATAAGCAGTATCATTCATTTTAAATATGCTACAAACACAAGTTTGGTCAAAGGGAAATGTTACCTTGCTTGGAAACAGTTTTAGCATTGGTGAGAGGAAGGGCATCCATCTGCAGAGAATGTGCCTCAAAAACCTCCATCCAATCCATGCAAGCATGGAAAACTTGATGTCTGTTTTATATGATACTACCAATGCATCCCGTCATTGCTCGGGGTGTTATGACCTACAAGCACATTGCATTATTTGCTCCTTTCTTATAGGCAGAATTGGCACAGCTGATATATAGTTAATGGAATAATGGAAGGTATTGTTTGTTTAATAGTGAAGGATGAGGGTACAATTTGCATGAGTTTGCATGAAAGTGCTTTCTGTTCTTAAGAAGGATCAGAAATTATGTATTGTTTCATCGCATAAAAGGGGATTTATATGATTTTTTTCCCAGAAATTCGTTTTCAAAATTTTAGTTTCCCTCTATCCCTACCACAATTTCTTAATTTGTAACTTTTCCAATTTTTTGTTTTTTATCTACGTAGAAAAGTACAGAGATTACGAATCTGCTAGAAGCAAAAATGTAAACAACATATATTTCTGAAGAAAATTCTCTGCTTTGCAAAAAGCTAAAAGTGAAACATTAGGAGTGTGTAGCTTTTTGAAAGTGGTAAGGTGATGGGTAAAATTCTTAAAGATTCCTACTGTCTGTTTTTTTTCCATGGATTACCAAGAACAAAAAATTTGAAAAAAATAAAAAAGGAATTTGGTATGGAGAGGGAGAAAATTAAAATATTGAGGACGTGCTTTGTGAGTGAAATCCAAATCTCCTATATCGCAAACATAGGAATCAGAAGAAATTTAGGAAAAAAACGAAGTGGGGCGAATGGAAATGTCACCTCAGACATGTTAGAAAGAAGAGGTAAAGGACAGAGTTTTGGGGAAAACTTTCTAAGTTTATATCGAAGATCAGGTCTTTATACACGCTCATCACAAACACAAATTACACAATAGAAAAAGATCGTTTCAATTGGGTTTTAGCTGTAAGTTTGCATGTGCACACTCCAAGAAATAACATAATTCGTTTTACCTAGAGTGTTTGTATGCATGTGTGTGTGTCACAGGAAGTTATTTTATGGCATTCTTTCATTTGAAGAAGCAAAGTTGTCAACTCGATACATATGAGATTATATGATTGTTTGTTAATTTCTGTAAAATTGTTTTAATTTCTGTATGCTTTGAAGAGAGCAGAAATTGAAAGAGAAGTTGAATTGAAAAGGTGACATTTGCTTTGAAGTGAGAGAAGAAAGTAAAAGAGAGGAGAAAATGTAAGATGTACATGTATATGAAATGGATGTGCATGAGAGAGAAAGAGAGAGTGAGTGAGTGTTATGATGTATAAAAATATTTTTGCATGTATGTGCAAGTGGCACTCACTCGCACTTTCTCTCTCTTTCACACACACACACATTATCCTTCATATACACTACATAAATAGGCGGAGGTAACGTATATGCACACGATCTGTTTTCGGTGAAACCCTAACCCTAGACACCGAGAGTGCATATTCTTGACCTTCGCCCATAAATACATATGCATACATCTTTTTTGTACGTGAAATAGATAGATAGATAGATAGAGAGAGAGAGAGAGAGAGAGAGAGGGTGTATTTCCTCATAACCTATAGAAAATGGATGTCTTTTAATGCAATTTTTCGAATGTGGCTTATTTCAATACAATATTTACGTCTACATTTTTATACATGTTTGTCTGAGTAGAATTCTATGCATGTGTGAAACATCGAACGAAAGTGATACATTAGAAGCAAATCAAAATATTGTCCGAAAATGACCTCAAAATTGTGCGACCAAACCTTGTTACCAAGGTTATTTTAGTTGTAAAAATGAGTTGTTGAGTCAAAGATATATTTTATTTAGTAGATAGATAATAAGCAGCTTTCTTTATTATAATACACATGTGACTAATTCGGTGAAACATTACTTTCATTATTCACACATCGTCACCCTTCGTAATGCAACACTTTCTAATTTTGGTTTAAATTGAAAGTGTGAAACTATTTTCATCTTGTAACGAATCCTGGTCGTTGTAGAGAAGTGTATTTCAAATAACTATAGCTGGTTATTGAAATAACGTAGAAAACATGTAGATGAAAATAAAGTTTATTTGACATGTGTAAGTGATTGTTCTGGAAGGCGGCGAGCTGGCAGAAACATTAGAATGCCGGGCAAAATGTTTGAGCAGTATCTCGCCTTTATGTTCTGAGTTCAAATGCCGCTGGGATCAACTATGCCTTTTATCCTTTCGGGATCGATAAATTAAGTACCACTGGACATTGGGATCAATGTAATCGACTAGTCCCCTCCCAGCAAATTTCAGGTCTTGTGCCTATAGTTTGATTTGATTGTTCTGATCTTAACATCAGTTGGTAAGAACAGAAGTCATTTGATGACACCCTTTGTTTGTAATTGGCTATACTGTTGCAGGTTCAATCTGAGGAATATTTAAATACTACCCGTCTTGTCCATTCCACAATAAAATTATACTGGAGAGCATCATAAGAGGGATGAGTATGTGAAACACGCATAAAGTTGATATCTTGAATACGAATGAGAATATCATGATTTTCAATGGGATCACCAACCATAAGAACGGCTACTTCATTAGATGTGGGCTCATTAAAACAGCGTAAAATGTTGTTTTCTATAGATGCAATGGACGCAGAAACACACACAGACTCATAGAATTGATAATACTGAAAACAGCAAATCGTATGCACACGAAGTTCAAGCAAATACGAATTTTATGTGCAAAACATATTTTCTGTAGCATAATTATGCTATAAAAAACGGTAAGTCACCAATTTAGCAAAAAGTTAGGGTTAATATTGACATTATTACCCTTGAAACGAAATCGGAAAAAGAATAGTGTAACAGGTGTAAAAAAAAAAGGTGTAGAAAATGAATCTGCAAGCAAAAATGCGTGGTGTTAAATCAGCCAAATTTTAATGTTGATAATACTTGAAAATGAACGTTACTGAAACTTGTGATAACCCTTACATCAAAATCGGCAACTCGGTTTTGGAATGCATAAGGAACACACACACACACACACACACACCACACACACACACTCTCTCTCTCTCTCTCTCTCTCTCTCTCTCTCTCTTTTATAGCAATAGATATACTGGGTGGTATCAAAATGTTCCTGGACTAGTTATGTTTAATAAAAAATAAGTTATTTATCAGAGTTTTAACATCATCACCTTCAAAATAGTCACCTTGCACAGCAATACACAAGTTCCAACAATCCTGCTACTTTTGAGAAAGAGATGGTAGTCTGTAGGTGCTAAGTCTGGCTAATGGGGGCAGGTGTGGCAGCAATTCTATGTTACTTTTGGTGAAAAACTCGTGAGTCAGGAGAGCTCGGTAAAGAATCCACAGATCTGGTCCCTCTCGCCAAATGTCCTCCCTCAAACGCTTTAGAACATTTCCGTAGAATTGTCAATTGATGGTCTTGATGCACAATACCACATTTCCAGGGGTGATGTTTGTGGCTGGTCTTTCAGATTGCTTATCGTCTTCCGGGTACATTCTTTTGCTTTTGAAGTACTTGTGCCACTCAAAACATTGCGTACAACTCATTCTCTCATCAGTGTAAGCTTGCCGAAGTATGCTCAATGTCTCTATAGCAGTCTTCCTAAGTTTAACGCAAAATTTCATGTTGGCTCTTTGGTTCTGTCCAAGACAAAATCACAGACTACAGCATATACATGAGTACAAAAGCATAAATTTCACAATTTGCCAAGTAAACACGGTGATGTCACTTGGCACACTGCCTCATGAAGGTCACTGCTAGCTGTCACTGTCCATTCAACCATTTGCTTCCATTTGTTGGTGTGCTACAGAACTAGTCTGGGAAAATTTTGATATCACCTCATATTTTCCATGAAAACATTCCTCTTTTCAATTTCATGTCATTTTTGTTTTCACTCAGCATTCACCATTTAAAAATTAAACTTACATTTGTGTGTGTGTGTGTGTGTGTGAGAGAGAGAGACAGAGACAGAGAGAGAGGGGGAGTGGGAGTGAGAGGGTGGGAGAGACAGAAATGTAAATGCATTCTGCATTCAATAATGATACACTTATATTTATGTCCCTGGTCAACACTTGAATTGAAACTATTGTTAAAAAGTCAAAGAGCATCGTACTGAAATGTCACTGTCTGAATATAGAATAGCAATAGTAAAAATTATGAGATAACACTACAAAAATCACAATGCTTATAAGTTCATAAGCTATCTTATACCTTAGTATGTCAGCTAAAGTAAAAAGTAAAAGTACTAGAACACATAATGAGTCTTTCTTGGTTTTCATTTATATGTGAAACTTGAAAAATTCATTACATTAGACAATTTTTAAGTTGCATTTATTTGAGATAGTGTAGGAAGTTTGTTTCTCCTCCTGGAAAAAAGAAGAGAAATGTTTCCTTGTATTCCTATGGCACTACACATTTATATACATACAGGCACAGGCATGGTGGTGTTGTAGGAAGTTTGCTTCTCAAAAACATGATTTTGAGTTCAGCCCCACTGCATGGTACCTTGAGCAAATGTTTTCAACTATAGCCTCAAGCAATGACCTTGACAGAGAGAGTTGTAATTAGCAATACCTCCTCAGAGACATAGGCAAAGTTGCAGAAAGTGTATGGAGAGGAGTGTATGAGTGGTTCAGACGTTTCCAAGATGGCCAGAAAAATGTCGATATTCATGAACGTTCTGGGAGACCCACAACCAACAGAACTGAGAAAACATCACTGATGTGCATGCAGCTATGATGGGAAATCGTCAAGTCAGCATCCGGGAATTATCAAAGGAGGTTCAGATTAGTTACGGTTCAGTTCAGTCCATTATCACTGAAGATTAAGTATGAGAGGTATGTCTGGCAAGTTTGTGCCAAAACTACTTTCAGCTGACCAAAAAGACAATCAGGTTTCAGTTGCACAAAGTCTTCTTGATAGTGTCGAGAATGATGAAAACTGTTTGAAAACTTTGCATAGGCCTCTGAGCAAGTATTGCCAAGCTTTTCGCAAAATTTGATGCAGATCCTCTGCTCAACATGGTCGATGCGATGATCACATGTAACACACCTTCCTTCCAAGCACTGCTGTAAACAACAGAAGTGAGCTAGAACATTGAAACTTTGTGTGCATACACAGCAGATTTCAAGGTTAATTTGTGCTGAGCAACTTCCCTCAGCATGCTTTGACCACATATGTATGTGTGATCTAGCTGACCACTCAGTTCTGTCTGCCATTAGACATCTTAGACATTATCCAATGTGTTGCTTTTCTTTTTAGCATGTTTGGAAATAATTTCAGGTAGATTTCATTTCTATTTTTAACATGGTCAATAACCATAAATAAGTTCTAACATTGCTTTATCTGTGTTTAACCAATGAGTCCTGGTTTTTAACATGATATAATGTAATTTCAGAGCTATGTGGTTGCTATTTCTAGCAAGTTAATCACAATGTAGATGCCCCTTTTTGGCTTCAAGAACAACCTGTTATCATCATTGTTGGTACTGGTGGTGGAAATATTATTCAGGTACAAGGCCAGAAGTGTTGAGGTGAGGAGTTAGTCAATACCATTGACTCCAATCCTAGACAGGTACTTTATTTTATTGGTCTTGAAAGGTTGAAAGGTAAAGTTTACCTTGTTGGAATTTGAACTCAGAATGTAAAGAACCAAAACAGATACTGCAAAGCAATTTTTCTGACACTCTAGTGAGACTGCCAGCTCACATTATCACTAATGATAATGACGGCAGCAATTATTATCATTAACATACCACATGCCTTCTCCACTACCTCCACTATAAACTTGAATGCGATCATGCTGAGTGTGGTGGTGTTTATTAGCATGGTAGTTAGTGTGAATAGAATTATGATGATTATTAACGTAATGAAAAAGAATCCTTAGTAAGCTCCTCCTGCTACTACTGATAATGATGAAGTGACAATGATGATAATATGGTGGTGACAGTGATGATGGTGATCATGATGATGATTTGAACATTATTGTACATTATCATTGTTGTGATGATAATTTTAACAGTAGTAATGATAATGATCCTCATCTCATTCCTGCCCTCTTTATCACCATCTTACGTCTCGTCATCAACATTGTTAGCATTATCATCAGTATTATTATGATCACCATCATCATTAATACCACCATTTTCATCGCAATCACCACCACTATCGTTATCATGAAGGATGATAACCATTAGCATCATGACATTTTGAAGGTTGACTTTAGACAGAACACTTCAATACCTTCATAATCCTGTGCTGAGTGGTTAAGTTTACTTATGTTGTATGTAATGAATCACATAGTGAGTTAATTACAGTCCAATATTGTGATAGAATATACTACATATCACTATGTATTGCAGCTCAACATTTCGATATTGTAGATGAAGTGTCACTCTGTGTGTTCCAATCCAACATTGTGACACTGTAGGTAATATGTCACACTGTGTTACGGCTAAGAATTGTGATACTAGAAGTAACAGCACACTGTGTTATATCTTTTAGCTTTTACTTGTTTCAGACTGCAGCCATGCTTGGGCATGAGCTTGAAATGTTTAGTTGAAAGAACTGACCCCAGTACTTACTTTTTTAAGCCTGGTATTTATTCTTTTCATTGCTTTTCCCTGAATTGCCAAGTTAAGGGGACATAAATAAACAAACACCAGTTGTCAAGCAGTGGCTGGAGACAAACACGAACATACAAATTCACACACACATACATACATACATACACACATACATACATATATAGCCTCAGGTCAACCAAAGCCTTGTGAGTGGATTTGGTAGACGGAAACTGAAAGAGGCCCGTTGTATATATGTATATATAAATGTGTGTGTGTATGTGTTTCCTTTGTGTCTGTGGGGTCCCCCTAACATCGCTTGACAATCGATGCTTGTGTGTTTACATTCCCGTAACTTAGCATTTTGGCAAAATAGACCAATAGAATAAGTACTCGGCTTACAAAGAATAAGTGCTGGGGTCGATTTGCTCAACTAAAGGCGGTGCTCCAGCATGGCCACAGTTACATACACATATATGTATGTATGCATACATACATATTTGTATATATATATATATATATATGTGTGTGTGTGTGTGTGTGAGTGTATGTAACTACATGTGGACTGTTGGCAATTTTTTCCTGCCTTCTTCCTTTTCCATTGGACTTTCCTATGTCTTCGCTTTCTGAAGAAGAGCTTTGCTCAAAATATAAAACAACCACTCTTTTTCCCTACTCTGAGCACCTTATTTATATTGTTGCATTGTTGCTTTTTTCTTGTCTTTTTTCTCCAATCTTTTTATTAATTGGTATATAATACAGTACACATTGATTACTGCATACACACACACACACACACATACACACACACATACACACGATGGACTTCCTTCAGTCTGCATCTACCAAATCCACAAGGCTTTGATCAGACTGGTGCTATAGTAGGAGTTACTGTGCTGTGGGACTGAACTGGAAGCCATGTGGTTGGGAAGCAAGCCTATTACTACACACCCATACTGCACCTATACTTCAGCATAGTGATTCTGTAAGCAACATGTCACAACACAACATAATAATTCTGCAGGCAAAATGGCACACTGTGTTACAGTCCATCATTGTGTTTCTAAAGGTATATCATACTGTGTAATAGATTAACTCTAAGTAGTATGTCAAACTGATAACACAGCTCAACATTGTGATACTCATCTGAATGATCCTAGTAAAGAGAATAATTTTAATGAATGCATTGTGGAAAGTGTTTATAAGCCATTTAAGAAACACACAAAAACCTTTGGATCTTTTCGGTTTGAACTGCAGTTTTTTAATGATTTCCACGTAAGTAAACACTTTTAAACTTCGTATACTGGTAGAATGTGTTTATAAAACATCTTTTTCTCTTGGCTTTCTTGAGAAAATTCTATAGTTTGTAAGATATTTGTTATTTCTTTTCTTCAATTTCTGAAATTTCAACCAATCATTGACGTCTATTGAGGTGAAAACATTCTGTGCCGTATGGATATGTCCCTCATTTAAGAAACAGATTGGGTTTATTTACATTTCTGAAGAAAAAAGATACCCTTCCCCCCACCCCTAACTCTATCTAACCCTAACCCTAAAACAGATTGAAATGCAATAGATTGATACTAGGGTCATAATTATGGATGACAATTTCATATGACACCGCTAGAAAAAACTGCCGTTCAAACCAAAAAGATCCAAACCTTTAGATTCATTTCAACATTTAAATTTAATTTGTCAAAATATTTTCATCACTTTGAGACCACAACCTGTTCACTGAAAAATTCCATGCTACATCACTTTTGTCAGTGAACAGGTCATGGTCTCAAAGCAACGAAAATATTTTGACAAATTAAATTTAAATGTTGAAGTGAATCTAACGGTTTTTGTGTGTTTCTTAAATGGCTTATAAACACCTTCCACACTGCAATTGTTTTTGTTCCAGCACACAATCTCAGATCAAGTCACTCGCTATGCAAGTACATATCAGTAATTGTAATAGTTTCTGATTTAGACCAGCAATTTTGAAGCAAGTGGATAGACAATATCTTCACCTCCAGTACACTATTATATCAACCCCAAATGAAAGGAAATGTTGACTTTGGTGGGATTCGAATCCAGAAGATAAAGTATTTGGAGAAAAATACCACAAAGCATGTTGTTCAACACTCCTTCTATTCTTCCACCCCACCACCACCACCACTACTTGAGCATGCCCATTAGCCACTGACAGTATATGCATTGCTGATCATGTGCAGAAGCAGTTGGGGAGCATCACAGTCATGTGTTGAGAGGGATTCTATGGGATTTGAATAACGAACCCCTGGAAACATGGGTGTTTTGTTCATTGTCCTTAAACAACCTTCATTCAAGGACCATTTGAACAGGATGGGCTATTCAACCTGAACACAAATTCTAACTTGGCTTCACCTGCAAGTCATCCGCTGTTTGTCTTGATATGAGGTCACCATGTTGTGCACATATTGTTATGATGCATGTACCTGATACACTCTTATCAGACAGTCTGTCATGATGAGTATATTGAGCTTCATATATTTGTAACCCAGTATCACTTTCATAGTATATGCTGCTTAATAATAGTAATATAGAAGTATTGAAATTCTATTGTACTCTCCATTCAAATAAGACCAACAAAAACAATCAAAGTTTTGCTTGTGACTAGTTCAAAAAGAAAATATATATATAACAACATTTAACTACCTGCCAAAGTATATTTGCATATTCTGCTCCAGAGTTGTGTGCAAAAATCACTATCATGTTGAAGAATGTTGTATTATTTTATTACCATTTTATTTATTTGTCTGTTCATATTTTCTTTTGTTTGCTGCTATTCCATATTTTTACTAGAATTTTGTTTGCGCTTGTTGATGGTTCTATGTTAGATTCCATTACATTAACGCTTTACAAACATCTGCAAATTTAAGTGAGTATCTGAATTGAGAAAAATGCTGCAGTCATTGAAACTGTTGCAAGCCATGCCCAGAATACCAATTAATCATCATAGCTCAAACAAATCATAAACACATAAAAGTTAGTGAAACTATCGAATGAAAGCGGATAATGACAATTTAAAGAGAATAATAATGAAATAATAGAATTCATGAATTCAGGGAAAATAGCTTGAATGAATTAATGATTGAATAGTCTATTGGACTGGTATTAGTTTTCACAGAAACCTAAATATGATGACTAGAGAAGTAACACAGAAAGACAAGTGTTGGACTAGCTGCTATAGAGTACCTTGTTTTACTTACTGATATTGTTTAATTATTTTCTCATTCAAGTCAACATCGTTTTACCATCACTTCTCACAATGGAATTCATAATATATTTATACCAAAATTCAATAAAATCAAGTTTGTGTTACTTACATTATACAATTTGAAGAAAATGTCAGTTTACTGAATTTTCACCTGACTTCATTTCAACTTTTATTTCTCCAGGTGGTATTGGTATAGGAATGGATTTTATTGCATACTAGCAGTATCGCCGGCGTTGCTCAGGTTTGTAAGGGAAATAACTATAAAGCATTTTAGAGAGTTATAGCCAAAAAATAGCCAAAAAATGGAAAAAAATGATGGTAAATTTTTTTTTGAGAGTAATAAAAGGTTGAGTTGCGTCCCCTAGACAGTCTGTGGTTTGTTTTTTTTATTCTCGACCCCATGTCGAATGTATCGATTTTTTTCAGAACTGGGGGAACTTTTCAAAATTTTCGCTGCGTTAGTTTTGAATTATGACATTGGGCTATGTGTGTGTCAAGTTTCATCAGAATCGGTTGAAAGCCGTGGTCAGGGTGAGGGTACGAGAAAACAGACACACAGAAACACGCACAGACAAACTGCCGTTTATATAGAGAGAGATAAATTAATTGATTATCTCTCTCTCCCTCTCTCTGCCTACCTTTCTATCTAAGCACACACACACACACACACACACATGCACATTTTTCTGGTACTGCAAACAATTTAAGGAATTTCATGCAAAGAAGCTGTCAGTAGTTGCCAGTGACAACATCAGCTGATCACATTAAATTGTATTATATATGCATATGTCATAGTCACCATCGTAACCTTCCTCGTCATCAATCATCATTATCATTAGTCTATTTTCCATGCTTAAATTGGTCAAATGAAATTCATTAAAGCAGGTTTTCTACTACTGGAAGCTTTTCTTGTTGACAAAACTCACCTGTTTCCAAACAAGTTAATACTTCCTCATAACTGAGATATGAACCAAATGACACTGCTTGTATGACAATGATGCTCATTTACAACTAATGTAGACTGTCAAGGTAAGGAGACACAAACACAAACACACCCACACATCTACACACACACACTCACGCAGGCATGCACATAAACACACATACATCAAAACAGGATAATGGAAACATTTTTTTGTATTTTTTATTCACCATTACATTGTATATGTAATAGAAAACATGATGTCATCGAACAGAAATTCTTCAGACAGAGAATCAAATGATACATGCATATCTCACCCAAATATTACAAATTTTGGAATACTGAATAGGTAAATGTGCCTCAAGTGGACACAGCCTGGATTTTCATCCTATTTGTATAATATTTACATATGTGTTTCTGTTTGTAACATATGCACACATACATACATACATACATACATACATACATACATACATACATACATACATACATACATACATACATACATACATACATACATACATATATATATATATATCACCATCATTTAATACCCATATTCTATGCTGTCATGTGTTGGACAGTTTGACAGGATCTGACCAGACCAAGGACTGCATTGTGCTGTACTGTCCTCTTTGGCATAGTTTCTATGTTCTTCCTAAAGTCAATCATCACTTTAGAGCATGCCATGAATGCTTTCTTCAGCAGCAGGGAGATCTATGTTTGCATGAGTATATACATCTATATATATACATATATACATATGTGTGTAGATAAATAGATAGATAGATAGATAGATAGATAGATAGATAGATAGATAGATAGATAGATAGATAGATAGATAGATAGATAGATAGATAGATAGATAGATAGATAGATAGATAGATAGATAGATAGAATGATATATGATATACATGTCTTTCATCTCTTATGTTCCTGCTGCAAGGCTTCACTTCCACACACGCCAGCTTAATTTAATTCATCCTTAGTCGAAAGACACCTGTTGTTAATATCCTGTAGTTTGTATTTGTAATTGTGTACTATTTCTCTGTTTTTTTTTGTCCTTGTTTCCTTGTTTCACTTGCTTTCTTCCAAAGAATCTAGTGCTCTTAGCTTAGATTTTCTTGGGGCTGTCCAGATTGGAGCAGTCTCAAGTGTAACAGGCCAAAACTGCAACAACGAACTGGAACTCGACCGATGATAAAAAGCTCCGAATTTTGGTCTTACTTATGTATATATGTATCTAGTTATGTGACCTAGAGGTCTGATTCTTGGGGCAAATAGCATATTGTATCCTTCAGCAAGGAACTTCATTTCACATTACTCCAGTTTACTCAGCTGACAATGAGTGCCAGCCAAGTGCTAGCGCAGCCCTCTTTCCTCAAATGTCACAAGCTCTATGTTCTACATCTCAAAGGTGTGAAGGCCAAAAGATTATCTGTGTCCATTCACAATTTCCTTACTAATAGTTACAAGAAAATTAGTCAAAATATAGTACATATTACCAAGTTATTATATTTACTTGCAAGTAGCAGCTATGAATTGTGTTTGTGTGTGTGAGATTTAACAGTCACCAAAGAGGCCAGGGTTGGGCTGCATTGACAAGACTTATATTATGTAGTAAAATCAATAAAGGAGTTATAGGGAGCCCAGCCATCCAGCCAACCAGCCATCAAAACATACATACAAACATATACATACATACACACATACATATATGCATGCATGCATACGTTCATAGACGTAGAAGTGGTTGTGTGGTAAGTAGCTTGCTTATGAACCACATGGCTCCGGGTTCAGTCCCACTGTGTGGCACCTTGGGCAAGTGTCTTTTACCATAGCCTCGTGCTGACCAAAGCCTTGTGAGTGGATTTGGTAGACGGAAACTGAAAGAAGACCGTCGTATATATGTATGTGTGTATATGTTTGTGTGTCTGTGTTTTTCCTCACCCAACATCACTTGACAACCGATGCTGGTGTGTTTACATCCCCGTAACTTAGTAGTTTGGCAAAAGGGACTGATAGAATAAGTAGTAGGCTTACAAAGAATAAGTCCTGGGGTCGATTTGCTCAACTAAAGGCAGTGCTCCAGCATGGCCACAGTCAAATGACTGAAACAAGTAAAAGAGAGTACATACATGTATACATACATACATGCATGCATACATACAAGTACTATTTGAAGCATTTGCTAAAAAGGAAGACAAATTAGATACATATAGCATAGAGGAGAACTGAAAGACCCCCCTCTCCTTCCATGAGACAATCTACTAAGGGCTACAAACGAAATCTGAAAGTACCAGCCAGACCAAGGGTGATATATGCCAGAGGAACAATGAGGTAGACAGAGCCTTAAAAGCAAAGAAACAGGCATAGAAAGATAGGAAACGGGGAACTATGTCTGTATGTATGTATGTGTATGCATGCATGTATGCATGTGTGTATGTAAGTGTGTGTGTGTATGTATGTGTGTATGTGTGTATGTATGTGTGTGTGTGTATGTATGTTTGTATGTTCAATAGTATGTTTGCATGTGTATAATATATATGCACTATGTATGTATAATGATACATACATATATACATATGTACATACATTTGTATGTATGTATGTATGTAAGTATGTATGTATCTATGCAGGTAGGTAGGTAGGTAGGTAGTTGTTGTGTATATGTGTACATATCAGTTAACAGTGTTGTATTTGGCTGAAGCATCTTGCTGTTATTCATGTGATTGTAAGATTATTATGATGACAACAAGAATATATCACTGCTATTGCTGATATAATGATGATGATAATGATAAGGACAGTGATGACATTTACTCCCTGCTCTTGATTCTGTTTTACATCTAATAGCTCTTTGGGGTTTTTGTTTTCCTCTTGAATCAATAAGGAATCTTAAGGCAGGAAGATCTTATGGAATTTATTACCCACATGATAGTTGAATCTAATGGGATTTAAATTCTTAAACTCTTGTTTAATTACTTTCATTTTGTCTAACCAGAGGAAAAAGACGTGAAAGAGGAGGTTTCTGTGGTATTTTTAGACTTTGTCTGACTGGGGATACTGAGGCCTTTGAGAGGGTGGAGTAGAGAATATAGTGTACTAGGGGACTGTCCTGGGATTTCAGACACAAAACTTTTTTGCACCATAGACCAGTTTCATGCAAGAAAATGTTTTTGCAGACCAAGGGAGCAAGCACATAGCAAAACACAAAATAGGGCATGATATATAATTTTATTATTGCATCTACAATGCAAATTTCAGTAGTCAATAAAATAGAAATAAAATTCAAAAATTCATTCTTTTTATGTAGCCTGGTACCAAATGATCCACAGCTCTATACTCGTCCATGACCTCATTGCTGAGGAACCTTGCTGTAAAGGAATATGTGAACAAATGTTCTAAAATTTATCTGAGAGACCCAGGGTTAGATTGATGTAGTTAACGTTTAGTTTGAACTGTTTTAGGTTGACATCTATTGGGAAAATGTGAGTGGTAGCTAGGTTGGGAATTCCAGAAGATTACATTTGTAGGGAATAAGGACTAGGTGATGCAGTTTGTGCAAAGTTTTAAGGAAAAGGTGAAGTACAGTAAAAGTGATGGAATCAGAGGAAATGTATTTTTGGTGACTTTACATGGAGAGATTCTGCTAGCCAGTTCATTGTTAGCAATTGTTTATAGTAATAGCAACAACAGCAGTATAATAGGGTGGTGGTGGTGGTGGTGGTGGTGGTGGTGGTGGTTTTGGTGATGGTTGCTGCCATTGCTGTGATTTGTAATAGGAGGAACAGAGAGAAGAGACACAAAAGTGTAAATCTGTGTAATAACAACTGAATAAGATATATACTGATATTGTTCAAAACGATTTTTTATAGCTATGCATACAGACAGAAATTGGTTGAGGAAAGGAACAAAGAATTATATTGACTCCAGCTGATATAATTGCTACTATTTTATTTTATCAATCTTGGTAGACAAAAAAAGACATAATTGGACTTCAGTACGAATTGAATTCAAAATGCAGAGACATAATGATTGCTTTTTTATGAGAAATATGCACTCATAGATAATATGAAACAAAAAAACATGGGTAAGGAATTTTAAGAAAATTATCTTTTTTGTATAATACACAAAGACATCTTTTAGTATTATAATATATAGATAAATGAATGTTTAGTCAGATTTATTATAATTGCTCTATAAACGATGAAAATGTTAACACATTCATCTGCATGGTTGTCTGGTAATAAGTTTTGCTTCCCAACCACATGGTGCTGGGTTCAGCTCCATTGTGTGGCACCTTAGATAAGTGTCTTCTGCTATAGCTCCAGACCAACCAAAGTACTGGGGTTAATTTGTTTAACTAAAACTCTTCAAGATGATGCTTTTGCATGGCCACAGTCCAGTGACTGAGACAAGTGAAGGATGAAATATCTTGGATGTATCCTAAGAAAAAAGTAAATTTATAAACTGACTTTTTGACTCAATCAGTCTAGGTCGTAAAAATATGTGAGGGTCGGCTGAAAATTTCATAGGCTGACCAAGATGCTCTTGTAAAATGTAACCAAATGAGGTTTAGCTTTCAGCATAGTCTCCCTTGTGGTTCACACATTTCTTTCATTGGTGTTGCAGTGACTGGATCCCACTGGTGAAGAAGCCTTCATCGTATTGGTCAAAAAGTTAACAGCTGATATGATGTCATCATCACTGAGGCACTACTTCCTAGCAAAATGTTTTTTCCTGTAGGAGAACAGATGATAATCAGATGGGACCAAATTAGGAGAATAGGGAGGGGGTGATCACCCAATTCAAGGTCACAGTCATGCACAGAAGCCATTGAACACAAGGTGTTGTGTGTTAGAGTATTGTCCTGATGAAACAAGATCCCTTTCACCAGTTTTGGCATTTCGTCTTGATATCCTTTCATAACTGCCTCAGTACAATAGCATAGTACTCTCCATTGATGGTGTGGCCCTTTTGAAGATAGTTATTAAAAACAATTAAAAATTGAGGCCATCAATTTCCCTGCAGATGAAACAATGTTGGCCTTCTTTGGAGCAGTTGAGGTGGGATGTTTCCACTGCATGGATTGTTTCTTTGTCTCTGACTCAGTGATGAACCCAATACTCATCCTGGGTTAGGAAACATTCAATGAAACAGCTGGATCTACCTCAAACAATGTCAGATTTCGCAATGATGTAATCAACTTGATGTACTTTTATCAGGTATCAGAAGATATAGCGCTCACAGAGCAGAAACCTTTAGTCGTACCAAGTCCCTTGTGCAGAAAATAGTGAGCTGGCAGAAACATGAGCACGCCGGGCAAAAGGCTAAGCGGTATTTTGTCTGCCACTACATTCTGAGTTCAAATTCTGCCGTGGTAGACTTTGCCTTTCATCCTTCTGGGGTTGATAAATTAAGTATCAGTTACGCACTGGGGTTGATATAATCGGCCTAATCCATTTGTCTGTCCTTGTTTGTCCCCTCTGCGTGTTTGTCCCTTTGTGGGCAGTAAAAAAATAAGAATATTCTCATCTCTCTCACAGCATATTGATTATTTGCTTGTCATCCATACCATGTGATGAACTCAATCAATGTTTCTTTGGTGGTGGCAGTTGAAGGACATCCAGTCTTTGGGTCATCTTCATAGCTCCATCTTTCCTTCCTAAATTCAACTGACCACTTTTGTACTGTTGATAAAGCTGGAGTGTCATCCCTAATGTAGCTAGCATCTCAGCATGATTGTCTTTGAGGGCTAAACCTTTTCTTTGCAGGTGAACACCACAATGCCAAATTTTGTCCATTTTCAGGAGAAAATGGACAGAAAAATATAGAATGGCTGCAATGCCTTTTGACACAAGTTGGCTTATTTGATCAGAGCTGACCTGGGAACTATACATCAAATACAGCTGGATTTGAACTCAGATTACTGAATTCATCAAAATAGACACTATGAATAATGTCTAGTCTAGCTAAGCTATCTCACCAATAATATATATATACATATATATATTGGGTTGTCCGGAAAGTTCATGCCAAGTTTTAGAGGAAAGAAAAAGGTCAATAAATACTTGCCATTACATTTTTAATCAACCAAATATGAAACATTTTGTTGCACAATGCATTTCCATCTTTCCTTTAACTTGAAAATATCCTCTTCCCAAAATTGAGGTGGTTTCATGGCAATGACTTCATCAAGGTATCTTTTTACGTCATTCACGGAATTAAAATTTTTACCATTAAGACTATTCTGCAGAGACCTGAATAAGTGAAAATCTGAAGGAGCAATATCTGGTGAATATGGAGGGTGGGTTAACACATCCCAGCCGAGCTGCAGCAATTTTTGTCTGGTTCCCAAAGCATCAAATGCCATTTTAAAGGGTTACAGAATTAACACAGGTTATAGGAATCTTCTTCCATGAAAAGATAGCTTAAACTTTGCTCTAAATGGAGGTGTAGCCAAATCCTATTTTATGGACTCAACCATGTTCTAAATTAAGTCAAAAGGTAAGCTACTATAAATCGGCTTGAACTTTCCGGACAACCCAATGTATATGTATATATATATTTACAATGTGCTTCTTCAGTTTCTGTCTACTAAATTGACTCACAAGGCTTTGGTTGGCCTGAAGCTATAGTAGAAGACATTTGCCCAAGGTGCAATGCAGTGCGACTGAACATGGAACTATGTGGTTGGGAAGCAAGCTTCTTATGACACAGCCATGCCTGTGCCTCCACACAGCCGTGCCAGTGCCTGTATATATGTATGTATATATATATATATAATATATATATATATATATATATATATATATATATATATATATATATATATATATATATATATATATATACACATATGTATGGGTATATGAGAGTGTGTGTGTGTTTACAGATTGTAAGTATATGTGTGTATGTTCATACGTGCGTATGCATGTGTGTGTTTCTGTTTCGATCTGTTATCTCAGCAATCCTCATGAATCAGATTTCTTTACCAATATTGATCTTGCAAAGCCATTGTTTTACAAGGTTGACAGAGGATTCGATTGATTATTGATATGTGATCTCCTGTCGTTTTAGTTTGATTCACACAGGTGCACACTCATGTATACATATGTATAAATGCACACGAGTGTTCTCCCACTCTCTCTCGCTCTCTGAATATATAAATACATTTATATGTATATGTATATGTGTGTATATATATTCAAATACATATATATATATATATATATATATATATATATATATATATATATATATGTATGTATATATATATGTGTGTGTCTATATATATATATACACACATACACACTCACACACACATTATTACACATACATTTGTGTGTGTGTGTGTGAGTGTGTGCGTGTCTGTGCCAGTGACTGTAAGGATGTGACTATGATGAGATTATCTATATTTGTTGATATGTCAAAGTATTGCATGTGTCAATATACACATACACACACATACTTGCATACAGACTTAATACATACACACACACACACATACACACACACATACACACATACACACACACACATATACACACACATCTGTGAATATATGCATGTTTCTTAATTTGTTAATCAGTGTGCATATATGTATGAGCATACATACATGCATACATATACACTTTTGTGTATTCACATTTGCCCATGTGTGTATCCGTATGTGCGCGTGTTCACTTATATACCTGCTTTTATGTGTATGTTCATTGTTTTTTTAACACATTAAATATTTTCTCCCTAGCTGACAAAACTTTTCTCTTTTTCTGCTGGAACTGGAGAGAAATAGACAAAAGAGACAAAACTGAAAAAAAAAAAAAGACAAAAGGAGACAAAGGGAAAAAAAAAAGAGAAAAAACACAAATGAGACAAAGAAAAAAAAGCAGTCTACAGAAATTTTAGAAATATTGTTAAAAATGTCACTTGGTTCTAATCCAACAAGGTAACTAGATTCTAGTGTAAATTTCTATTGTAAACTACTGACAAGAAGAACAACAATATCTGAAGCAAAATGGTAAAGAAACAGTAGGCAGCATAAATAGAACAACACCAACAGAAAATGGTATGAGTCATAAACAACAATAAAGTCTTTGTTACTAATTAAGTCATATAAAAATGTGTATTTTATTCCTGATGGTGAAACATTTTGAAGTGAATGCACAGCACCGCACCAGTATTCCATGACCACCCCACTTCATAAATACCATTCCACCAACACTGAGCCTAATTCAACATCAATGTAAGTAAATACAATGCCACACCTCCATCATGCAACCACCACCACCACCACACTGCCATACTATAACACCACTCCATACACCATACCACCACATCATCACCAGCTCAGACTACCACACAACATCACACTGCAAATACCATCATCCTGCATCAATATTTATTCATAAAAACAATTAAAAAAATGTGGCATTTATTTCTTAATTTTTACTTGGATTTTTGATGATTTATTTTTCAATTTTATTTTCTTGATATTTTCATACTTTCTTCAATAACGTATTTAATAGTGTGCCACAGTTACTACCACTGTAATTACAATTGCTTAGTACTACTGCCAACAGCACTATCACTGCTATTATTATCACTTTTAGAAGATCAACTGAATCTATATCTACCACCACTATCACTACAATACATTTCAACTCCATCACCACATTACCACAATAACTGCCACTACCACCTATACTACAACAACCACTACTGTAACTACCCCTACAACACTTTATACTGATTGCACATCACATCCTATCACAACATTAAACCTAACCTTTATAAATAAACAAGCAATCCTAATATAACCTACATCACACCAACTACTAATGGTGTCACCATAATAACTGTGAGGTGGAGAACGAAATTAAAGAAAGTTTTATTGAATTAATCCTTTTCTGCAGAAATCAGATATATCCACTACAAATTTAACTGCACAAAGTGGTTTTATGCACTTATCTATTTTGGTTGAGGACTGTCATGTTTGAAACTAATTTTTGATGAGATATATTGAAGTGACAAGGTAACAATGAGTTGTGGAAAATAATAATTTATTCTTTGGTAGATATTTAACCCTTTAGTGTTCACATTATTCTGCCAAAATTAATGCTTTTTAATCCACATTGTTTTGAACTAATCATGCATTATCTTGTAGCTATGAGATTTTGATGAGGTAGCTGTTAATTTTTAAAATGATATTGTAGGGTTGGTGTGAGAGACCAGATCTGGCCAGTTTGAACATAAAACAGGCAGAATACTTTTGGCTGGATATGGCCGGTTTAAATGCTAAAGGGTTAACATCATTACTGGGCCTCACAGAAGTGATGAAAGTGACTGAGACCATTGGTAATATCC